>NC_141154.1:138695431-139295431 GCF_053477565.2 Lygodium microphyllum | reverse complement strand
AGTTTGACGAGGTCCATCTGGATTTCTCGAAATAGATTCTAAAAAAAAATGGACAGATTTGCACGACACCTTTGTGTATATGGTGTCCAGCTCCTCTGCTCGAAACTGAAGCATCCGATCGCACTAAAGTAGATCTATCAGAGCGCCCTGATGAAGATCGAGACAGCTCCTGGTCTTCCATCTCTCTGAATCTCACGATATGATCTGGAGACATGTGTGTGAAGATATCCTGTAACTCATCATCGCTCATCCCTCGACTCATCTTAAAAATGTCACCTACACAGACAAAAAATGATATTAGAATAATCAATTTAAATCATATAAGGCACAATAATATAAATCCTTTTTAAAAAAATCTCACTTAAAATGCATATCTTATGTACCCTTATAAGCAATTGGTCAACGAATTGAGTAAGTGGATGCTCCACGTATGAAGTATCCTATGGTCCCATGTCAATCTCTTGACACAACTCTGCATACACTGGAAGGTCGATAGACATGTCACCACAAAAGATTGAGTCCACCTGGTTCTCAAAGAATTCTTAGACTCCTATATTTCCATCATTGTTAGCGGATGCTGGCTCCAAGCTTTCGACGGCCTGCACCCCTTGCAAAATCGACCCCTCTATTTGCATATTATCTCCATCTATACTCGGAACATCACTTTGATCATATACTCTCGCACTTCGAGGAGTTGAAGGTATAACATACCACCATTGAGGTTGTCGGGGGTTTGGATAGAAGATTACCTGTTTACAAACACGTACAAGAGAGTGATTAACCATTGTGATATAAACCATGTCGTAGTACAATTAGCAAAAAAATGAGTCCATGTACCTGTTCACAATGGGCCGGCAATACAAAGGTGTCGGACAAATCCGTTCATTTTTTTTTGGAATTTATTTTGAGAAATCCAGATGGACCTCGTCGAACTGTTGCTCCAACTCCTCAAAGTACCACTTTGAACCACTGCACATTGAATAGTATCATGGAGAAGCTACGGTAATCCACCGTAACAATACTTTGCAAGTTCCCCAAATACTCCATCTCATCCATAATCGTGTTTGGATCCGTTTCTCGTCGTCGGCTCCCTTGCTCGCACCTTGCCATGATACCATAGTCCATTGTGGAGCGCATTTTATCAATACGCTCCACGCAAAAATGTCGTCCGCGCGACCATGTTGCACTATATATTTTGTACTGTACATTGAAACACTCAAATTAGATATCATACATAAAATTTAGATATGACAAATTCTAAACCCCTCATCACCTTTGGACTACATCCCCTTGAGAATTTCCACTCGTCCATTGAGACCTCTGTCCCTTCGCGAGACGCTGTAGTCAAAGATCCATGTAACCATCATGTTGACATGAACTGCGGCATTTTCTCCATACCTTCGGGATATCGAATCGGTCGATAACATGTACTACGTCAGAATTCATCTCGCGCTTCCTCTCGATCTTGCCTAATGATCTGGTACTTGGCGAGCCACGTCTCCATAGAGGCATGGTGTAATATACAAAAGCGATTCACCTTCTCCTCCATTGAGGCATCCATTCTTTTTTCTACCCCATTTTCAACCGCCATATATCCAGTCAGTCTATCATCGTCCTTCAGCGACCTTAGCATTTCGTTGTCTGGATCCACCGTTGGTAGCCATTGTGAAATATGCACTAGTGCCTCAGATATCAACCAACCTTCAGCCATGCTACCTTCTGGCCAAGCTCGTTGTCACACAAAGCCTTTCAGGGTTTGCATGAAGCACTCCAAGAAGAACATCCATTGCGTATGGACAAGTCCAGCAATCTCCACTTCTTCTACAAGATGCACAAGAAGATGGATTTATATCGTGAGCATACTGGTGGGCAAGTATTTCTCAAAGAGACAGACCGTCTCCACTACTCCCCGCCTCGTAGATTCAATAGAGGACATCTTAATCTCCTTCTGTGAGATCCATTGCACCAAAGTCGACAACCTGTAAATGGCCCCACGTATTTCTGGAGTAAGATATCCTGTGATCACGATCGATAGTACAAACTGCCACAAATGAGAAAGCATTATGAATAATGGCTACACTCCAAATAGCAAAATGCGCACGCCAATTATAATCCATTCGTAGTACAAACCTGACATATCTTATGCCAGTCATGGGATTTTAGCCATGATAATTGGTTGTCTTTCGAAAATGCAAATATGAGATAACGCATCATACCCGTCGAAGTGCAGATAGACTTGACTACTTGCTTTATAATGTGCTCTTCTCTTTAGTGGACAAAACCCAAGGAGTGCGAAGAAGCCGCATGCAACCATCAGCATTCGGCTGCGGCCAAAGCACCTCCATCTTACCTACCTCCTTCAAATCCATCCATGCCCCTATAGTGTCTCTCTTTTCTGTGATGTGGTCTCATAGCAAGCTGCCCACATTCTTGAAAATATGCATGGGATCCAACAAGTGGTTGACCTGTAAGTGGATCCAATATAACAACTTGTAGAAAACTAAGAATTGCCATATTCCGTTTGGATGTGATTTTGTGTGGACCATTTTCAGCTCGTACCAGCTTGCGGCGTTCATACGTGTTAGAGGTCGTTCAAGGAAACCTTCCCTAAGTTCATGATCCTTTGGCAAGAAAGCAGCATGTCCTTGATATAACATCTTCTTCATAGTTCGTGACCTTCGGGAGTCTAATTGTGATCCACACAATGGACATGCATGATAACCTGAGGTAACCAGACCTGTTCCAACACCACAGCCTAGTGAATACTTGCTTGAAGAGATAAAATATAGATATTACCAACGAGAACAGAGGCTTGTTCACCAGAGCACTCTTCGAATCTCGGAAAGTCATGCATCGTCCACATGAGAATGGCTCGAATATTGGTTGACTGCTGACTATCGTGCCTGCTCATATCTTGCACGATGACCCCCTCCTCCTACAAAATCTTAAGCTCATCGACTAATGGACGAAGATACACGTCCATATTTTTCACTTTATAGCAGCCGCGGATGAGTAAGCTAAGGATGAGATGTCCTTTCTTCGTAGAAAGCCACGGAGAGATATTGTAGTTGACAAGGACTATAAGCTACACACTATAAGAAGTTGAGCATAGACCGAATGGGTTCACACCATCCATTGCAAGACCGAGCTAAAGATTCCTTGGCTCTCGGGCAAAGCTTGGGAAGGTAGAGTCAATGTGGCTCCATGCACGTGAATCTGCTGATATTCGTTAAACTCCATTCGTGGACTTATTCTGCGCATGCCATGTTGTCAACCTCGCCATACCGGACGTACAAAACATATGGTTTATGCGGGGAATAAGCGAAAAGTGTCTCAGAACTTTTTGAGACATGGTTTGCCCTTGCAAGTCCTGTCGATACCTATGAGCACCACACTTTGGACATGTCTCCATAGTCTCGTATTCTTCTCAAAACAGTATGCAATCGTTGATACATGCATGGATGTTATTGTAGTCCATACCAAGCTTTCGTAAAATATATCATGCATCATCAGAGACTCAGACATGGTATTTACAGGTGGTAATATATGATATTTCAATAACCTGAAAAAATCATAAACATCTTGAAAAAGCACAAATGTTTATAATAATAGTGACAAAAAAAAATCAAAGAAGCTTATGTACAAGGTACCTGAACAACTCGATCACACTCGTATCGCTCCACCCGTATTTTGCTTGCACATTTAAGAGTGCAAGCAGTGTCTTCAAGAGAGATACTCGGCACCCATTATATAATGGTATGGATGCTTCCTCTCTAAGCGGATTAGAAGTCTCAACATCCATGGAAATCAATGCATTGATCATTGCCTCCATCTCAGGCTCCAAGATTGTAGGTACGTCTGGAACGTTGCTTGTCTCCTCAGGCATTGACGGTATAGATTGGCCTTGCAAGTGGTGGATTGGCTCCTGCACTCCATTCATCGTACGCCCATGTACTCTTCTAATTGGCTTCAAAGGGTGCACTCCTCCTTGGGATGAGAGATCACCTCCCTAGATAGAAAATTTGCCAACGAGACCCGATCTTATTGTATATGGTATTCAATTAGCTTGCAAGTACAATGTATGATTGATATTAACTTTTCTTACTGTTTGCTGAAAATCTGCAATCGCCTGATCAATGATCTCAGATTGAAACTCGCCAAATCATCGTACATGTTCTATAGACAATCGACGTTTTCGTCTTATTGCCAGCTTGCATTGAGAGCAAGGACATGGGACATGCTGATTAAGATACGCCTTGCGATCTTGAATAACAAGACCTTCGTTTTTCATTTTGTCTACGTTACAACAAACAATTTGTTTTTGTTATCATTCTAGGGTAATAAGTACAAGATAGTACATACTAGGGTACTATGATACTATCTATCTACCTTCATAATATGTATTTGTACCCTTTATACCTAGATGGACTTATTCTTAGTGAGGTGAATCGCCAATCCTATTCTTAGTGAGGTGGACTCATTCTTAGTATACGCTATCATAGTACCCTAAGCTTATTGTAAGGTCCTATTTACTTTTCTCTCTTTCTCTCCCTCTCTCATTTTCTCTCCCTCCCTCACCCTGACCCTCTCTTTCTCTCTTTCCCTATTAGGTTTAATGATTTTTATCTCTTTTTCTCTCTCCTCTCTCTCTCTCTCTCATATTTCTTTTTCTCTCTCCTCTCCATCTCTCATTTCCCTTTCTCTCTTTCTCCCTCTCTCATTTTCTCTCTCTCTCTCTCACCCTCACCCTCTCTTTCTCTCTTTCTCTATTAGGTTTAATGATTTTTTCTCTTTTTTCTCTCTCCTTTCCCTCTCTCATTTTCCTTTCTCTCTTTCTCTCCCTCTCTCATTTTCTCTCCCTCCCTCACCCTCACCTTCTCTTTCTCTCTTTCCCTATTAGGTTTAATGATTTTTTCTCTTTTTCTCTCTCCTCTCTCTCTCACTCATTTTTTTTCTCTCTCCTCTCCCTCTCTCATTTCCCTTTTTCTCTCTCCTCTCCTCTCCCTCTCTCATTTCCCTTTTTCTCTTTCTCTCCCTCTCTCATTTCATATCCCTCCCTCACCCCGACCCTCTCTTTCTCTCTTTCTCTATTAGATTTAATGATTTTTTCTCTTTTTCTCTCTCCTCTCCCTCTCTCACTTTTTTCTCTCTCCTCTCCCTCTCTCATTTCCCTTTATTTCTTCCTCTCCCTCTCTCATTCCCTCTCCCTCCCTCACCCTGATCCTCTCTTTCTCTCTTTTTCCATTAGGTTTAATTATCTTTTTCTCTCTCCTCTCCCTCTCTCATTTCCTTTTCTCTTCCTCTTCCTCTCTCATTTTCTCTCCCTCCCTCGCCCTCACCCTCTCTTTCTCTCTTTTCCTATTAGGTTTAATGATTTTTCTCTCTCCTTTCTCTCTCATTTTTTTTCTCTCTCATCTTCCTCTCTCTTTTACCTTTCTCTCTTTCTCTCCCTCTCTCATTTCCTGTCCCTCCCTCACCTTGACCCTCTCTTTCTCTCTTTCTCTATTAGATTTAATGATTTTTTCTCTTTTTCTCTCTCCTCTCACTCTCATTTTTTCTCTCTCCTCTCTCTCATTTCCCTTTCTTTCTTTCTCTCCCTCTCTCATTTCCTCTCCCTCCCTCACCCTGACCCTCTCTTTCTCTCTTTTCCCATTAGGTTTAGTGATCTTTATCTCTTTTTCTCTCTCCTCTCTCTCATTTCTTTTTCTCTTTCTTCTCCCTCTCTCATTTCCTTTTCTCTCTTCCTCTCTCTCTCTCATTTCCTCTCCTTGCCTCGCCCTCACCCTGACCCACACCCTCTCTTTCTCTCTTTTCCTGTTATGTTTAACATCTTATCTATTTTTCTCTCTCCTCTCATTCTCTCTTTTCTTTCTCTCTCCTCTCCCTCTCTCATTTCCATTTGCTCTCTTCCTCTCATTCTCTCATTTCTTCTCCCTCCCTCTCCCTCTCTCATTTCCCTATTATGTTTTCGTCTCCCCCCCTCTCTCTCTCTCCCTCTCCCTCTTCCTCTCTCATTTTCCTATTATGTTTAATGTCTCCCTCCCTCTCTCTCTCCCTCTCCCTCTCATTTCCCTATTATGTTTAATGTCTCCCTCTCCCTCTCTCATTTTCTCCCCCTCTCTTTCTCTCTCTCTCTCCCTCTTCCTTTCCTAATTCCTCCCCCTCCCCCTCTCCCTCTCTTTCTCTCTTTTCCTCCCTCTCCCTCTCTCATTTCCTCCCCCTCCCTCTCCCATTTCCTCCCTCTCCCTATCTTTAATTTCCCTCTCTTTCTATCTCTCCCTCTCCCTCTCCCTCATTTCTTCTGCCTCTCTCATTATAAACAAATTATACAAAAAATAAATAAATAAGAGAGAGAATACACTCTCCCTCCCTCTCGTTCTCTCATTTCATCCCCTTCCCTCTTCCATTTCCTCCCTCTCCCTCTCCCTCGCCCTCTCTTTCTCTCTCTCTCCCTCCTTCTCCCTCTCCCTCTCTTTCTCTCTCATTTTCTCTTCCTCTCTCAATATATATACACAAATCATATAAGCAAAAGTAAAAGAGAGAGAGAATGCACTCTCCCTCCCTCTCCCTCTCTCATTTCCTCCCCCTCCCTCTCCCTCTCCCTCTCTTCCTCTCCCTCTCCCTCTCCCTCTCCCTCTCTTTCTATTTCTCTCCCTCCCTCTCCCTCTCTCATTTCTTCCCCCTCCCTCTCCCTCTCCCTCTCCCTCTCCCTCTCCCTCTCCCTCTCTTTCTCTTTCTATCTCTCTCCCTCCCTCTCTTTCTCTCTCATTTCTCTCCCTCTCTCAATATACACAAATTAAACCCTAAATAAGTAAAAGAGAGAGAGAATGGACTCACCGTAAAGATTTTGGTGGCTCCTCTTCGCGATGGCGGCTCCTCCTCTCCTGCGTGAACGGTGGCGGCAGCGGCGATGGCAGCAGAAAGTCTTTTTCCTCTCCCTCTCTCACCCTCTATGCAAACGGTCTCTCTCTCTCTCTCTCGCTCTCCCTCTCGAAATGTCTCACGAATGCACGAAATGAAACGCGCGTGGGTTTCAGCCCTCTTTTTTTCCCTGTGGGGCGTCACTATTTGTGTCGCAAATGTGACGCTAATAGTGACACAGATAGCGATGCCGCTATTCCTGCATCACTACCCGCCGTCTCTATGCTTGCGTTTCCTTGTAGTGAAAGGGTATAACTGCTTGGGAGTTTTTGCCATCCAAGTAATAAAGCAAATTGGACTTGACCACATAATGTTTTAACACTATATGGTCCCCTTTTCTAAGTTTCCATATCAAATTTTGAATTTTGTTATCTGCGACTTGGAACATGGATAATTTCTCTTCATTGATATCAAGACAATCAAATTGTACTTGTTGTATATCATATAGACAAGACAATGATTCGGTTACATGATTCTTTTTTCCTGACAAATACTTGATGTTGAATTGGTGGTCTTGCAATGCCAAGATCCATCATAACAATCGACTAGGAGGATGCTTCTTTAGCATCATCACCACAATTGGTTGGTGATCACTCTCCACTGTGAATTGTGCTCAATATAGGTAAGGATGTAACTTTTGTAGTGACTAGACTACTGAGAATAATTCCTTTTCTGCTGTAGAATAATATAGTCAAGCTACAACTGATAAACCAAATTGGTGTAAGGTTTGCATTGTCATCTTGTTACATCAAAACGGCTCCTAATCCTGTATTTAAAGCATCAATTCACAAAATAAATGGCTTTTGAAAGTCGGGAAATCTTAGCATTTTTTAGTTTTGGACAATGTGCTTAAGTTTTTGAAAAGAAATTTCACATTGGGAGTTCCATTCATACTTCACTTTTTCTGAAGTAACTTGCACAATGGTGTAGTAATAGTTGCCATATGTTCTACAAACTTGCCAAAAATTTTCAAAAGGCCAAGGAATCTTTGAAGTTATTTCACATTGGTTGGCCATGGAAAGTTGTCTATTGCTTGAATTTCGGCCTGATCAATATAGACACGTTCTTGTGAAATAATATACCCTAGAAATTTGAGTTTCCGTTGCACTCATTTTCATTTATTCGTCTATAGTTTTAGGTTAAACTCTTTTAGCCATTGTAGTACTTCACATAAAACTTTTATATGTACCTTCCACTCTTTCGTGTGAAGAAGAATGTTGTCGAGGTAAGCTACCAGGACTTTAGCTTTAGTTAAATCACCAAAAACGAAATTGACTAGCCTTTGAAATGAACTTCCTGCATTCTGATAGGCCAAAGGGTATGATCACAAATTCAAACAATCCTTGACTTGTTTGAAATGCCATTTTCTCACTATCATCAGGATGTATCAGGATTTACCAATATCCAAATGCAAGATCTAAAGAGGTGAAATATTTTGATCCTCTTAATTGGTTTGGTAGATCGTCTAATCGTAGCATGGGGAATACATCATATACTATAACTTTATTCAGTTCTCTAAAATCGATACAAAATTGATACTCTCCATTATTTTTCTTTACAAGATGAGGCTTGGATGCCCAAGGGCTTTGTGAAGGTTTCATTACTTCTTTGCACAACATTTTTGCAACTACTTCTTGGATAATCTAGTTCTCTTTAGGGCTACGATGTCATTGGGCTGTCTTAATGGGATACATGCCTTGTGTCCAAATCTAATGTTTGATTGGTGCTATGGTGACCAAAAATTGGCCCTCCTACGGTATTAAGTTGAGGAATTCGCTTAATAATGTGAGTATGGAATCTTTTTCTTTTGATGTTGTCACTTGTGTCTGTTGTAAAAATTTATTCTTCTTTGTTCATTGAAAATAAATGCTTGGGCTCCCAGGAATTTGAAGTGTACAATTTGGCATCAAATTTATCAAACCAGTCACAACCAAGAGTAATGTGAAATAACTGTTGTGGCAAGATGTAATGTTCAAATTGAAATTTCTTCCCTGCAATATCCAATGTTACCAAAGCAACTTCATTGCTTTCATACACTTTTAAATGATCTCCAAACAAGATGGCTATTGAGGTCGCCTTTCTAACTATCATGTATTTTTTGACAAATTGCTGACTAATAAAAGAAAAAGAACTTCCTAAATCTAATAATATTTCCATCCATTAGTCTTGAAACCTAGTTGTTAGTGTGCTTACAAAGTTATCATTGTGTTTACGTCGAGGGGCCTGAATGTGCAGGTGACGTGCCTCAATAGTACACCTGCCTATACATTTCCTATGACTTCACCTAAAGTTGCTCCATCCTTATAAAAAATTTGGACATTTTGAACATGTTTTTTATATGGTAGACGTTTTGGTTTTCGACAATGTTTTGTAACATGTCCATACATGTTACAATTAAAGCACCAAGGACGGCCTTGAGCATCTCGTTTTTGGGAATCTTTTTTGCACATTTTGGATATCAATGTCTTGGTCAATGGCCATAGGAACTACGTCAGTTTCATATTTTCATGTTACTCTTTTGTAGGATTCAACTCGTGCTCCTTTGATTCATTGGGCAATTTTGTTTGTGTTAGAGAAACAACTTGACCCCTGATTTTGGAGTGGAATCTACTAATCATGCGGTAATCGGGGCGATAAAAAATATAGTTTCATATGATCTGATATTTTTGGGTCTATTTTCAATAATATCTGATTTAGTATCATAACAAACTGAGATACAATCTCATGCTGAAGATGTCTGCATTCATTTAGTTGTAGCAAAGCACTTTTTGCCATGTCTTCATGTGCAAAATCATTGATGATTTTCTTTTTAAAGAGTGACCAATCATGCTTGACCTTATACTCTTGTTGTACATACCAAGTGGCAGTCGATCCTTTGAGGATGATATGGACTTCAATTGTCTTTTGTGGATCTTCCCAACCATGATACTCACCAACATTCTCGAAATGATCTAACTATGAGAATATGTCTTGAGTAGATAGCCCAAAAAATGCATTTGTTGGCCTGTTTTTTTTTTGGGACAGTAACTGTTGGCCTTGCATTTGTTGGTTTGCTAGAGTTTTCATCAAAGCTTAATTGCTCTGATTCAACTATTGCATTAATTGATGAAGTACTTGTCTTATTGAGGACACATTCATAGGTGTCTCCATAATTTCATCAGGTGGAAACTCATGACTCATTTTGAAAGTGGTGTAGGAACAAGGCTGATACTCCAAATGGATGTCAAATGGTGAAATCAAAGGGCTAGTCAACAAGGAGAAAAGCATTGAAAATGCTGAGGAATGACAAGGTTAATAAAGAAAAATGTGTTGTATAATAAGATTGAACCACCACAGTCACATTTGCTACGCAACCGGCATGACTATTAATAATCATTTTTTAGCTCATCATCTCCACCAAGAATCTCTATGTGAAATTCTTATACTAAATGCCAAACGACACATCTCTCTCTCTCTCTCTCTCTCTCTCTCTCTCTCTCTCTCTCTCTCTCTCTCTCTCTCTCTCTCTCTCTCTCTCTCTCTCTCTCTCTCTCTCTCTCTCTCTCTCTCTCTCTCTCTCTCTCTCTCTCTCTCTCTCTCTCTCTCTCTCTCTCTCTCTCTCTCTCTCTCTCTCTCTCTCTCTCTCTCTCTCTCTCTCTCTCTCTCTCTCGCTCTCTCACATAGAGTAGTACTACGCACAAGATTGAGACACAGAAACAGTGTGTCTTTATTCGATAAATGATAGCCTTACATAGACTTTACAAAATATGGAAAGAGACATGATACGAGATGCAGATTGCAAGGAGCATGATCATGATGGGTGTGGTAGAGAGATACGATGAAGCTGTTGTCTGCACGGATCTATGGAGAGAAGCTGTGGTTGCAGGTAGAGAGAGAGAGAGACTGTGACAAAGTAGTTTGTGGTACTCAAGAGTACCCAATAATGTTTTCAGATAGGTATATCTAGGTCATGTACAGCCCAGCCCTTAGGGTGGGCACGTGCACTACAGTGGGCACTACTACCCTTTATCCCAACAACCTCCCCCCCTAAAGGCAATATGCCCAAAGGTAGAGGAAAAGAATCAACTAAGTCTAAGTATGTACAAAGCTGAAAGATACTATACCTATCCAATACCCATCATCTTCTTGCAATGGGAAAACCTCTCTGCTAGAAGACCCTTTGTGAGAAGGTCCGCAGGGTTATCATCAGTGTGTACCTTGACTAGCTCAATGCTCTTGCTATCAAGTACCTCCCTGATGAAATGATACTTCACCTGTATGTGGTTTGCCTTTGCATGAAACATAGGGTTCCATGCTAACATAATAGCACTCTGACTATCACAGTGGAGGACAGGAACCTCAGTGATACCAAGCTCATCAACCAATCATGACAGCCATAAGGCCTCTTTGCATGCCTCAGTGGCAACCACATACTCTGCCTCTGTTGTAGACTATGTAACAAACTTCTGCAGCCTGGATATCCAAGAGATAGATCCCCCTATGAAAGTAAACACATACCCTGAAGTGGACTTCCTACAGTCCGCATGTCCAGTATAGTCTACATCCGTAAAGCCAACGATAGATGCCTTCTGCTTACCAAAGCACAAAACCCTTGTGCCCTTGAGGTATCAAGGAGGTATCTCATAATACCTTTCACTGCTTCCCAATGCTTCTTGCCAGGGTTTGCCATGTACCTGCTAACCACTCTGACTGCGAAGGCAATGACAGGCCATGTAGCAACCATGGCATACATCAAACTACCAAAAGCTAAAGCATATGGAATCTTGGTCATTTCAGCCTTCTCATCATCAAATGTAGGGCTATCCTCTGTACTTAGTTTCACATATGGAGGCAATGGAACTTTGATTGCTTTACCTTTGGCAATAACCCTAGATCCCTTACAGATCTTCCATTTTCCATCACTAAAGGTGGTATGAAAAACATCATCATCTAGTTGCCCAGTACTAATCAAGCTCTTCTTGACCTAAGGTACATGGCTGACATGCTGAAGAGTGAAGACAGATCCATGCTAAAACTACAGTTGCACACTACCAATACCTGCAATGTCACATGCATAGTTGTACCTAAGATGGACAACTCCATGTCTGCCCCCAGTGTAGTCGATAAACCATTCAAGATGAGGGGTGACATGAAAAGAGGCACCTGAATCTAAAATCCAAGTGTGCATGTCATCATCTGTGTCTGCAATCAAGGCATGTGCACTAAAACAAGAAGAGACAAAGAGGACATAATTTCCACTATTGCTCTCATAGCTGACTACATTCACCTCTTCGATCTTTACACTGCTCTTCTTAGCAGGCTGACTCTCTTTCTTCTCTTCCTTGCCGTCATCTGTCTTCTTGCCCTTTCCTTTCTCTTTCTTCCATCTATAGCAGTCACATTTGAAGTGACCCTTCTTGCCACAATGATGGAGTTCAATATCCTTACCATGGGATTTGCTACGTCCATCACTATCATATTTTCCTTTCTATTGTGATATGCCCCGAGTATGCAAAGCACTAGAAGACTTGCTAGGACGCATTGTTCTGTCGATTCATTTCTTCCATCAATAGAGTACTCTCTACATTCGAATACAGCAACATAGCATTAGAATTGTTCATAGCAATCCTAAAAGTATCCTAGCTCTCTGGCAAAGTGCATAGTAAAAATGTATCTTTGAACTCCTCATCAATGTTGAATTTCAAGGCGACAAGCTGGCTAAAAATAGAATTAAACTCACTAAGGTGAGCAAACATGGCAGTGCCTTCTTTCATGCGCAAATCCATGAGTTTCAACCACTAAACTTTTCTTGCAGCACTTTTCTGGGCATACAATTCCTCCAGTCGCATCCAAATGGCATAAGCAGTTTCAAGCCCTTCTATGTTGAACAACAAAGCATCGAAAACTGATAGCTCAATGGTCGAGCGAGCAAGCTCATTCAGCTTATCCCAGTCATCTTGATCTACATTTGCTAGTTTTATCCCCTTGTCTTTGATTGGCTTTTCTTGCTTCTTCTGCAACAAGATGTTATAGCACTACTTTTGCCAAACTACAAAGTTTTGCACTCCTTCAAGCTTCTTGATGTGTAGTAGATTGCTGCTGTCACTGCTGCCAGCCATAGTTGCAGCCAAAAAAAGGCAGATGCAAGCCCAAAGTGTCAATCCCAGTGACCAAGAGGAACTGTGAATTTCAATCAGTAAGAGATTCCAAACTCTTTGATTTAGATAAGTTTACAAATCATAACCCAACATATCAATGGCATCTAAACTCAGTTACATACATTAGTGTATGTCTAACAAGCATTTGATAGTTGCATGCATGACCTCTCTACAGACAAGACCTGCTCTCCACTATTTACAGCTTCAAAATGTCTAGAAAAACTGATGCATTTCAGCCCAAAGATGACATATAAAGCATATCCAATCTCTGCCCTAAGTGTATGCGGGTAATCCAGTACCAAAACAGTGTCACCAACTCAAACAAGAAGCATAGAGTTCAAGTAAAACACTCTCAATTTTGTCCCTGTGACCTGTAATTTTATGACAGTCAGCAGTAAGATTTCAATCCTCCAAAACAAGCATAAGATCTTTCCAAAGACGTTTCCAAATGCATGACATCAAAGTCAAGCATCAATACATCATTCTAAATGCCCGAAATCAATCTTGGAAGCAATGCATGAGACATGTACTGTCATAATAGCATTCAGTCCTGTTAATTACAACCCACAAATCCCTGTCAAAACTGAGTGAAATCTCAGCCAAAATCAGCCCAAATGCACTTCAATACATAGGCATATCATTCCTCAGTGTCTTGACATCACTTGAGCATGTATACCTATCAACAAGCATGTCCAAAGACCAATGTCATTAAAGGACAGAGAGTTGCCTGTAAATTCCAGGCTGTGGATTGTGTATTCCAACCACAAGCAAGTCTGCAAATTGAGCAAAATGATGGCTTCAATCAACCCAAGATAACCTCCAACAAGTAGGCAAACATTCCCAAGTCATTGAGCATCAAGAGACATCCAGTAGGCATCAATTTGACTAAAGCATAGACACTGAATGTAAAAGAGACATTTGCTGCCCTATTTCCAGCTCACAGACTGTGTAAACCCTCATGTAAACCATAGTCCCAAAATTGAGTAAATTTTTCCCAATGTCTGAAGCAAAGACCAATATCAATGCTCAAGGTTCATGTCCAGCATCCAGATGCATTGGAGTTACCCACAATGTCCACTGGGATGCAAAGTGTTTGAGAGGCTGCCTATCAAGATTTGTTTGCAGGAGGTGCAAATTAGTGTGGAGTATTCCAAGGGACAGCAGCACTAGGTGTAGTCAATAGGGCCCAAGAAGGGGCACAGACAGAGCCAAAGGGGCTTACTCAATGCCCACACAAGCCTCCATGAGTTGCAGACAAGATAGAGGTGGAGAAGCTTCAACACACCTGAGCTATGGTTGTCCTGTAACTTGTGAGAATTCAAAAGAAACCCTGTTGCCAAGCTCCATCTCCACAATGCCAAGCTCCAACTCCAAGTCCTGAGCTCTGATACCACTTTGTTGAGAGGTGGAGAAGTTTCAACACACTTGAGCTATGGTTGTCCTGTAACCTGTGAGAATTCAAAAGAAGACTTCCTGACCCTGTTGCCAAGCTCCATCTCCACAATGCCAAGCTCCAGCTCCAAGTCCTGAGCTCTGATACCACTTTGTTGTCTGCACGGATCTATGGAGAGAAGTTGTGGTTACAGGTAGAGAGAGAGAGAGAGAGAGAGAATGACACAGTAGTTTGTGGTACTCAAGAGTACCCAATAATGTTTTCAGATAGGTATATCTAAGTCATGCACAGCCTAGCCCTTAGGGCGAGCACGTGCACTGCAGTGGGCAATGCCCTTTATCCCAATAGAAGCACACTAGCTATGTGGATAAACAGACTTCTAATCGATGTATGTTAAGGGAGTCCAAGTCACGGATGTCACAGTACATGATGTATGCACGTAAGTTCCCCCAAAAATACAACATCGCACTGGTAGTGATAAGAATGTATCAAAAAGGGATAGGTTAAGCACAGATTTGGTGGGGGTTAACACTTTGTGACGACAACTATTGGTTCAACAAGCATTGCATGGAGCTTTGTACCTCTTTTTAGGCTTTAATGTGATGAATTTTTTGTTTATTTGCTGGAATTCTCCTTGGTGTGACCGTGGGGAATTGGAGCACCCTATTACTATTAGAGTTTTGCTCGAACTGTAAAAGTTGGCACAACCTCTCTCTAATGTAATATGAATATATTAAATAATAATCATGTGCATCAAAATTCAAAAGGAAAATAGGCTTAGAAGCCCAAAACCTCATATGAATCTAGGTTGATGTTTGTATGCAAAATCTTGAACACTCCAATCTTATACCTTAAAATATCTTTATGCAGTGACAAGTACATGCTATCCTTAGTATCCTTAATGCCATACATTTATCCTAAAAAATGTTTTTATATCATATCAATATTTTCCGTCTTTCTTTGTTAGTATTAGCATAATGCTTGTATGGAATCACCATTTTGCACTTTACATGTAGCTACATTTTCACTTATCTTGATAGTGCTCACTAGATATAAGCATAATATGAAGTCTTCTATGATTAACTTCTTTTCTAGCATACTATAAAGTATGACCTATATTGCAAGTATGCTATATTCTTGGCGCTTGAATATCAAATACCTATTCAATATACTATATCATAGTTACTAATCATTTAGAATATCCTAGGAGTCTTTTCTCAACCAAGTATTTATCCTGGTTAATCTTCCTTGATGTTTTGGTGTTGCCATTTGTTATGGAAACGCTTACACTACATGATGCTATGATAGAATATTCATATATCATATGTGTACAACTAGCCTCCTTTGATTGTAATAAGAAAACAAGAGTGTTAGCGAGGCCAACTATTGCAAAGGGAAGAAAGAGAACTATGAGGTGTGAGGGGACAAGTGGGAAAGATGTGATCTTCACTTGTTCACCTTGACATTGTGCAATGTATCTTTTTGCAATGAGTAAAGTGAATAAGTTCTTCTATAAGTCTTCCCAACATGCTTTTGGGTGATTCAAGTGGATGGTACAACCTCCATATTGTGGTTTGGTTTTCTATGATTACCATCATTGTGTATATATCTTATTGAGGAGTTAGCTCCCTAAATGCAGTGCTATACTTCTTTTCTTAATATGAAAATGCTTACAATGTCATTAGAATGTGAATAAGTCAAATTGAAGCTAGTAGAGCACTCATCTCCCTTAAAAATTTGGACACATGCGATCATGTGTAATAACAAGCTCATGATGCTGGGAAGATGACTTTGGGAACCTATGAGAAGTGGAAAAATATGAGGTATTATTAAATGGCTTTTGCGCTAATTGAAAGTCTTCACCCACACTTCATGTTTTCTCAAACCATTTTACGTACTTTTCATAAAAAAAACCATTTTATGATCAAAGACTATTAAATAGTATTAAAGTGGCCAAAAAGGGGGTTTTCTTGGGAGAAAGGGGCATCAATTATGACTTGGTGATTTTCAAGCTAAAGAGGTGCTTGTTTGAGTGCAATATGAGCATGTTTTGCCCTTCTTCTTTCTTGTTTTTGGGTACATGAGGTAGCTAATTACGTGACTTTTCTCCTCAATTTTCAAACGTGATCCTATCTATGAGAGTATTGAATCTTTCATGGAGTGTGTGTTGATGGAGAGAACTAAGGGAGAAAGCTAACGTTCTTCATACAAGAAACTCATGTTATCTTTGGGTAATTGGAGCACTACAAAAGAGATTAGGAGAATACTAATGAAAAAACTTGACACGCACTCAAAAAAATCTAGACATTATTATAATTGTTGGTATTTGCGCCAACATATGTGCTTGTATAAGCATCAATAATTTTTTGTCGATATATATGTTCATATATGTATTGATATATGCATTGGCATATTCATTTCTATATACCATCATAAATACCACCACATATACCCATATATATACTAGCCTATATATTGATGTATATATTGACCCATATATATTGATATAGGGTTTTAACTCCTAAGCATGGAAGAGGTACAAAGCTTTCTTCATGTTTATTTTTATCCTATAAAACTATTTGCTTCAATCAAGAATTTGTAACTAATCAATCACAAACAAAATATATGCTTATCAAGCATTCCATGCAACTTGTGGGTTTTAATGCGGTAGCAATCAGTTCCATTAGGCTCTCAAAGTTTTTACACTTTTCCCCTTGGGATATTTTCTAGAGTTTTAATTTTTCGAGAATTTTCCATTATTATAAGCAAAGACAATAATGTTCTCTATACCCAATAATTTTGGTCACACCTGCTATTTAGGGGTTAAGGCGTGTCTATCCCTTGATAGATTATATTTTATCTATCCAAGGTTTCAAGACTTTCCCTCAGCTAAGTACCTATGGCTCGGTTCACAGAAAATTTAAAAGTTATTCTAGCTATGAGTTTCAACAATTTTTGATCGAGAGGCCTTGCGTTCTCTCATCCGTAATTCATGAGTCCAAATCACTCATAGGTGGATAGAGCCATCTTTGTATAAGTTGTTTGGAAATTAAAGAAATTTTTTTTCTTCTATTATCTACTATGTACTCTCTATCTCTTACTCAAATTTTGTTCGCTGTGCTGTGTAATTTTTACATGGTAACAAAGCATACGGGACTCTAGAGATCAAAGAATACACAAGAGACAAATGCTTCAATAGCAAGGAGGAGAAATGTCGACTTCCATAAGTGGTTCTGGTGCATTAGGAAGCAGTTCTAGAGGTGGTGCTACTGTACCGGCTATTCAAACACTGAGGATTCATCCATCAACCTTCAGTGAAGGCAAGTTAGATGGTACAAACTATACCTTGTGGAAGTTTAAAATCACTACAATCCTTGATTCTTATGAGCTCTTGGAGACAGTGCTAGGGACTGACCTAGAACCACAACCAACCCCCAGATCCATCAAATTTGAGTGTGATGATTCCTCCAAATGCAGATCTTCTACGAGCTTGGAAACGAAGGAATGCAGATGCAGTGTGTGCCTTAGTAACAAGTTGTTTTGATAGTGTTTTGACTTTGATTTAGCATACAACCAAGGCATCAGAAGCTTGGACTGTACTGAGAAGTCAATACGAAACACAAAATCAAACAAGGATTCAAAACCTGGAGAATCAATTAGCAGCCAAGAAGTTTTCTGAAGGAGAGATGGCTGACGCATTCATCACGCGGTGTCGTATTGCTGCGCATTCGAGGTGTGTAAACCACCCAAAAGTTATGCATGGGATTTGGTACTCTGTACATATTTTTCTGCGTATGAATATAGTAGCGAGTATGAAGGATTGCTTTCAGTCTATGTTGAACAGGATCAAGAAGACAAGTTTATGATTATTAGTTGTGATGATTTCTGGGATGTGTTTTCAAGTCAGATACTTGACAATAATGAGTGTTTTGAATCATATACCTCAAATATAAGAGTACTCAGTGGTGAATTTGTGGATGTGAACAAGCATCTTCTGAATGATCTGACTGACATGGGACTTTGGAACTTAGAGTTGAAGATGGCTCTATACAGAAAGTTCAGCAGATTCGTGATGATTTGAAAGCAGTTTACAGGAATGTTTGGGAGATCAAACAGGGGACCATTGTTGACACAATTGCAAGACCATATGCATTTATCAAGTTTGATATTGATATTCAGAAGACCAGAAAGCTTTACTTGGACATTTGTGTAAATGAACTTCGTGTGTTTTGTAAGGAGACAAGTGCTTTGTCTCTGGAATTGCCTGCTCTGTATGACCAGTCACTCAGTCAGGAAGATCCAAGTTAGATAAATGCTGAAGACATAATGGACATCATGTGGATAATTTTCTGTTCAGTGGTTGGAAGTTCCCAAGGCATTCATATATATGCTGTGTTTGTGACTAGAGAATCGGGTGAAGCATTATCAGGATATGTTGAGGATGCGAATGTAGAAATTTGGATCTTGTCAACTTATGAGAACACTTTCTAGTCTGTCATAGTTTTTTCTCTAATTGCTGTGCTTGCTGTTGCTGCTGCTTTAGCAACATTTTCGTTGGCGAAGATTGATAATGGAAGTTCGTGACGAATATCAACTAAGCTCTCACTGTACTTGCTACAGCACCTCGAGTACATGGTTCAATGGCTGGACTGTGAAATAATGAAATGGGGGTATTGTGAGAAGGGCCGCTTTTCTGATAGAAGGAAAGGGCTGCTTTTCTGGGTTTTTTTTTAAAATAGAGGTCGCTTTTCTAAGCGGAAGGCGAATTTAGGAATTCTCTGCAATCTGGGAAGGAGGGAGAAACAGAGTATTCGAAGGAAAAATGGGAAAAATACTGGGGCGTTGAGAATCAGAGAAAGCGGGAGTTTCAAATGGATGCTCGTTAGAAGAGAGGTCTTGCACCAAGTCAGCAATGCACAAGAGAAGACCACCCACCAGTTCCTTCCCCATAGCCTACTCAACTGATGAGATCAAGCGGAACCAGACTGGATTGTGCCACAGAAATAGAATAACGCAGCACAGTCGGTTTGCTTGATGTTAAATCGCTTTGGAGAGGGAGATCGGGGACTCTGCAACTGGGAAGGTGAAACTCGACGGAAGAAAACGATGAAGGAGGGGAAAGCAGAGATAATACTGGGGAGTCCTGTTTATAGATGAGAAGGGGAGCACAAATTCAGACCGTTTGCACAAGAGAAGGGAGATTTCTGAGAATCAGACAGATGTTGTTGTGAAAAGGTTGTGACGATCGTTCGGACTTTGTACTCCAGGAAGGCATCTTTGAGCTTCTTGGCGGCGGACGGCTCAATCTTGCGGCCGAGGAACTCTTCCCAGAGGCTTCGGGTGTGGCTATGGCGGAGGCGCCAGGGCAACAGGCAAGGGTGATGGGTCCTTCTTCTTGTGAGGCTGCGGAGAGCTGCCATCATGTGGCCGTATGATGAGATTACTACAAGGACAGGAAACGATGTGATTTTTACCTGTCAGGGGGGGACAATCCGGATGAATTCAGACTCCTGCTAAAGATGATGAATTCAAACTCCTGATGAAGATGATGAATGATGAAGGTGATGATGGCGACTATGGTGCTGGGTTCCGGTCTGTATCCTCGCTCGTCGTCTATTGTTTGTCGAGGCCATTCAGGGATCCCAATAACCCTTGTTCCACTTGATGCAACCAATAAACTCATCTAATCCCACTGGATGTTGTTCAAAGAACTCTTCCTCCTACTGTCATCTGTGGAAACAGTAGCTTTCTTCGGCAACACCATCATCGAATGGAAAAAAATGATAGTCCTTACCTTTCTGAGATAACCTTTCAGATGATAATGCAGGCTCCTGTTTTCCTTTCCCAGAAAATGGAAATGCTTCCTCTATGCTCACATAATATGACATTGAGGATGTTCAAGAACACTGTAGACTCTTATAATAGTTTCATAGCAGGAAATTGTCTTCCTCTATGGAAGATTTTGCCTTTCTCTCAGTTTTCAATGATGTAATGGGAAAGACTTCTTCTCTGCTAAGAAGTTACTATCAGTTTCAAAGTTTATTGTTATGTTACTACAGAAAATGATAAAGGTGTTGGTTGGCTTGAATTTCAAGGATTTAATGACCCTTCTCTCAGTTTTTCAGTGTTAAAGCAAACCTTCAAAAAGAAAGTGAAGTCCATTTGTTTAAAGTCTATGATGCAGATGGAGAGGGGAAAATGACTCATGAAGACATTTTGGAAGTTCTCTATGACTTATCAAGCTTTTTCCTTTCCGAAGAACTAGGCCAACAAGTCTGTTTGCCACATTCAAGAGACTAAAGGCTTGAACAAATTGATTATAGGGTCATTTTCTGACATTGCATTCACAAATTGAATCTTGATCTTGTTTGATTGATCTTCTATCTTGGACCAATAACCTCTGTGGTTGCGACATAGCTTTCACAAACCCTTCGACATCTTTGGTGAACCCGACGTGAAAGCGTCGCAGAAATTTCAGGATGGGAGACACTTCAGCCTCTATTTCAGCTTCTTCTACAATTCCAGCTACCTCTACTTCAGCTCCATCTATGACTGCTACGTCAAGTACTTCAACGGAGGATCTAAAACAGATTTTGCAGAATATGTCCATGTATATGCATCTCCAAAATCAGCAAACACAAATGTATATGCAGCAACAACAACAATTGCATCAACAACAGTTGTCTCAGCAAAGGCAACTCTATTCGGAGCAGGAGAATGCAAACAGCGCGACTAAGGCTATTGAAGCAGTTGAGAGTGAGAAGAAGCTATTTGACGGGCAGAATGTTTCAGCATATTTGAAGACATATGAGATCAAGATGGGGTTTTTTGGAGTTCCTGCTGGACTTATGAGTAAGTACTTCCTTCGTCTTGTCACACCTGCTTTGAGGACAAAGGTGACTGATTTATTTATTCAAAATACACATTGGCAAGATTTTAAGAAGGCTCTTAAAGAAGAATATTTCCTTGAGGACTTTGGTATGGCTACTCGACGGTCATTCCGAGAGTGGGTCTACATGCCAAACAAGGGTTTTGCTGCTTCGGAGTTGATTCGAGAATTTGAAGAAAGGTATAGTCAGCTTGATGCCATTGAACAAAGAGCATTGGATGTTGAAAAAGTTGAGCTTTTCTTGCAAGCTGCAGATTCTGCTCTTCAAGAAGAATTGGGTGAGCTCCTTGAAGATCGCACGAAGCCTATGGGTCTTAAAACTGATTGGCACGATGCTCAGGATGCAGTTTCGACTTTGACCAAGAGAAGGATATGGATGACTCGCCTACAGAATGGTTCCATGACACCTACACCATCATCTGCTCCTATGCCTACTTCTATCCCTGTTATTTCTTCTCCTCCTCAGCCAGTTTCTTGGCCTATGCCAGTGCCTACTGTTTCTACTCCACCTATTCCTCCTGTTCCACGACCGATGCCTACACCTTCTGCTCCAAAACCATCCGCTCCATCGGTGCCTACTTCTCTTGATGACATAATCAAAGGAATCACAGATTTGACACTTGAGTCAGTCAAAGCGGAGTTGGTGGGTAAGTTGAAGGAGCAGTTTGCTTCGACTGCGCCTGCTACTTCTTCTAGTGCTCATATTGCACCTAGGAGTGCTCCTAGTGCTCCTAGGAGAGATCGGAGATGTATTTGGTGTGATAGTACGGAGCATCAGCATTGCAGGGATTGTGACTCTTTCCAGGATGCAAGGAGGCAGAATTTGGTATATTGGGGGCAAGATGGTAAGATTTGGTTGACTGAGACAGGAGCTCCACTTGCTACCAACTTTGGTAAAGGTGGAATGAAGAAGTTAGTGGAGGACATGGCTGCGCGTACTTCTTATGTGACGGCTAGAGGAGATGCTTCTGCATATGGAGTACAGATTGAGAAGGGATCGGAGACTCAGTCCGCACTATGGACTTATGCTATGGAGACTGCAAACAAGGGGAAAATTCAGCAAACTGTTTTGACTAGCGCAGGCTCTAGCATCAGATCAGAGACAGGATGGGACTCGCCTGTTGACAGGTATTCTATTTATGCTTTTTTGGCTAAATCTCATGGTGCAAATGTATTTGTTGAGGAGAAGCGTAAGAGGGATGAAGAAAATCCAAGTGCAGCTAAGAAAACTAGAGGGGGTGAGTTTGTTACTCCACCTACTGCAGGACCGTCTTCACGACCAGGGCCAGATCGACAGATGGAGGATGCTCAAAAGAGGGAAAAGAGGCAAGAGCCTAGAGAGAGAAAGCAGCCAGGATTCAGATTGATGTCCGACATTGAGACATCTACAGACATGAAGAAAATCTTTAATGATAAGATACTTGGCAGTGAGGTGACTTTCACTATTTCTGAGATTTTGGGCATCTCGAAAAGAGAGTTTCAGGATCAGTTTCAGGAGGTCCTGAAGAGGAAAAGACATGCATTGTCTACCACTGATGCACAGGGAGTTTTGATTGGAGAGTTGGACGAGGATGATGATGAGGTTATGGTTGTTAATGCTTCTGTTTTGCCGCAGGTAGAGAAGAGGGTTCAGCCTATGCATTATGCTGAAATTGATGAGCCTGTTTTGATACCGCGTAGTCACTTTTCGCGGAGCCATTGGGCTAGGGCAACTACAGAGACGATGGTAAAGGTTGGAGAAAAACAGGTGCCTTATGTTGCATTGGTTGATCATGGTTCAGAGATTAATCTCATTGTTCGTGGAGTTTATGAGAGTAACAGATGGCCTATGGATGTAGAGCATGGGTGGCGTATGAGAGCCGCCAATAACACTGCAGGTGATTTATATGCTGCTTGCCCTAGTGTCAGGGTATCTATTGGTGATGTAGAGGAGGATTTTCATTTCTTTGTGCAGGATTCATGCTCGTATCCCATAATTCTTGGACAGCCATTCATTACAGAGATGCGCATGGAGACAAAGGTCATGGATGATGGATCTGTTTATGCACGGATTCGCAGTAAAGATGGTATGAGAGCAGTTCAGTTTATGACTGTATGTGTGAATCATGTTAGAAACAGGGATACTCTCAGAGATGCACCCTTACCCACTGTGAGGGATTCGGGTTTTCATTAGGTACCGCCGTTTCGCGAGACGACGGTGGTACAGAGGAGAGGAGATTGGAGTTCTCGCCTCCTGGCAGCAATGTTTTCTCCTCCGGTTATGTTGGGATTTCAGCAAACAGTTCAATGAGCTATCAGAGGACTTCTAGATTGTCTAGAGCTGCCAGGCAGTATATATGCAGGAAGGAGAAAAATTTGAAAAATGCAGGAATTTTGGAGGATGATGAGCACATAGATGGTATGTATGACAGTGTGATTTGTGCAGATACGATGACAGAGATAGGAGATATGCTGAAAACTGATATGCTGAATTGTCATGGTAATGTATTAGTGCAATCCCTGGACATGTTTCATGAAATTGCAGATTTTATGTCACAGATTGAGTCAGAGGCTGAGGTAACTCAGCAAAGAGTATTGAGTGCTGAAGAAATTCAGCAAACAGAGTTTCCAGCTGGTTATGATCAGCTTTCAGAGAGACAGAGGGCTGAAAATTTTCAGCCAACAGAGTTTACTGCTGAAATATTTCAGCATTCAGAGTTTGGGGCTGTTTCTATGCAGTCCATAGAGCAGAGGGCTGAGAATATTCAGCCATTGGAGTGCAGAATTGCTGATTTACAGCAAGGTTTATGTAATGCAGAAGAGCATAATGAAGCCAGGGTTGACACGAAGTACAAAACTGTGGATAAGAAGGTGAAGCCGGTTGCTGTACCGCTTCCATCTAACAGTGATCAGCAAATAGAGAGGGCTGCTAAACAGCAAATTTTGAGGAATCCGGAGCATATTGGTCATAAATTTTCAGCAGAGACACTTGCTGAATTGAAAATTGGAAATGGTGATTTCTTGTTACCCATGGAGAAGCAATGCTTTCAGGAGATGCTTGAGCGTCATGGAAGGGGATTTGCTTTTGTCCCACATGAGATTGGATGTGTGAATCCTGATATTGTTGCTCCTATGGTTATTTTTACTATTCCTCATATTCCATGGAATCTCCGACCTATTCCAGTGCCTAAAGCACACTTGCCAAAGCTGATTGATTTATTGAATGAGAAGATCAGGATGGGAATCCTTGAGCCTTCATCTGCACCATACTCAAACAGGTGGTTTACAATTCCAAAGAAGAATGGAACTCTTCGATTTATTCAGGACATGCAGCCAGTGAACAGGGTTACTATCAGGAATGTTGGTATTGGTCCAGTTGTGGATGAGTTTGCAGAGGCATTTGCTGGACGTGCCATCTATTCTTTGGGTGATTTGTATTCAGGTTATGATCAGTTTCAGGTGGCTTTGGAAAGCAGGGACATAACCACCATGAGAACTCCTATTGGGCTTGTGAGGATGTGTACCTTGCCTCAAGGTGCCACTAATTCTGTTGCGCATATGATGAATGCCATGCATAAGGTCCTTCGTGATTACATACCTCAGCTTACTATGCCTTTCTTGGATGATGTGCCCATTAAGGGGTGTGCAGAAGAAGAGAAGAATGAGAGCCTAAATGAGCAGGGATGCAGATACTTTGTGGCTGATCATATTTCAGCATGTGAGAAGATTTTGGCCAGGTTAGAAGAAGTGAACTTGACACTTTCAGGGCAAAAATCTGTTTTTGGAGTGAATGAGGTTGTCATTGTTGGGCATATGTGTGGATATTATGGCAGGAAACCCTCACCTGATAAGGTGAATGCTATAGGCAAGATTGCTGAGTATTGTTCTACTACTTCAGAGGTACGGAGATTCATTGGTGCTTGTGTGTTTTATATGATTTGGATACCTCATTTTGCACACATTGCAGATTGTTTGTATCAGCTGCTTCGAAAGGGGCAGAAATTTTATTGGGATGAGAGTCACACTAGAGCCATGCGGAAATTGAAGAAGTTATTGCAGAATGCTCCTACTCTCAGGAAAGCGGATTATAACTGTGATAGGCCTATTGTATTGACAGTTGACACTAGTCCAATTGGCATAGGTTGGGCTGTGGGTCAAGATGATGCAGATGGAAATAGGTATGCTATTCGGTTTGGGGAGAAAGTCCTAAACGAGAGACAGAGGAGATATCCGCAAATCAAGAGGGAGTTATTGGGGATTGTGACGGCTCTCAAATGTGACAAGGAGTACTTTATTGGAGCTTCAGTTGTGGTAGAGACAGATTGCTTGCCGTTGATTGGTATGATCACGAGTTGCTCTACTCCGGATATAGCTATGTTGAGATGGATTGCATACATCAAGTCATTAAATCCGGAATTTAAACACATAGCAGGGAAGGATAATCCAGTGGCAGATATGTTGTCTAGAGCCAGGTATGATGATGAGGAGACTCTACTTGCAGAAGAGGATGATGCAGAAATTTCAGCCACTATGGTTGATCATGTTTGTCATGTTTATGATATTGTGGCTTTCACAGAAGAGCTCTATGTTGGGGATTGGTTGCAGATTGGCAGGTACCTTAGTACACTAAGCAAAAGAGATGAATGGACAGATGAAGAGTTCAAGAAGATCAGAAGGAAAGCCTATGGTTATTTTCTCAAGGACGGATTTCTTTGGAAGCATCCGAAGAAAAGAGGCGGATTACCTTTGCGGGTTGTCTGCGATAGAGAGACACAGTTACAGGTGATGAGGGAATTTCATGAGAGTCCTTGGGCTGGTCATAGAGGAGTATGGGCTACTTATGAGAAGATCAGGGAGAAATATTGGTGGAAAGGCATGTACAGAGATGTTTCTCACTTTGTTGAGACTTGCAGAGACTGCCAGATGTATTCAGTAGTGCGCCATAGAGATGAGCTTCATCCGACCTATCCACTATGCATTCATTATAAGTGGGTAGTTGATTTGGTTACCATGCCTATGGGTCTATGGCAGATGAGGTACATTGTTTTGGCTAGAGAGGATCTTACCAATCATGTTGAGGGCAGATCTTTGAGAACGAAGACCACTAGTGCAGTGTGTAAGTTCTTATTGGAGGAAATTTTCTGCAGGTATGGATGTGTGGGTAAGATCACTGCGGATCGTGGTGAATTGGATGCAGATGAAGCTAGGGAGTTTTTCTCTCAGCTAGGAATCAAATTGGCTCTAACCACAGCATACAATCCAGAGGGAAATGGGAAGAGTGAAAGAGGGCATCCGCCAATAGTGAAAGCATTAGCCAAAGCATGCGGAGGACGGATTGGAGAATGGCCGAGACTTCTACCATTTGCTTTATGGGCTGATCGTATGACTCATAGTGTTACTACAGGATATATGCCTGCAGAGTTGATGTATGGTCAGAAACCTGTTATGCCGATTGAGACTTGTGCTTTGACTTGGTCAGTTTTACCATGGCAGGAGGATTTGACGAGAGAGGAGCTCTTAGCTCTTCGGATTCGACAGTTAGAGAGGAGACCTGAGGATATTCAACTAGCTATTGACAGGTTGAAAGTTGCTAGACTAAAGAACAAGGACAGGTTTGATAGCAGACATCGCTTGCGGCCTAGAGCAATAGAAGAGGGAGATTGGGTATTGGTCTTTGATAGCAGCCTTGAAAATCAGCATACTGCACTTCGGAAGATGGTGAAAAGATGGTTTGGGCCATACATAGTCAGACATGTCTTTGATAATGCAACATATGAGCTGACTGAATTGGATGGGACAATGCTTAGAGTGCCTATTGCTGGAAAAAGAATCAAGATTTTCAAGAAAAGAGATGATGAGGATTATGTATTGGAAGAATTTTCAAAAGAAGAGCAACGACAAGAAACTCTAATGGAAGAGACAGATGATATGGCTGATAATCTTGTTGATCTACCGGAAATGCATAACGAAGAGATTGATTTGTTTGTGGATCTCGATGATAATGATCACGGGTAGTTGGCCCATCCGGAGGATGCGCAGGATTAGAGGGGGTGGATGTCGTATTGCTGCGCATTCGAGGTGTGTAAACCACCCAAAAGTTATGCATGGGATTTGGTACTCTGTACATATTTTTCTGCGTATGAATATAGTAGCGAGTATGAAGGATTGCTTTCAGTCTATGTTGAACAGGATCAAGAAGACAAGTTTATGATTATTAGTTGTGATGATTTCTGGGATGTGTTTTCAAGTCAGATACTTGACAATAATGAGTGTTTTGAATCATATACCTCAAATATAAGAGTACTCAGTGGTGAATTTGTGGATGTGAACAAGCATCTTCTGAATGATCTGACTGACATGGGACTTTGGAACTTAGAGTTGAAGATGGCTCTATACAGAAAGTTCAGCATATTCGTGATGATTTGAAAGCAGTTTACAGGAATGTTTGGGAGATCAAACAGGGGACCATTGTTGACACAATTGCAAGACCATATGCATTTATCAAGTTTGATACTGATATTCAGAAGACCAGAAAGCTTTACTTGGACATTTGTGTAAATGAACTTCGTGTGTTTTGTAAGGAGACAAGTGCTTTGTCTCTGGAATTGCCTGCTCTGTATGACCAATCACTCAATCAGGAAGATCCAAGTTAGATAAATGCTGAAGACATAATGGACATCATGTGGATAATTTTCTGTTTAGTGGCTGGAAGTTCCCAAGGCATTCATATATATGCTGTGTTTGTGACTAGAGAATCGGGTGAAGCATTATCAGGATATGTTGAGGATGCGAATGCAGAAATTTGGATCTTGTCAACTTATGAGAACACTTTCTGGTCTGTCATAGTTTTTTCTCTAATTGCTGTGCTTGCTGTTGCTGCTGCTTTAGCAACATTTTCGTTGGCGAAGATTGATAATGGAAGTTCGTGACGAATATCAACTAAGCTCTCACTGTACTTGCTACAGCACCTCGAGTACATGGTTCAATGGCTGGACTGTGAAATAATGAAATGGGGGTATTGTGAGAAGGGCCGCTTTTCTGATAGAAGGAAAGGGCTGCTTTTCTGGGTTTTTTTTTTAAATAGAGGTCGCTTTTCTGAGCGGAAGGCGAATTTAGGAATTCTCTGCAATCTGGGAAGGAGGGAGAAACAGAGTATTCGAAGGAAAAAGGGGAAAAATACTGGGGCGTTGAGAATCAGAGAAAGCGGGAGTTTCAAATGGATGCTCGTCAGAAGAGAGGTCTTGCACCAAGTCAGCAATGCACAAGAGAAGACCACCCACCAGTTCCTTCCCCATAGCCTACTCGACTGATGAGATCAAGCGGAACCAGACTGGATTGTGCCACAGAAATAGAATAACGCAGCACAGTCGGTTTGCTTGATGTTAAATCGCTTTGGAGAGGGAGATCGGGGACTCTGCAACTGGGAAGGTGAAACTCGACGGAAGAAAACGATGAAGGAGGGGAAAGCAGAGATAATACTGGGGAGTCCTGTTTATAGATGAGAAGGGGAGCGCAAATTCAGACCGTTTGCACAAGAGAAGGGAGATTTCTGAGAATCAGACAGATGTTGTTGTGAAAAGGTTGTGACGATCGTTCGGACTCTGTACTCCAGGAAGGCATCTTTGAGCTTCTTGGCGGCGGACGGCTCAATCTTGCGGCCGAGGAACTCTTCCCAGAGGCTTCGGGTGTGGCTATGGCGGAGGTGCCAGGGCAACAGGCAAGGGTGATGGGTCCTTCTTCTTGTGAGGCTGCGGAGAGCTGCCATCATGTGGCCGTATGATGAGATTACTACAAGGACAGTAAACGATGTGATTTTTACCTGTCAGGGGGGGACAATCCGGATGAATTCAGACTCCTGCTAAAGATGACAAATTCAAACTCCTGATGAAGATGATGAATGATGAAGGTGATGATGGCGACTATGGTGCTGGGTTCCGGTCTGTATCCTCGCTCGTCGTCTGTTGTTTGTCGAGGCCATTCAGGGATCCCAATAACCCTTGTTCCACTTGATGCAACCAATAAACTCATCTAATCCCACTGGATGTTGTTCAAAGAACTCTTCCTCCTACTGTCATCTGTGGAAACAGTAGCTTTCTTCGGCAACACCATCATCGAATGGAAAAAAATGATAGTCCTTACCTTTCTGAGATAACCTTTCAGATGATAATGCAGGCTCTTGTTTTCCTTTCCCAGAAAATGGAAATGCTTCCTCTATGCTCACATAATATGACATTGAGGATGTTCAAGAACACTGTAGACTCTTATAACAGTTTCATAGCAGGAAATTGTCTTCCTCTATGGAAGATTTTGCCTTTCTCTCAGTTTTCAATGATGTAATGGGAAAGACTTCTTCTCTGCTAAGAAGTTACTATCAGTTTCAGAGTTTATTGTTATGTTACTACAGAAAATGATAAAGGTGTTGGTTGGCTTGAATTTCAAGGATTTAATGACCCTTCTCTCAGTTTTTCAGTGTTAAAGCAAACCTTCAAAAAGAAAGTGAAGTCCATTTGTTTAAAGTCTATGATGCAGATGGAGAGGGGAAAATGACTCATGAAGACATTTTGGAAGTTCTCTATGACTTATCAAGCTTTTTCCTTTCCGAAGAACTAGGCCAACAAGTCTGTTTGCCACATTCAAGAGACTAAAGGCTTGAACAAATTGATTATAGGGTCATTTTCTGACATTGCATTCACAAATTGAATCTTGATCTTGTTTGATTGATCTTCTATCTTGGACCAATAACCTCTGTGGTTGTGACATAGCTTTCACAAACCCTTCGACAACGGATCAAGGATCTACGCGACCAGATGGTTGGGCACTGGGATACAAAAGACTAGTAAGAAGCTAGAGCCTAGCTCGAAGGTGTCTTCCGATTTGCCCACTAAAGTTTGATGGATTGATAATTGGCCTTAACACTCAAGTGAAACCTCAAGCTTTGACTTTTGGATTTTTGTGCACTATTGAGGAAGCAATAGTGGAGATACTACATTCTCCTCCAATGCAAAAGGCAAAGGTGGTTTCTCCACCAAAAATGATGGTGACAAAAAGAAGAAGGGTGGTAAGAAAAAGTTTCAAGGAGAGTGCTTCTTTTGTAAGAAGAAAGGACATGCAATTGCAGATTGTCGTGTTAAGAAGGCAAATGAAAAGAATGGTACCCTTAAGAGTAAGAGAAAGGAGACAGCCAATACGACTGAGGCAGAACTCGAGTTATTCATGGCAACCATTGAGAAAGTATGCTCCTTAGCACAAGAAGAATCTACCACTGACTCATGGATGTTGGATACTGGGGCCTCCCGTTACATGACCAACAAGAAAGGTCTATACAGTTCTATGTAGCCTCTACAAGAATCCAATGGTGACGTCAAAAAGCTTTCAAATATGTTGTATGTTCCTGAAATTAGGAGAAATCTATTTTCAGTTGCTACCATAACTGATCTTGGTCATGAAGTGACATTCAACAAGATAGGTGTAGAAATTTTTGACAATACTCACAAAGTTGTTGGCAAAGGGGAAAGAAGGAACAATCTGTATGAGCTAAGTGCTCTTACAGCCACCGCTGGAGTGGGCACAAGTAAGCCTTGGCATGAAAGGTTTGGACACATTGGATTTGTAGTTTTGAAGGAGATGCTTAAGCATGGTATGTTGCTCACCTACCTGCAATTATTGAATTGAAGGAACCATGTGAAGCTTGTATGATGGGCAAGCAATAGAGAAAGGTATTTCCACAAGAGAGCAAGAATAGAGCAAATGCTCCTCTAGAGTTGGTGCATGCTAACTTGTGCTGTAAAGTGCCTACAGAGGCCTTGGGGGGATCTTCTTATTTCATGTTGATTGTTGATGACTACAGTAGGTAGATATGGGTGTACTTCCTTCGTGATAAGGCTCAAGATTTTGGTAAGTTTAAAGAATGGCTAAAACTTGTTGAGAATAAAGCAGGGAAATGTGTGAGGAAATTTAGAACAGATGGTGGTGAGTTCAACTCAAAGGAGTTTGAAGACTTTTGCAAGAGTAAAGGGATCAAGCGTCAATTGACGACGCCTTATACATCTCAATAGAACGGTGTTGTGGAATGCAAGAATCGCACCATTGTAGAGATGGCAAGGTGCATGCTGAAGGGCAAGGGATTACCAAATCATTTTTTGGGCCGAAGCCGTAAATATTGCAGTCTATATTCTCAATCAAAGATACACAAAGGCTCTCAAGGGAAAAACACCTCATGAGACTTACATTGGTAAGAAATCGTATGTCTCACATTTTAGAACTTTTGGATGTGGATGCTATACACATGTTCCTGATGAGAAAAGAAACAAGTTAAAACCAAAAAGCAGAAAATGTATCTTCTTGGGTTAAAGTGATGAGCAGAAGGCTTACAAATTGTATGACCAAGAGGCAAAGAAGATCATAGCGAGCTGTGATGTGGTATTCAAGAAGCAATTGCATGCAATGGAAGAGGAGAAGGCAAGTTCTTCCAATTTATCATCAAGCGAAAAAGTAATCCACTATGAACCTATCCCAAGAGCTACATTTATCCTTAAGGAGGAGGAAGAATCATCTTCGGATGATGATGAGAAAGTTCACTAGCCTAACATCACACCATCGGAAAAGCCATTGCCGTGATGGGTGAAGCAACTCTATGACCAAAATAATTCTATACCCACATCTGTTGAGGAGAAGGCAGATGGACCAAGGAGGTCTTAGAGAATAGAGGAGCAAAGGAGGGCTTTTGCACACAGAGTCAATATGGCCTTGATGGCTGAGATTATGAGAGAAGTAAAGGAGCTAGTTGACTTGGAAGAAGCGATTGCAGATCTAGCATGGAATGTAGCTATGCAAGCTAAGTATGACAGCATAACGAAGAATGACACTTGGGAGGTAGTGGATTGGCCACCAAAGAGAAAGATTATTGGCACCAAGTGGGTTTGGAAGGTAAATTTGGGACCTTAGAAAAGTACAAGGCTATTGCTAATAATTCATGAAGAATAATCTCATTGCCTCATCTATGATTTTTTAGATGAGGAACCTGAAGGTGAAGGCATTGAAATTCCTTTGTTTGAAGTATCTCCCATCTCATTGAAATTGACGTGGCTTTTCACGCCAGGTTCACCAAAGATGTTAGGGGATTTTATGTCAAGCCACAAAACTGCAAGGGTTCTTAACAGACAAGATGAGAGAAATATGAACAGAAAGATGCAAAATAAACTCTTGTATTATATTCAAACCCTTTATAACAAAAAGAAACTCTTTGATCCATGTGAATGATCAAAACCCTGAAATAACAAAAGATTATAATAAAGCCCTATAAGAAAACTCTTTGTCGAGGCATCCTTAATGGGTGTAAGATACCCTAATTATTTGTAACTCTTTACTCGATTCAACCTGCAATAAAGGTTTTCTTCCAAATAGCCCATGTTTTGATAGACTTTCAGCCCTCTATTTATAGAGGCATACATTAATTCAACCCTGCTTTTCACTCTACTTTCCATGCTTTTTACTTTTCTTATTTTTGTTTTTAATGCATGCCTCGAGTCCGATTGCAACTTGTTTTGCCATAACTTTGTGATACAAACTTTAAATATGGTTATTCAGATACCCAAAATGATTAGAACGTGCCTAATCTACAAGCTTACATAGATATAATTATGAAAATCTCCTCATAGTAGTAAAAAATATTTCTTTTTGTAAAACGTGTCATTTTTTTCTATCTTTGGGCTTGCACGACTTGTCCTACTTAAAATAAGTAATTATATGTATTTGAATCCATCCAAACCCGTTTTGCTCTGTAAGAGAGGGGGATTTAATAACGGGGAAATACTAGCTATACTGGTGGCTGGTATATAAGGTGTCAGGGACTTGTATTATTATCTGATGATGAAAAATAAAGTACTTGACACCTTATATACCAGCCAGTGTAGCTAGTATTTCCTCGTTATTAAATCCCCCATCAGTGAATGCAGTAAATATGAACTCCCAAGGCATTTTGGGGAGAATGGGCATCCCCAACAGCACCTTTGAACAGGGTGAGCCTTCACATAGGCAAGAGGAGTCCATAAACAATGCAATGAGGGGTAATTTCTAGCCATCACAAGGGTCCATGCCATCTATGAGAGTTCACCAATCTTTTGGCAGAAATTGCTCTAACAACTGATCATTTTTGGGTAGCCACATGGATCAGCCTCAGTTTGGATATATGGGACATCCACCTAATCATGAAAGAGAGCTGAGAGACAAGATTATTTTCTCCAAATTCAATGGTCAATCATCATCTCCAGTTGAACTTGAAGAGTGGCTTTTCAATCTTGAGGATTATTTTGACATCTTATCCCATAGTGATGACCAAAAGATCCACTTTGCAACCATACACTTGGAAGGATTTGCACATACATGGTGGAGGTACATTAAAAGAGAAAATCAGCAAGTGGACTCTTGGGAAGCGTTCAAGGCACTTATGGTGCAAGTCTTTGTCTCACCGGTGGAGAAAGAGAAGCTTGCCCACCAATGGTATGGCCTTGAATAGTGTGGTCTTGCTGTTAGAGAATACACAAATCAATTCCTCAACCTTACTATGTATGTTGAGTCGATTAGTGACGATGCCAAGTTGCACAAGTATGTGTATGGGCTGGACCCCCAACTCTCGACTGATGTTTCAACCCAAAATCCATCAGATTTGTTCAAACCTATTGATTTGACTAAGAGGTACTCTCGTAAGTATCACCGGATGCTTCATTTCAGTATGGACAGCAAAGAGGGGTGTCTCAACCAGTGTTTAGGCAACAAAGAGGACCTATGCATTCACATTTTGGGAAACAAAGAGGTGCTGTAAGGCCGGGACAGTTTGGGGCAAGTTATGGTAGTGGTAACATGCAATTCATCACTCCTAAGATCCTCACTTACCCCACCTTTAATGCCACAAGACAACAAAGTAATTCCAGGACAATAAACAGCCCGAGGTCGGATAATAGGCAAGGGGACAGCAAGAACAAAAATGCTTCATCCTTTGGCGGTCAAAATTCTATCCCCATGGATTTGTATAAAGAAAGGAAGGAAAAATGGCTTTGTTTCAAGTGTGGTGAGAAGTATATAGCTGATCATGCCTCAAAATGTGCTTTTAGAAATGCTAAGGCAAGGGTTCACAGCATGTTAGTATTTGAGGACTCAGAGGACCATGAGGATGTAAATGCTTTCATGACGTCTGCTGAAACTGAGGATGTTGATGAAGAGTTTGGTCAAGAGGAGTTCTTTGACCCTGCTGACTCTTTCCCTTTTGACCCCGGCGGTCATGTATCATGGGATATGGGTGGTAAGAATGAACCACATGCTAAAATACATACTGCCACTGTTTATACGATCTCAATGGACTCTTGGACATGATCCAAGATCCCTAATACACTGCGTATCAAAGGAAAAATTCTTTATGCCTAGGATGCAAATGATTTTCTTTAACTTGCAGTTCATTCACCCAAATGAGATAAGATTTACTACTTTTGCGTAATGCACGTTTAGCTTGAGTATGCGAAAGTAGTGGAAAAGCATTAGATGCATGCATACCATACAATGTAATATGTTTTCCTTGAAATTGAATATTAATTGAATGTGTGGAATAATCTATATCTGGGTTATGCTGATGACGCCAAGGCATACCTAAAATAATGTCACTGGACTGTAATGGTACAACTAGAAAATTTCTTCTTTCAGTGTATTGACCAATTTGAATTTCTAAGTCATGCACTTCATGTGTACCATTGTACCTAGTACCTAAGAATGCTGCTTTGATACGATAATGCATAGGTACAGTCTGTAACTTCAATTTTTTTACTAGCTTTGCTGAAATAAAATCATGAGTACTACCATCATCATGCAAAATAATCTTTTCCTTTCCAAGAACCAAACATTTCATAGTCAATAAAGAATGTGGAGTTGGCATACCTGGTAAAGTATCTGAAGGAGTAGTAGTGTCGTCCTCATCTTCTGTAAAATCAGGCATATCTTCATGTTCGTCATCGTCCATTGCTCCAAGGTAGTTGATATGGGCAGGTAGCTTCTTTGAATGGCAATTTGCTACTAGATGTCCAGGCTGGTGGCATTTATAGCATACTATTGGCTTGGCTTTGGTTACATTGTTTGCAATGGCAAGAAGTCTAGGTACATTAGGATTTGGCTGTGGAATAGGCTTGGGGTTTTGATTGACATTAGATGGTAAAGCAAGTGGTTTTGCCCAATTTTTACGGAAAGATGATGAAGAGAAACGACCTGGATTAAATATTCTAAAATTGGAATTGAATTGCTTAGATCCATAGTTACCATTGGCTTGGAATTGCTGTGGACGTCTATCTCTACCTCGCAGCTTGTCTTCAATGTCATGAGCTAATGAAATTGCGTCTTCAAGAGTAGCAGGCTTGAACATGTTAACTTCAGCGTAGTAATGCCCAAGGAGTCCAGACATATACTTGTGCTTATGTGTCGCTTCAGGTACGTCTTCAAGCATGCGTAACTGGAGTAGTGCATTCCAAAAACGCTCTGTGTATTGAGGAATAGGCTCACGATCCCGTTGCTGAAGAAGATCCCATTGCTTAATAGCTTTCTCATGAAATTGTGGAGGAAGGAAATTCTGCATAAACTTCTTCTTGAAATTCTCCCAGGTAGCGAGACAATCTATACTCTTGCATACTACAGTCCACCAAAGAGATGCTTTGTCCACTAAATGATTAGTGACACACTTGATTTATCTTTTTTTGCATAGGTTTCCTCATGGAAATAGTCGTCAAACTGACTAATGAATGCAAGAACAGTTTTTCCTTCTCGTATGCCATTGAAAGTACGGAATTTGAAACTTCTTTTACTTATCTTTGATTCCTTGTGGATGGTTTGAGCTTCGAGAGTTGCGTCGATGGTACGTCGGATAAGATCTTCAAATTGAGATTTTTCTTTGTCGGTAGACGATCTTTGTAAATTTGCCAGTTGAACTTGTAATGCTTGCCTAGCCCTTCGTTCTTCTTTCAATTGCATCATGATTAAGTCCAGCTTTTGCTCCATCGTAGGTTCAGATAGGTCGCCTTCAGCCATTAAATCATCCATATGTGGTTCCGTCATCCTGCAAAACTCAAAAGACCTCTCACTCTCAAAATCAAGTTAGCGGGATGAGCGTAGCTTAAGATCGGGAATACAAGGCTTATATATTTTTGGGTGTGGCTTTCACAATCTTCGTCTTTGACTATTGCGGGATTTTTAATCTTTGAAAAATCTGTGTTTTAATCTTCTGCGTGTGCTGAAAATGCTTCAGCAAACCTGCGTATGCGTAGAGTACCTTCCAATGAACAACTTTGTAGTTCGGAGTTTCTGCGCAGGAACAACCCTTCTATGAGTTTTGGACAGAAGTCAGTTTTGACTCCAGTTGACTTGTCTAACTTGTAGTGTACCAGACTAATGTGACTTGCAGAGTTTGTAGACTTGCAGTACTTGCTTGCTCTGTCGGACTTGCAAAACTTTGACTTGTTAGAACTTGCTGAACTTGACTGGTTGTGTGTGACTTGAAGTTTGGGATGACTTGATTGATTAAGGAGCTTTAAGTGATTAAGCTTGGGGCTTAATGAACAGCCAACAACGAAATTCGTAGGGGGGGTCGTTTTCTGACGCTGCAATTTTCGGGATGATGCTGCCATTGTTTGACGATTTGAATTGCTTGAATCTAACTAAGCTTTCAATTAAGCTTTTGACTTAAGCTTTTATGCTTATGAAGATATGGAGCTTACTGTAACTCAGAAAATACGACTTGATGTAGGAGAATTGGAAGTGGTCCTCCGCCTCTGCAGACCGGTTCTTCGCGATCCGATGATGGAAACAGGGGTTCTTGATCGCCAGAAATCTGCATGTATCGATGGTTCACGACGAGATTGACCGCAGAGCCCAATCGTTCCAGGAGCTTCGCCTTCGCACAAGATGGGTAGCGATTGGAAGCTCTTGATCTCAGCTTTGCTCTGATACCACTGGTGCGCAGATCGGATGCTGTACGCTCGCGTAGTGAATGCCAAAAGGTCCCCAAGAACAATAGAACTCTGCTTTTTACACAAAATTTAAGATAAAAAGTATAAACGACATGAACAAGAGACCAATTGGGTGCAATCTCCCCCCCATGCCTTGTGTGAACGCTCCACAAAGCATGTATTTTATGTATTAATCCTCTTCAAGCTCAAATAATAGCCCAAATTACAAAATAGTAAGCTTTTAGCTTTTGAGTTTGCTTTAGCACAAAATAGAAATAAAGCTAACGGACGGTGCCCAAAGAGTCTGGCATGCCCAATACAATGTCCAAGTACAAATAACATAATCGTGTGCCCATACGCATACAAAATAATAATAAATATCCAACGCCTCAATAAATAGGCATGACAAAATATAGGCGCCATGCCTAAGGTATGCGCCCATCAAAATATAATCAATAAATCGAATACTCGCTATCCTCCAATGCTTTCCTCCGCCACTGCTGCTATCTCTACACATCAACTTAATTTATTACGAGTGCACACTCTAAACTCATAAACGTTTATTAACTTAATATGAATTTTGCGGAATCACCCGCTATGGAATCACCCATGTATACACTAAATTAATGAAACGCCCGAAAAGGACAGGCGTTCCCATCAACTTCTCGCACAAAGAATCCACTTTGTGTATGAGCCCCGGTCATCAAAGTTTATGGAATCCACTGTAAAACCTCATGGAATCCACCGTGAAATATGCCTCCTGGCATCATCATGGACAAGCTGAAGTGTTTTTCCACTGAATTACAGCAGCCATTGAAGGTGTAGGTTGCCAATGGGGATGAGAAAATTAGCACGCAAATATGCCCTACTATCCATATTCGGCTTGCTGAAAATTTTGGACAGCAAATGGATTTAATTGCATTAGAAATGGGGCCTATAGATGTTGTCTTGGGTTGTGATTGGCTGAAAACTTTGGGCACCATTACAATGGATTTTTCCTTACTATACATGGAGTTTGTGAGTGCGGGGCAGCCCATTCACTTGCAAGGAATTCAAAATAATAGTGAATTTCAGCTCATTACCAACAAACAACTCAAGAAAGAGTTCAAGAGACGGTCCCAAATCTTTGTATTGTTGTTAAATAAAGAAAATTCAGATCAATCCACTAAAACAGTAAAGAATTCAGCATTGGGAGCTCTTTTAGAAGAGTACAAGGACCTCTTCCACGTACCTACAGCACTACCCCCAAATAGGGCGATTGATCATCCCATAGATCTGGAGCCATAGTCAAAGCACGCGAACAAGCTGCCTTATAGATTATCTTGGTGTGAAAGAGAAGAAGTTGCCAAACAGGTTAGAGAGATATTAGAAATGGGGTTTATTGAGCCTAGTTCGTCACCATATGCTTCCCATGTGTTATTGGTAAAAAAGAAGGATGGATCTTTTTGGATGTGCATAGATTACAGGGATCTTAATAAGATCACAGTGAAGAACAAGTACCCCATTCCATGCATAGATGGCCTGTTAGATGAACTCAAAGAGGCTAAGTACTTTACAAAGATAGATTTGAGGTTGGGTTATCACCAGATCCATATGAGGGCAGGAGATGGGGTCAAAACTGCATTTAGGACTGATCGAGGGCTCTATCATTTTCTGGTTATGCCTTTTGGGTTGACAAATGCACCAGCCACTTTTCAAAGCTTAATGAACAAAATACTTCAGCCCTTTCTTTTCAGATTTGTATTGGTTTTCTTTGATGACATTCTCATCTATAGTAAATCATTGAAGGATCACCTTTGGCACATGAGGCAGGTGTTTGATGTATTGAGACAGCATAGACTCTTTGCCAAAGAGACAAAATGTTCTTTCATACTGAGACGGAAGTGGAATACTTGGGACACATTGTTAGTGAAGATGGCATTAGGGCCGATCCTAAGAAAGTGCAGTGTATAAAAGACTGGCCCACACCTGCAAATACCACCTCACTTAGAGGATTTCTTGGTCTCTCATCATTCTATCACAGATTTATTAGGCATTATGCCACTATTGTAGCTCCCTTGATTGATAGGCTTAAGAAAGAGGCATTTTTTTGGGATGTCATAGCTGATAAGAGCTTTAATAAGCTCAAGGAATTGCTTACCTCAGCTCCCATCTTGGTTTGCCCAGATTTTTCGAAAGCATTCACCATTCCGTGTGATGCCAATGGCAGAGGCATAGGGGATATATTATTACAGGAGCATGGGGTTATACCGTTTGAGAGCGGCAAACTTGCTGAAAATGAGATGACCATGAATGTACATGACCAAGAGATGCTAGCCATCCTTCATGCCATTAGGAAATGGCACCACTACTTATATGGCAGCAGATTTAGGGTCAAGAGCGACCATAGGGTCCTCAAGTATTTCCTCTCTCAGTCTAATCTTACCCCTAAACAACACATATGGGTAGCTACATTGCAGAACTATGACTTTGACATTACACATACATGGGGAAAAGACAATGTAGTTGCTAATTCGTTGTCTAGAATGTGGGCTTGTAAAGTTTCAGCCATCATGGAACTTCATAATGATTGGATAGAAGAGCTTCAAGAGGCCTATTTGTTAGATGCTAATTTTAGCCACATTTTCCAGAAATTATAGCAAGGGCATGTGGAAGAAAACTCTCCATATCAGCTTAAGAATGGTCTCCTATGGTTTTAGGGCAGGATTGCCATCCCATACACTTCTCCATTCAAGCAAAAGATCATGCAAGAGATGCATTCCTCACCTACAGCTGGTCATTTTGGCATATTTAAAACCTATGACAAGATTGCTAAGAGCTTTCACTGGAAGGGCCTATGGAAGGATGTAAAAGATTTTGTCTTGAGTTACGTGCCATGTCAGCAAAACAAGGACAGCACCTTAAAACTAGCTGGTTTACTTCAGCCATTGCCTATGCCCGAAGGCAAATGGACACACATTACTATGGACTTCATTACCAGCCTACCTGTGACCAAGAAAGGATGCAACAACATCTATGTAGTTGTGGACAGACTCACCAAGGCAGCCCATTTCATTTCCACAAAGACTCAATATAATGCTTCTCAAGTAGCCAGCCAATTCATGGAACATGTTTTCAGATTACATGGCTTACAATAGGTCATTGTGCATGACCGGGATGCTAAGTTTATGAGTAACTTTTGGCAGGCAGTTTTCAACTCTATGGTTACTCAGTTACCCCCTTCCACTGCTTACCATCCATAGACCGATGGTGTCAGATAGAAAGGGTTAACAAGTGGCTAGAAACTTACTTGAGGCATTTTTGTCATGATGTGCAACATGCTTGGGACTCATGGTTGCATTTGGCTGAGTTTGCCTATAATAGCTCTACACACTCTAGCATTGGAGTTTCACCTTTTGAGGCATTGTACGGCTATAAGGTGCCCCTTCCCGCCGTTATCTTCACTGATAAGATAAATCCACAAAGCAAGGAGGAGTTGGATAGAATGCAGGCCTTACTTGAGTAGTGTAAGGTAAACTTGAAGAAAGCTCAGGATCAAATGAAGCTTTATACTGATGACAAAAGATGGGATGTGGAGTTCCAAGAAGGGTATTTGGTGATGTTGAAGGTGCCCAAGTCTAGATATGCCACCCTTAAAGATGGGTCCAGTAATAAGTTGGCTCACAGGTTCTATGGACCATATCGGATTGTCAAAAAAGTGGGAGACTTGGCATATCGATTGGCATTTCCCCCATCCACGAAGATTCATAATGTCTTCCATGTGATTCAATTGAAGCCCTTCATTGGATCATCAATGGATTATGTTGAGGAGCTACCACCGATAGATGAAGAAGGCATCATTCAATACATACCCGAGCAAGTCATAGGACAAAGGGAAAAGAAGCTTCACTCTCACTCCATCATGGAATACTTGATTAAGTGGCAAGGTTTACCACTCGAGGAAGCTTCTTGGAGGCCATCTTAAGTTTTGGAAGAGTTTCCATACCTTTTAGAAGCAAATTTGACTGAATACTAGCTAACTATGGCCCTGTTTTCTCTCAGATTGATTGCAGGCAGCCCTTTGTTTCAAAGCAGATTTTATTCTGTACTATGGACAGCAATGAACATCATACATGGGCTGATAGCACTCCTCAAGAGCTCCATTTCAACATATGGCACACCCCGATCGGAGTCTCCTACAAAAAGTTATGATACATTTACTACATCAGGGTCCTGTAGTAAATAGCTTGGTGTCCACTATCTGCAGCCCGCATTTACTTAAGATATTTGGATCAAAAGTTGATTTTTATAACTCCCCACTGAGGCCCATGTATCATACATACCCCATGACCCATCATACACAATAATACCTCTTCATTCATTAGTATACCCCTGTAATAATGCAGCAGAGTAGTACTTTGATCTGCTCCTGTCCAATTTTCATAAGTGTCCAAATTGTTTTTGAGGGCAAAAACCTTCGGGTGGGGATGGAATGTAAGAGAGGGGGATTTAATAATGGGGAAATACTAGCTACACTAGTAGCTGGTATATAAGGTGTCATGGACTTGATTTTTCATCATTAGATAATAATACAAGTCTCCTTTCATCTTCACCTCTCTCTCCAAGCTTTCATGGCTTCTTTCTCTCTCTTCCTGTCTTTCTCTCTCCCTTTCTATTCTTTCTCTCTCCTCATCTCTCTCTTTCTACAGTCTTTCTCTCTCTTCTACACTCTCTCTCTTCTTCTTCTTCTCTCTCTTGTCCTCTTCTTGACATGCTCCCTAAAAAAATCTTGTAAAGATCATGTTCACATTGCCTTATATCATGAACACAAGATCTGCAACCAGGGGGGTTCTACAATTAGCAAGAGAAGCGGAAACACAAGACAACTGACGCCAAAGTTCCCCAATGTACAAATATGAAAGATTACAAGTTTACAAAGATTCAAGCTATCTAATCCAGTTCTTCTAAATGAGATAGAAGAGGATCAAGTAGAGCCCAAGGTCCAAAAAATCCCATCCAAAAGACAGCTACCAAGATGCTCAAAAACACCCTTATGAATATCTTTAATAAGTCGAGAAATATGCCTATCGAAATCCAAGAACACAATGCTTTGTCTTCCTCTTGATAAGATAATAACTCAATAACTGAATCCTTGTTAATCTCCTTGTCTTCTTTTGAATTCTCAATTCATTACCATGATTTAAAGTTCAAAACATATGAACCACCTCTCTCTCAAAGCTCTTTTCTAGAGCCTTCGTTAAGAAGGCTATGTAGTTTTTTAAGCTACTAAAGGCGTTAAGCAAAATGCATTACTCTTCATGACATTTTCATCATACAAGAGTATGTTTTTGAATCATTCACATCCTGCAAAAATGCACTACCAAATGTCGTGGAAATTTTGGGCTAATGCTGTTGAAGAAACGACGTTGATCTTCTTCTCAAAAAACTTCCTTCAAAAGAAGCTTCTCTCCCTTATTATAGCCAATGATTAGAATATCCTCTTTCACACAAGGAAAGTGTGAACTAGTTTCAAAGTATCTAGTTTAGATTTAATTATTTGCACACTCAATGAGAGCTGAACTAGTTCTTTTTAGACCAAAGGGCAAGTTCGCACTCTCTTTTATCAATATCTCGGTTTTGAGTAGTTTTTCTCATGAATCTTCAATCCTTCCTTGTCCCATGGCTTGATAGTTTTCCATTGTTCTCGTCATTACTCCTTGGAGTAAAATTTTAATGTTTTTCTAGGACACAAACTAAAAACACACACAAAAATGGAGTTCACCGTGCAAAGTCAAAACTGCATATACACAGGCGGTATTTATTTACAATGAAGGCTGGGAATATCTCAAATGGAGTTTATTGCACACACTGGATGAAAAATTGCACTGATAAACATGCCTTCACATGCTTACATACTCAAATATACAAATAAATATGCAACACATAAAGAAAAACTCAATCAAGTCAAATAGGTAGTCATGTAGATGGTGTTCGCACCTGGCCTGTAATTCAAATCAATGATGTCCCTGTGGGGTTTTCTACCCGTGGACGCCTACCACCATGACAATGTGCTTGTAATTTTTTGAGATTATGACTTCCAATGAAGTAGATCATCATACTTGTTTGCTATTACACTACAAGGAATTGGGCAATTAGCGACGCCGATTAGCGACGGTGATATCGGCGTCGCTATTGGTGTCGCTATTGGCGTCGCTATTTGCGTCGCATTTGCGACACAAATAGCGACGCCAATAGCGACGCCGCAGGAAAAAAAACATGGCCGAAACCCGAGCACCGTTTTCATTTCTTTTGTTTCGCCTTTTGAGAGCGAGAGCGAGGGAGAGAGCGAAGGCTTTGTGAGAGAAGAAGAGGAAGAGACTTGCTGCCGCCGCCGCCGCCGCCGCCACCGCCGTTGTTCGCGAAGGAGAGGAGGAGCCCTCGTTACAAAGAGAAGCCGCCCACGCTCGCCATATCTCATTGGTGAGTCTCCCTCTCTCTTTCTTTTGCTTGTTGAAGGTTTAAATCGTTCTCTTTTGCTTGTTTAGGAGAGGAAATGAAAGAGAAGGAGAGGGAGAGGGAGAGAAAGAGAGGGAGAGAAAGAGAGGGAGAGTGCATTGTCTCTCTCTCTCTCTCCCTTTTGCTTGTTTAATGTTTAAATTACTTTCTTTTTTGCTTATTTAGGAGAGGAAATGAGAGAGTAAGAGAGAAAGAGAGGGAGAGGGAGAGGGAGAGGGAGAGGGAGAGGGAGAGGGAAAGAAAGAGAAAGAGAAAGAGAAAGAGAAATAGAGGGAGAGGGAGAGGGAGGGGGAGGAAATGAGAGAGGGAGAGGGAGAGAAAGAGAAAGAGAGGGAGAACGAGGGTGAGTGCATTCTCTCTCTCCCTCTCCCTTTTGCTTGTTTAATGTTTGAATCACTTTATTTTTTGCTTGTTTAGGAGAGGAAATGAGAGAGAAAGAGATCAAGAGGGAGAGGGAGGGGAAGGAAATGAGAGAGGGATAGAAAGAGAAAGAGAGGGAGAGTGCATTGTATCTGTCCCTCTCCCTTTTGCTTGGAGGATGTTTAAATCGATTTATTTTTTGCTTGTTTAGGAAATGAGAGAGAAAGAGAGATAGAGAGGGAGAGGGAGAAAAAGAGAAAGAGAGGGAGAGGGAGAGGGAGAGGGAGGGGAAGGAAATGAGAGAGGGAGAGAAAGAGAACGAGAGGGAGAGGGTGAGGGTGAGAGAAAGAGAGAAAGAGAGGGAGAGGGAGAGAAAGAGAGGGAGAGGGAGGGGAAGGAAATTTAAGATAATAGACTTATTGATAATGGTATACAATGTGCTTTGCCATGGGCCACGTACTTCATCAAAATGAACCCAAAAGTATTGTTATAGAAGAAGAAACCCTTAAATTGAGTATAGGATAATTTCTCTCAGGTCTTATGACTATGAGTAGAATTGATTGAAATAAATTTTATTACTATAGTTATAAAATTTCATAGATGGCGCGCATTAATTTTAAAATGGATTACTTATACTCAAAGCTGAGATATAACAAATAATTATCTACCGGGACAAACAAATCGTTGAGCATGATACAAGGCCGAGATATAACATCGGAAAATCTCTCAACTACTATATACAATGCAAGATTTATGGTCAACTTGCAACTTGACATACATCTCCATAAAGCTATCCATTTAAGCCTCGTTTGCTGTAATGTAGATAAGATGACAAACGAAGAAGGTCTTATTGTTCAAGACCGCGAAACGTATCTTAATCAGCGTGTCCCATGTCCTTGCTCTCAATGCAAGTTGGCAATTAGACAAAAACACTGATTGTCTATAGAACACGTACGACAATTTGGTGAGTTTCAATCGGAGATCATTGATCAGGCGATTGTGGATTTTCAGCAAACGGTAATTTGAAGTTAGCATTTTTCATGCATTGTACTCTCAAGCTAATTGAAAACCATACACAATAAGATTGGGTCTTGTTGGCAAATTTTGTATCCAGGGGAGGTGATGTCTCGACCCAAGGGGGAGTGCACCCTTTGCGGCCAATTAGAAGAGTTCGTGGACGTGCGATGGATGGATTGCAGGAGCCAATCGACCACTCGAAGGCCTATCTATGCCGTCAATGCCAGAGGAGACAGACAACCTTCCCGACCTGCCTACAATCTTGGAGCCTGAGATGGAGGCAATGATCGATGCATTGATTCCCATGGATATTGAGACATCTGACCCGCTTAGAGAGGAAGCATCCATACCATTATATGATGGGTGCCGAGTATCTCGGTTGAAGACATTACTTGCACTCTTAAGTGTGCAAGCAAAATACGGTTGGAGCGATACGAGTGTGACTGAGTTATTCAGGTACCTTGCACACAGACTTCATTGATTTGTTTTTAAACAGTATTATTGCAAACATTTGTGTTTTTTCAAGGTGTTTTATGATTTTTTTCAGGTTATTGAAATATCATATATTGCCACTTGTAAATACCATGCCTGAGTCTCGTGATGATGCACGACATGTTTTACGGAAGCTTGGCATGGAGTACAATAACATCCATGCATGTATCAACAACTGCATATTGTTTCGAGATGAATACGAGACTATGGAGACATGTCCAAAGTGTGGTGCTCACATGTATCGACAGGACTTGCAAGGGCAAACCATCCCTCAAAAAGTTCTCAGACACTTTCCACTCATCCCCCGCATAAACCACATGTTTCGCACGTCTGCCATGGCAAGCTTGACAACGTGGCATGTGCAGAATAGGTCCACGGATGGAGTTCAACGAATATCAGTAGATTCGCGCGCATGGAGCCACATTGACTCTACCTTCCCATGCTTTGCGCGAGAGCCAAGGAATCTTCGGCTCGGTCTCGCCATGGATGGTGTGAACCCATTCGATCTGCGCTCGACTTCTTGCATTGTGTGGCCTATAGTGCTTGTCAACTACAACATTCCTCCATGGCTTTCTACGAAGAAAGGACATCTCATCCTTAGCTTGCTCGTCTCGGGCCGCTACAAAGTAAAAAATATGGACGTGTATCTTCGTCCATTAGTCGATGAGCTTAAGATTTTGTGGGAGGAGGGGGTCACGGTGCAAGATATGAGTAGACGCGATGGTCGGCGGTCAGCCAACATTCGAGCCATTCTCATGTGAACGATGCATGACTTTTCGGGATTGGGAGAGTGCTCAGGTGAGCAGACCTTTGTTCTCGTTGGTAATATCTATATTTTATTTCATTCAATCAAGTATTCACTAGGTCGTGGATCGCCTTGCAGGTCTGGTTACCTCAGGTTATCATGCATTTCCATTGTGTGGGCCACAGTTAGACTCCCGAAGGTCACAGTTAGAGGGTACCCCCGTCGGTACACCGGATGTACAGGAGTCTCTTGGATATGCCCAGGAGCGTGGACGGAGATGGGAGAGGGCCCATCTTAGGCAGACTCCTAGGGGTTATGGATACCTAGTGGATAGCAGGTCAGGAGCCATCATCATGAATGATGAGGGGAGGAGGGTGATGGCTCGCATGAGGGAGTTGTGCCAACAAGTTTTTCGACACAACGTCCTGGATCATTAGAGGAACATACCGGAGGGGAGCAAGGACTACATAGTAGCATCCTTGCACGAGGAGTTCCTGGTGCCAGCCGCAATGGATAGATTCTCTACGGGCTGGATGATGGATTGCATGCGTGCATACATGTCACATAGACGATCCAACGCACGCAAGGCAATCAAGAGTGGGGCTCCAAAGCCCGAGTGGTTAGATGCAGACGACTGGCGCCGACTGAGGGAGGAGGCTACAAATTCGCCAGGACGTTGGAGTCAGCAGCGGGAGGCGGCAAGGGTACGAATCGAGGCCGGATCGGTACATCATCTTGGGAGTGGCGGCCATAGGACATATTTGGAGGAATTTGTAAGTTTCTCTTTTGTTTTGCTTATTTGTTTTTTTGAGATATTCTTTGTACTGACAATCATGTTTCTAACAGTTAGCATTTTGTTTTCTTTGCAGCACTCCGTTACAAATCGCGATCGGCAAGGCCTTGAGACTCGATATGCAAAGAGGCACGGTTTCAGGGCATTGATCGATCGATTGTATAGACGCGGTGGCCCTGTAAGTCACTCATCTTTCTTGTCCGTAGTTACCATGAGATATTTGAATGCATTATTATATAGTGGATTGATATGTTGTTTCTTTTTCTGCAGAATCCGTTTGATGCTCCTTTGCGGCGGGACGAGCTTTCGGGGGACGAGAATTTGTAGCTCGCCCTTGGATCCTTAGAGCTCACACACCTTTAGTTTTTAGTCGCTCGATCTATGTAGACATTTTCTATGTATTAGTGATATCGTTTCATGATTGTACCAATCACATTTTATGCGATCATGTATTTATTTCATGTATCAGTTTTATGATTTCAGTATACATTCTTTTTGTTTGCAAACGCTTTGTATGCAGCAGTGCATAAACTATTTTGTATGGCTCTCATACAACACACAGTGCTATATGTGGCTGCCCTGCCACAAATTTTTTTTCTCTGTTACCATCGCTATTTGCGTCGCAAATTTACTGCACGCGTCGCTATTGGCGTCGCTATGAGCCTCGCAAATTGTCTGCAACCGTCACTATATGCGTCGCTATTTGCGATGCATATAGCGACGATTCTATGGCATCGTCAATAACGACGCTTTTTGCGACGACGGGGGAAAATTTTGTTGTTTGTATTTTCGTCGCTTTAAACGTCGCTCTAAGGTCTATATCTTGTAGTGTTATAGATCATGATAAAGTCTCTTAATTTCTTCTTTATTTTCTCTCAACTTGTTTAGGATTTCTCTTCGAGCTTCATCTTAAGGGAAGATTCGAGTCTTAAAGGAAGGCTTCAATATTGCTCATGTTTTGATATTATGTTTTCGATAGGACTCTATTTAAAGACATTTTGGAGATTTTTTTTTTCTCTTGTGGAGCTCACCTATAAGAGGGGGCAATTCTTTCATGATAGCCACCCAATTTATAATCTTAAAATGTCATTTTTCAAGAGTTTGTTAAACTATATGGCAAATTAACTTTTTTAGATATTGATACTTTGAGACTGTATATGGTTAGCTCTAATGAAAGATGACTACTTCTTATAGGTCTACTCTATCTAAAAAAAAATTCAATGAAGCATCTTTAAACAACGTTATAATAACGAAACATGAGCAATATTCGAGTCTTGTTATGTATAAGGAAGAAGAAGAAGCACCTCCTTAAAATATCCAAGATATGTATCATTTCCTTGCTCTTTAAATTGTATGATTTAGATAGGTCAATTTTATTCACTTGTCTTATGAGCTCTATCGCTTCAATGTGCACGCTTTGTCATATGATTATGCAAAGTTCTAATCTTTACGAGAGTCTCGTCCATGTAATCTTCATCTTATAGTTTTAAGGACTATAGCATGGAGTGTACAAAGTTCTCAAAGTGCAAGGCTATAGTTTGTATAGTACTTGAAGTATAGGATAACACTCTTAGTTCTATTATAATTTGGTTCTCAACTATAGTATTGAAATATTTGAGCTTTTGGGCTTCTAGTGTTTTGTTATGTTTTTCTTATTTCTAATTTATAAGTTGTCTCATTTGTATAGGAAAAAAGGCATTGAAGAGGGAGATTTTGCATCAAGAACCACTCAAGCAAATGGTTTTAGCAAGAGTATTATTGACATATATTATCTTAGGTTATAGAACTTGTACTTTGCAATTCAAGCAAAGATTTAGTATTTTTGAGTTCATATGTATTGTATGTAAGCCAAATTTTGGCTTCCAAAGCTTTATATAAACTCATGTGTAGATTGTAATACAAATAACAATATTATTTCATAATTCTTGTTGTTTTTTTTTAATTATCCTGCAACATTTACTTGTGTCAAGCTATGTTATTAAGTGCAATCTTTAACATTATGCTGATTTATTGTATAAATAGTGCCAAATGAGCATTCAAGAATTAAGGGCAAACAAAGAACCAGGGAGTTGTTGGTTAGAGATTTATGACTACCTATGTCTCTAGTCACACGTTCACAACCAACAGGTCCTTGGTTTTCTTTTAATTTGCAATAATTGTATTTATAGTCATGTTTAAATCATGTGAAAATTTCAAGCAAAACCACATTCAAACATGCATGTATAATACCATGATATTTGCAAGCATTGCATGCTTAAAACTACATAGAAGATCATGCTTATATGACATGATACATACACAATTTTGAACACAGGTCTTCTAATGTGTAATTTATCGTGGGATTAGATGCGCTCATGAGTTTTTTTCCTAGTTCAAAAAATGCATGAATAGGGTCGTTTGTGGGCTTAATCCTTTGTAGTATCAACACTTCAAAACTTATTTACATTCCTGTTGAAATAAAAAGACATTTAAAAATTAAGTGTTTGGGATCAAATGGAGGGTAAGAATATTTGTATCTAATAAGTTCAATAATTTTTTGAGGTCTCATGGCATTAAAAAATAGCTTATTTGTAGGTATATCCTAGAGAAAAATACAGCTGCAAAGAGAGAAATTGGCATATTGTACAAAATGCACGAGTCTTGATAGCAGAAATAAATATATGAAAGTATTTTTAGTGTCAACTTGTTCATGCTACTATATATATTATGAATAGAACTCCCACAATTGTAATTCATAGTATGACTCCTCAAGAATGCTTTACAATTAGGAAGCCTAATGTATCGCATTTGAAAGTGTTTGTTTTTATTACATATACTTATGTTCCCAAAGATTTGCGGATGAAGGCATTCAATACATCCATTTGCCACAAGGTTAGGCTTCTTCCATTTTCCCAGTTAGGCTTGTGAGTTAGTTTATGTAGATATGTACAAAGCCTCATTTGGATACAGTGAGCTGCATATTGAAATATGTGAAGTCCACTTTGCATCATGGACCTTTTTATGAGGTAAGAATATAGAAGTGTTTAGATACAAGGATGTAGATTAGGTTGCTAGTACATTTGGTAGGAGATCTACTAGTAGATTCATGATTTTATTTGGCAATGCGACAGTCACTTGGAGCAGTAAAAAGAAACCTATATTTTCTTTATCCATCACAAATGCTAAGTATAAAGGTAATGCTATGGTAGCATGTGAACTTGTATGGCTACAAAAGTTATTACTTCATTTGCATGTGCAAGTACATGGTCTAGTTGTCATTCATTATGGGCCTTGGCAACATGAGTAACATAAAGTTGTCTAGGAACCCTATGTTACATGATAGGATAAAACATATTGAGGTGCACTTGTGAGAGTGCACAATGGAAGAAGAACAAAAAAATGGAGAGAGAAGGAAGAGAAAGACTTCAATGAAAGAAAAGAATGAAAAGAAGAAAAACTGCAGTAAATCTGAATGAAAGTTGAATACAAGGTAGATTGATTAGTCCCTACATGTAGCCCAAAGTGTTAGTGAGGGCATCGAATCAGGTTGATGATAGAAGACAACATGGAAAGACAAAGGAGTATCCCAAATGTTAAAGTGTGCTAAAGATGAGAAAAGGAATGAATTACCAGCTAATTGTGGGGTTGTCTCTAATTAGTCCAACCCCTAACGTTGTAAACTTTGTACTTTCTCTTTATTGTATCATATTGTCTTTTATATTCTTCATTCTTTGCTTCTTTTGGCTATTCTTGCAAAGTGGCACATAGTTATATGGTGGCATGCCATTGTGGGCTGGTTTTGTAAGCTTTCTTGTTACTTGTACATGCTAATTCACATTTTTATTGGGTTGGTTTGCTCTTTTTGGTCTATTCTTGGTTTTTTTACTAGTGTGATTGCTTCATCAATTAAGTTGATGTACTCCTTGTTTTTATATGGCTTAATCCTGATAGCATGGTTGTGGGGTCATCTTCTCGTTGTTGTTTCTTTTTAGTTTATATTTGCTTGTAGATACAACCTTAATAGTGGTATATGAAAAAAGGTATTGGTGCAAGAAAAACTCTATTAAGCCTTTCTTTGAAAGGAGGTAATGTAAGCTAACTTTTTATCTTGGCTCATATGCGACTTCTACCCTTCCTTGGTCATAATACTTCTTTTGTCTTTATTGTGTGATTTTTAATTTTTTGATAAATGCTTGTTTGATCATAGATATTTGTTCTTGCATGTGTCATAGCCATCTTTTTAATTCTACTTTGTCTAGCTTTTGGTACTACGTGCCATAGATTTATAGAGGGAAATGAGGTCCTCTCACGGAGAGCTCTAAATTGGATGATGTGGGTGGAATCTTGCATAAAAATATTGTATGCATGCAAGGAAATTTGTAAACTTATATTTCCAAATGATGCGGGTGGACTCTTGCATAGAAATATTATATGCATGCAAGGCGGATTGTAAACTTCTATTTCCATTCTTATGATTTGGATGCACATAAATTCTTCACAAATTTTTACTTTTCTAATATATTCTTTTCATTGAGCCATTTTTTTTGTGGGTGGTATAGATATGTAAGCTTCTATTCTATGCCCAATGTTTGTGTCACTATGTCCATGACTTCACTTGTGAATTTTCTACCTTGATATGACAAGATTGTCTTCGTACATGAGTGTTTGCATTGGATTTCTTCAAGGAATTTTACTATTTTTTTGGCTTGACAGTCAAGGATGACTTTGGCTTCACACCACCTTACAAGATATTCTATAAAAACAATGATGTATCTATTTCCTTATGTTGATTCAAGTCGTCTTGTTGCATCCCACCCTACTACATGAAAGGGTTCATTTACTAATATTGATTATAGGAACCTACCTTTATTCTTGGATCTTTCAAGGTATTGTTGTAATGTAGCTTGACTTTCAAGGTATTGTTGTAATGTAGTATTGATTTGTTTCCTCATGCCTAGCTAGTCAAATGTGTATCTTGGCTTTTCTAGTACCTCCTTGGTGATCTACAAGGGTCCATTGACTAATATTGGGTACCTTGATAATAGTTGATATACATTTGTGCTAATAATTGGGGTGGATATAACCTTAGTATGTCATTATTTTCCATGAATTATAAAATTTTTCCTTGGATGAAAAATCATTGGTGAAGTGGGTTGTTCATTGCTACTCACAATTCATCAATTATGTTGGATATTTTACTATCAGCTTGTTGAAATTTTGTGATGTGTTGTAAAAGCAATTGTGATTATTGGACATGAATCCTTGATAAGCCATCTTCCATGTAGTTGATGGCACCTCTTTTACATTGGGTTGTAAGATTGAGTTCTTGTGGTGCAAGAACCCATTGAAGTAATCATCTAGGTGGGTGCTTCTTATGAGTTAGGGCTACCAATGGCTAATGATACATTTTGATTATAGTTTTGCTTTTATGTACATCTAGGTGGAGGTTCATTAATACCCAAAGTATTACTACTTGTTCCTTTTTTGTGGTTGAATTTTTTAAAAAGAGTTTTTAAAAAAATGAAATTGGCAGTTGGTTGCCTGTATTGTCTTCCTATAATGGTTGACGATATGTTTTTGTTATACTTTTGCTTCCCTATACATCTAGGTGGAGCTTTGTTAATACCCATGCTATTGCTTCTAACTCATTTTCTATGGTGGAGTATGTTTATCTTGGCTTTCTCAAACTTCTCTTGATAAATGAAATTGGCAGTTGCTTGCTTCTATTATGTTGTTATAATATACTACATCTCCCAAACCCTTGTTAGAAGCATTTGTCCAAATGGTGAATTGCCTTGTGAAGTCAAGATATTTCACTACAATATGTTGGGCCTTTAACAATGTTTTTACCAACATAATTAATCAAAAAAATGCCCCATTATCACTAAAAGCATCGCTAAATTTGACACCATCATTTCGTCGCAATTTTCATTACTATTTAGGTTGCTATTAGTGACTCTATTAGTATTACTATCTAGTGACAAGAATAACAACGAAAATTACGATGAAAATTAATGACCAAAATAACGAATAAAATAGAGACAAAAATAGCAATAAAAATTCCAACAAAAATAAACATAAAAATTATGATGGATGTAAAAAATTAGCAACAAAATATTGATGGCAATAGCAGTGATTGAAAAAAAAAGTGGGGGTGGCAAGGCTTTGCAACCTTGCCAACCTCTTAGCCACATTGGGCTAAGAATAGAGAGAGAGATAAATAGAAAGAGAGGGAGAGGGAAAGAGAAAAGGGGGGAGGGAGATGAAGGTAGAAAGAGGGAAAGAGGAAGATAGAGAGAAAGAGAAAGTGAAAGAGAAAGAGAGTGGGAAGGGCAGTGAAGGGAGATAGAGTGAGAGAGAAAGAGAAAGAGAGGGAGATAGAGAGAGAGAAAGGAGAGGGGAAGGGAGATGAAGGGAGATAGAGAGAAAGAGAAAGAGAGGGAGAGGGGGAAGGGGAAGGGGAAGGGAGGTGAAGGGAGATAGAGTGAGAGAGAAAGAGAAAGAGATGGAGATAGAGTGAAAGAGAAAGAGAGGGAGATAGAGATAGAGAAAGGGGGGGAGGGAGAAAGAGAGAAAGAGGGAGAAAGACAGAGAGGGAGATAGAGAGAAAGAGAAAGAGAAAGTGAAAGAGAAAGAGAGGGGGAAGGGAGGTGAAGGGAGATAAAGTGAGAGAGAAAAAGAAAGAGAGGGAGATAGAGAGAGAGAAAGGGGAGGGGAAGGGGAAGGGAGATGAAGGGAGATAGAGAGAAAGAGAAAGAGAGGCAGAAGGGAGGTGAAGGGAGATAGAGTGAAAGAGAAAGAGAGGGAGATAGAGAGAGAGAAAGGGGGGAGGGAGAAAGAGAGAAAGAGGGAGTAAGATAGAGAGAGAGAAAGGGTAGGGGAAGGGAGAGAGAGAGAAAGAGAGGGAGATAGAGAGAGAGAGAGAGAAAGGGGAGGGGAAGCGAGATAGAGGGAAAGAGAGAGAGGATGGGAGAAAGGGGGAAAGAAAGGGAGATGGAGAGATAGAGAGAGATAAATAGAAAGAGAGGGAGAGGGAAAGAGAAAGAGGGGGAGGGAGATGAAGGTATAAAGAGGGAAAGAGGGAGAAAGAGAAGAAATTAGACTACAGAAAGAGAATCAATGGATCTTAGATAGAGATGAGCACAAGATTACAAAGTAGAAAGTACACTAGTAGACCTTATTAGAGATGCTGTAGTTTTGTCTGGTGACTTCTATGTCATATAAAGTTGGAGCCCATGTAGAGAGATAGGGAGAATATGTAGAGAGACAAACATGTAGACAAACATACTTATTGCAATACAACGCCACCTTCAGGATAAGAGTCACTTCGGCAGGCTACATAATACTTTGGAAATTGGAGAGAAAAAGAGAAAGTGGACGACAATACAGATACCATGAGATAGCGAAGAGCAAACATAGGAGCGAATTGTGTTATGTAACCGGATGAAGTGACTCTTACCCTTAAGGTGGCGTTGTACAGCAATAAGTATGTCTGTCTACATGTTTGTCTCTCTACACTAGGACTACACCATCTTTGCAATGGACTCATGGAGATACAGAACTTTCGGTAATAGTCATGCATGATCAGAGTTAGGAAGGGTCGAATACCAAGCTCGTAACTCTCAACCTCAAGGTGATGGCGACTCATCGGGTTGCACTATTGTTGTGGTCTTTGCGATACTATGCCGGATTTTCTAATGCGATACTATGCAGAATTTTCATCTATTCTAGTGCGATACTATGCAAAATTTTCTAGTTTTTTTAATCTTTTTTAGTGCAATACTATGCATAATTTTCCAGTCAAACTTATCTTTCATGCACAAACATGTAGACAGACATACTCATTACAATGCAAAGGCACCTTAGGGTAATAGTCACTTCGGTAGGCTACATAATACTTTGGAAATTGAAGAGAAAAAGAGAAGGCGGATGATAATACAGATAGCGCGTGATAGCAAAGAGCAAAGATGGGAGCAGTTTGTGTTATGGGAGATTAGAGAGTAGAAAGTAGAACGTATAGTGTGATATTTAACCCTATTTCGAAAGAACTAATAATTCCTTTCTTTTTTGCGTGTGTAGGTTTAAGGTCTTCGCAGCACCAGAGTAAGGATGAGCCATGACTTCATAGACGACGAGTTTGACACGATGTTGGCGCAGATGTCACCAGCAGCTGGCACGTTTTCAAGACAGAGCAGACCAGAAGCTATCTTGGTCTACATCGGCATGATCAGCAAGTTCGGCACGATCGGACGCATTAGTGTTCAATAGGCAAAGTTGCCAGTCTAGGTTGGCTATAGAGGGAGGCTCTCATCAGCGTAACAAAGGTAGATTCTGTTGTGGGGACGTGGAGGCCGACACCCCACAACCTCTTGAGACCCCTGAGTCCCACTGACGAGGTAGTAGGGGTAGCGGAGGCGAATCATGCTGTGGAGGCGCGGATGCCACCTCTCCAGATCGGGTTAGACAATCACCTACTCTCATCCCCACCCCGTCTCTAGGTACTTCTTCTCCTGTGACGCCAGCATTCGCCCAATCGTCCGCTATTGCTACCCCTTTGAGGCAGGGGACTCTTGTAGAGGGGTCACCTGGATATGTCCCACGACGTACTCCCAGACGGAAGAAGCTGTATATGAAACCTACCTTGCCAGGATTCTCTTACATCATAGAGGAGGAGACAGGGCATTTGCATACGAATGACGAGGGGAAGAGGGTGATCACATGGTGTCACGAGTTGTGCCAGCAGGTCCTTCGACACCATGTGCTGGAGGATTGGAAGAATGTCCCAAAAGCTAGCAAGGACTACATTGTAAACACCTTGTATCGGGAGTTCCCCCAGCCTTCTAGTGTCCATCACTTTTCTAGGGGATGGATGATAATAGTTATGCGAGCTTACATGAGTCACAGGCGAGCCAAGGTAGCACTCAAGGAGGGGAGGGGAAAGCCCGAGTGGCTAGACATGGAGGATTGGAGCAATCTCCAAGAGGAGGCGACGTCGACTCCCAACAAAGTGGTGACAACAAAAAGAGCTAGCGAGGGCGCGCTTGGAGGCGGGAGCTGTTCATCACTATGGTAGTGGCGGCCAAAGGACCTATCTTGCAGATTTTGTAAGTTTTCTTATCTTGAAACCCTAAACTTACTATCTTTTATACTAGTGTAATTGTAAATCAAATTCTGACGTCGGTTTGTATGTTTTATGATGTAGCATTCCATCATGAATCGCTATCCGAGTGCGCTAGAGATAGCATATGGGGAGAAGCATGGTCTAAACCCCCTCATCGACAAACTCTATGCTTGCGGCGGTCCGGTATGTCTTAATGGTATTTATGTTTATTTTGTGCTTAATGCGTTTTCTTGTTCATTCCTATGTTTATGTTTATTTTTTGTTGTAGAACCCCTTCGAGGAGCCACTACGTCGCGAGGAGCTATCCGATGGGGACGATGTGTAGCAGATCGTACTTAGGGGAGATGACATGCACCATTTATTGTACAAGGCCTTGTGGCCTTCTTACTAGCATTATACTAGGATTTTTACAGCTGCAATCAATGGTTGTACATTATATCGATATTATGATTGTTTTGTGGCCTTCACACAGTGCAGCTGCGATATACTGCATTTTGCTTATTGTATGCATGTTTTGTACTAGCATCCCATTGATTACTATGTATATGTTTTGCCTCTCAGTCTTCTGTAGCTACAAGGCGCCAAGGCTGCAAATGCAGCCCTGCCACCCAAAAATTTTTTTCCCTCTGTTAGCGTCGCTATGAGCATCGCAAATTTACTGCATGCGTCACTATTTGCATAGATATAAGCATTGCTATTAGCATCGCTATATGCGTCGCTATAAGTTAGCAATGCATATAGCGATGTATTCATAGCCACACGCATAGCGACGATGGGAGCAATTTTTTAATAGACTATTTTCGTTGCTATTAACGTCGTTATACCCCATATATGTTGTAGTGCTACCAGGATACTCCTACCATGTGGATCAGTTTAGCCAGAAGCTATGCATCACTTTGGTAGCAACAACCACAAATTTGTGGTCACAGATTCTACTTGTAGGATTTTGTAACTTCCCTAGTTTGATTATTAAAGATCTACTATACTCTGTGTTGCTTACACTACTAATTTGATTCTAACAATATTAGATGATGTTGTTTGATACATCATTCTATCACAGGTTGGGATCCCACTGGGCTAGAAAGAATATATGGAGAAACATATGGCCTGAATGCCCTGATTGACAAGCTCTATATGCACAATGGTTCAGCATGTCATGTCCATCCTAATAGCCAAGAAACCACATGTTGCCATTAGTGTATTACTTAATGGATTGCAAACACTTGAATAAAAATAAATACTTATTGATTGAATTTTGCAAAAATGTATACACATTTACTATCAACAACATGTATAACTACAGTATCTATAGGATAGAGTTGAACTAAGCTATAGGAACTATAAATGCTACTAAATATTAGCCACATATAATATTTATGTCACATAAAATGAGTATAATCATAAATAATGATGGTAGAAAATAAAGAATGACTCAAGCCGTAAGGCCTTACATGGTGGATAGGCAAGATAGAGCACAAGGAAAAAAGAGACAAAGGTGCTCCAACTAGCCATCTAGGACTTTATGGGTTTGCAAGATCCACTATAGCTGGTCTCCATCTAAGGGCTCATCCTGATGGAGTGGCACCTCAAAATGTTTCTATAGCACAACAAATCAAATTTCGATGTGACATAATCATACTATTTCTCTCTCTCTCTCTCTTTCTCTCTCTCTCTATATCTCTCTCTATCTCTCCATTTCTCTCTCTCTCTCTTTCTCTCTCCCTCTATATATCTCTCTATCTCTCCATTTCTTTCTTTCCCTTTCTCTCTCTCTAAAACTATTAATAATTTTTTAATTATTTTTCTCTCTCCTCTTTTCCACCCCACCCCTCTCTCCATTCCCCTTCCTTTTCTCTCTCTCCTTCATCTCCATGCTTCTTTTCCTCTCTCCCTCTCTCTCTCTCTTTTAAAAACTATTAAGGATTTTTAAATTATTTTTCTCTCTCCTCTTCCCCACCCCACCCCCTCTCTCCATTCCCCTCCCTTTTCTCTCTCTCCTTCATATCCATCTCTCTCTCTCTTTTAAAACTATTAAAAATTTTAAATGTGTTTTTCTCTCTCCTACCCCAACCCTCTCTCCCTTCCCCTCCTCTCTCTCATCCTCTCTCTTTTCTCTCATCCTCTTTCTTTCCCCCTTTCTCCCATCCTCTCTCTCTTTCTCCCTATCTCCCATCCTCTCTCCTTTCTCTCTATCTCCCATCCTCTCTCCTTTCTCTCTTTCCTTTATCTCCATGCTTCTCTCTCTCTCTCTCTCTCTCTCTCTCTCTCTCTCTCTCTCTCTCTCTCTCTCTCTCTCTCTCTCTCTCTCTCTCTCTCTCTCTCTCTCTCTCTCTCTCTCTCTCTCTCTCTCTCTCTCTCTCTCTCTCTCTCGCACACATACTCTACTTCTCCCATTCTTTCAAAAAATTGAAAATGCATAAATAAAGTAAGGAGGAGTGAAGAACACCTACCTCAAGCTCCAAGCCGCTCGCGCCGAGAAGCTCCTCGCTCCCCCTCCCTTGCTCCCGCATGCAATGTCTTTTGCTCTTTTCTCTCTTGCTTCCACTCTTCCTTTCTTGCTTCCTCTCTCGCTTTCTTCCTCTCTCTTGTCTAAAAAACAGTTGCGGAAACAGTGCGACTGTTTTGCCTTTCTTTTTTAAAACTCTGTATAGCGTCGTTATTTTCGTCGCTATATAGGGATGCATATTTTTTTTCGCGTGACACTTTTTTTTCCTCATCGGATTGTGATGAGAATAGTGATGCCGAGAAAAAAGACGTCGCAAATTTGCATCACTATTTGTCTAATCCCTTGTAGTGTAGGCAAACTCTAGCACGGTCTTCTCCCACCTTGAAGTATGTTACGGAGCATATGTAGAAGAACTGGTAGGAGTCATACATATAGAAGTGATATATGCAGACGCTTGAGCATATCTAGGTGCATGGGGGGGCGGGTAGTACCTATGGGTGTGCCATGTGGGTGACTGTCAATCAATGAGAAGGCTTGGTAGCATCTATATCTCTATAGCATCCATGAGAGCCACCCTTGTTGTTGCCTCGATGAGAGTGAATACTAAGGGGCCACATGATCATAGCATCCACGTATCCATAGCACCCTTGCTACGACTAGAGCCACCCTACCCATGGCCTCCATGATATTGAGAAGTACCAAGAGACGGAGGATTCACAATATCTGTGTCTTCATAGCACGTGCATGAGCTACCACCTCCACTAGTAGAGCAAGGCGTTCCTAAGGCACCCTCTATAGCTAGCTTGGAGTATCCACTACACCTACTAGAGACTGGCACGTTTGGGCCTTCCAAGATAGAACGTGATGATGTCTAACAGGACAATGTAGCATCTACTGCATGTTTGAAACATGCCAACTCCTTGGGAGACATGTGTCAAAATGTCATCAAGCTCCTCATTTATGTACTACCAACTCATGATACCCTCACAATCAAGATTGATGACCTACACATTGGAAAAGAAAGGCTAGTTTATCCAATGTGAGGGTAAAGAGAAGTACAATAGAATTCATATACATAAAGAGTTGTGAAATAAATAAAAGCATGTAATATATTACTAACATAAGCGAGGTGCCAATGGTTGCAACTGCAAGCTCTCATAAACACAACCTCATCTATGGATCCATGGCTTCATCTTTATATAGCTTGGTGTAGATTGGAGGATCTATGGAGAGGTCTTTACAAGAAGAAGAGTTGCTTCAGAATTTCTATATGCTCATCTTCTCCCCTTGTTGTCGCAAATTTCTAAGCTTGTCTCCTACACCTATTACAAGCCCTTGTCATCCTCCACTTCTTGTCATGTTTTGGGCTCCTCTTCTTGTATGCTCGCATCCTTGATGCTAAGGACATTGCTTTCATCATACGCATAAGATGTGGAAGGTGATGGAAGGACTACATACAACCAACAAGGTTATTGTAGGTTACATCTATGTGTAATAGTCAAGTACCGATCATCACTAAAAGGTCTTTATGGCCTCTGAAGCTGTGTAAAAGAAAAAATAGACCCACAAATTCTTGAAATGACTCAACAAGACAAAAATGTATTGCAAATCATTCCAATTTTTCTCAAGATCTACCGCTAAGAATCTAAATGATTAATGTTGAATGGTGGCCCCTGGTCCTTCTAGGACAACTTAAACCACTACATTTCGAATATGATCTTGGAAAAGCTACCATAATCCACTGAAATTATGCTTCTTAAGGTGCCAAAGTACTCCATATCCACCACTACACTATTTAGATTTGTGGCTCACTATCGACTTTCTTGCTCAAACTTTTTCATGACACCACAATTTGTCATCAAGTGTAATTTATCAATACACTGTACTTGAAAATGCCACGGACATGGCCATGACGCACTGTATACTTTTACTGTACATTGAAGTTTAGGGTTAGTAATTGTGACTTACCTTAGTGAAGAATAACGAGGAAAGAGCGTGCTTATTATTGGACTACATCCCCTAGAGCACTTCCACTCCTCTTTTATGTTTACTCCACCTTCATGTGATGCTTTTATAAATGTATTCTACAACCACCTCCCTGGCATGAACCATGGTACCTCCTATGGGCTCTTTGGATATTGAACAAGTTAGTGACATGTACTACGTTACAACTCTGGCCTCATTACCTCCTATTCATTTCCAACAATCTCATACCTATGAAGCTACTTCTCTATGGATAAGTGGTGTAGTATACAAAAGCAATTTACCCTTTTCTCCATGCTTACATCCATCCTTTTCTCTATCCCATTTCCAATTTCCATGTCCCCACTTAGTTGATCAACATCCTTGAGACTCCATAGCAATTTGTTGTTCGTATCCACTACCTCAAGCCACTCAAAGATGTGTACCAAGGCCTCTATCATTAGGAGTATGAGGTAGTTGTATCCATCTAAGTTGGTCTATGGTGAATACTCCTTTAGCTTATCTCTCTCTTTCAAATACATCCTTTCCCTTAGATTCTCTCTCTTTCCTTTGATGTGGTCCCACAATAAACTGGCCACATTCTTTAAAATGTGCATGGGATCTAAAAGATGATTGATTTATAGTTGTGGTGCGCAGATTGGACGCAGGTAGCTCACGTAGTGAATTCCCAAAGGTCCCCAAGAACAAAGTACTCTACTTTTTAGCACAAAAACCAATGTAAAAGCAATCACGACATGAGACAAGAGACAAATTGGGTTCAATCTCCCCCATGCCTTGTGTGAGCGCTTCACAAAAGCATGTATTTAATGTATATTTCCAATCTTTATGCTCAAAAATAGCCCAATTACAAAAATATGACAAGCTTTTAGCTTTTGAGTTTGCTTTCTACCAAAAATAGGAAAATAAAGCTAATGGACGGTGCCCAAAGAGTCTGGCACGCCCAATCTCAATGTCCAAATAGAAATAACATATCCAGGCGCATAAGCGCATACAAAATAATAATAAATAATCGATGTCTCTATAGACATAATCAAAATATAGGCGTGGCGCCTATCAAAATATAATCCAAAAATCGAAAACCCGCTAGACTCCAATGCTTTCCTCCGCCACTGCTGCTATCTCTACACATCAACTGAAGCATTCACAATCGTTAGTAAAATAACACAATTAAACCGACAAAAGTGAATACCTAGCAGTCTTCAGCTACATAAATAAATCAACTGGTTAGAAATAAATCCTAACCTTAATTTATTACGAGTGCGCACTCTAAACTCATAAACGTTTATTAATTTAATATGCATTTTGCGGAATCACCCGCTATGGAATCACCCATGTACACACTAAATTAATGAAACGCCCGAAAAGGATAGGCGTCCCCATCAACTTCTCGCACAAAGAATCCTCTTTGCGTATGAGCCCCGGTCATCTAAGTTTACGGAATCCACCGTAAAACCTCACGGAATCCACCGTGGAATATGCCTCCTGGCATCATATGCATTTTGCGGAATCACCCGCTATGGAATCACCCATGTACACACTAAATTAATGAAACGCCCGAAAAGGACAGGCGTCCCCATCAACTTCTCGCACAAAGAATCCTCTTTGTGTATGAGCCCCGGTCATCTAAGTTTACGGAATCCACCGTAAAACCTCACGGAATCCACCGTGGAATATGCCTCCTGGCATCAAGTTGTGTCCAATATCGTAACTCATAGAAAATGGAGAACTATCACATTCCACTTGGAAGTGACTCTTCATGGACCATCTTTTACTCTAAGCTTTTACTCATACCATCTTTGTGCATTCATCCTTGTACAAGGATGCCCAAGAAACCCTTCTCTCATCTCATTGCCCTCTGGCAAGAACACTACATGTCCCTAATAAACTACCATTTTCATCATCTTTGACCTACATGTCCCTAATAAACTACCCTTTTCATCATCTTTGACCTAGAAGAGTCAAACCTTTATCCACACACAAGACATGCGTGGTAACGTGAAGTGACTAGCCTTGCAACAACCACCATATATAGTTTGCTTGATCACAAAAGCATATATTGGAGAAAGCAATTAAAGCGAAGACTCATTTACTTGAGTACTCTCCATAACCTAGAAGGTCATGCATGGTTAACATAAGAATGGCTCTTATATTGTTTTGCATTTTTTTAAAACCATTCAATAGCTGTATTAGACAATATGATATATATCCACTGTTAAGATTAGAAACATTATAGAATGAAATAGGCCAATCAAGATACTTTACATAATTTGATTTGGCATCCAACTATCAGAAAACGTCATTGGGACCCAAAGATATGCACAAAAAATAAAAGAACATATAGGACACCGGCACAGTTATACCGATTCAACAAGATACCATTTGGTCTATCAAATGATAGAAAATCATATCCTTGGAGATAAATTTGTACAAAACAAAATACTCACCTACTTGGATGATATCTTGATTCTTACATGAATACTAGAACATAAAGAAGTATTGAAATAAATACTTAATAGCATCATCAAATATAATCTGCAACTACAACTTAAGAAGTGCAATGAGATGGAACAAAATTCAAAATTTTGAGAGTTATTATAGTAGCAATAGAAATTCAAAAAGGACCCGTCCAAAATAATGAAAATAAAATTGTAACCAATGCCAACAAACCCAACAAATGTCTAAAGTTTCCTAATTTTGATCTCATTACCCATATTTTTTCTAGGTTTGATCTCATTTTGCCTATTTTTCATACCAAATTTAGCTAAAACAACTCACCAACTATAAATGTTACTAATAGTCGTCTCAAAATTTGGCTAGCAAAAATAATGTGTTGCAAGTTTTGAAAGACATATACAAATAACTGTTGATTGCATGGTAGTAAACACTAAAAGGGGAGCTATAGCAATGCTAAGTTAGCAATGATTTTTGGCTAACATCGCAATTAGTATTGTTGTTTGGCTCTTTTTTTCTTCTTTCAAATTCATTGCTACTAGCGTCACTATTAGTGTTGCTTAAAGAGTCACTATATAGTGGTATTAATAGCAACACTTTTAATTATGCTAATAATGACATAAGAAACCAAATTAGCTATGGTGTTAAAAATGATTTACTAAATTCTAATAGTGACACTAATTGTGATGCTGATAGTGCTAAAGCTATTAGAACATTTTTTATGTGACTCTTTTTTGGCGTGCATACTACATGTTTGAAAGAGAAAGAGAGAGGGAAAGAGGGAGAGCTCGAACGAGAAGAAGGGATTCAAGGCAAAGAAGAAGGCCAAAGAGAAAGGAGAAGACCATGAATGAGCACATCAAAGGAGAAGGCCAAGGAGAAGGAGAATACCACGAATGAGCACGTCAAGGGAGCGGGAGTACATCTTCAAGTCTAAACGTAGAGCTTTCTTTTTCTTCCCTTCATATTTTCTTTCTACATTGTAGTTATGGGGGGGAGAGAGAGAGAGAGAGAGAGAGAGAGAGAGAGAGAGAGAGAGAGAGAGAGAGAGAGAGAGAGAGAGAGAGAGAGAGAGAGAGAGAGAGAGAGAGAAGTGAAGGGGGGAGGCAGAGTGAGATGGAGAGGAACAAAGAAAAGTATGAAAATTGGCAAAGAGAGAGAGAGAGAGATGGAGGGGGAAGAGAGAAAAAGGAGGCAAATTTTCAAAAATTGGAATGAGAGAGTATATAAGAAGTGAAAATAGAAAATTATTTTAAAAAGTGATTTTAAATGTTAAATTTTAATCTAAAAATGTTATTTTGATAAAGAGAGAAAATTATTTAAATAATTTTTAAATTTAAACGTGTTATGTAGTTAAAGAGAGAGCCATCAAGAGGAAAATAAAAATTTAAAAAGGAGAGAGAAAATTACCAAAAATTTGAAAGAGAGAGGATGTATGAGATACATGGAAAGAGAGAGATAGAGAGAGAACTAGCAAAAAAAAGTTTAAAGATTAATTTAAAATATTTTTATTTAAAATTTTTTTTAAGAGAGGGGAGGAGGGAAAGTGAAAGACGGGGGAGGGGAGAGAGAGATGGAGATGGAGAGGGTGAGAAAAAATTATGGAAATTTGCAACAAAGAGCGATAGGGGAAGGAAAAATATAAAAGAGGGTGAGATGAAGAGCTGGAGAGAGAAAATTCAAAACATGTGAGAGAAAGTGTATTGAGATAGGTGGAAATAGAGAGATAATTATGAAAGAAATTGTTATGAAATTTATTGAAAATGTTTTAAACTTTGAATACACAATTTTTAAGATGAGACACATAGAGAGAGAGAGAGAGGGAGGGAGGGAGGGAGGGAGGGAGGGAGGGAGGGAGAGGGGGAGAGAGAGAGAGAGAGAGTAAAGAGAGAATGAAAAAAGAAACCAAAGGGAGAGATACTTTGAGAGTGCATAATATATATATATATATATATATATATATATATATATATATATATATATATATATATATATATATATATATATATATATATATATATATAGATAGATAGAGAGAGAGAGAGAGAGAGGGGGGGGAGGGGGAGGGGGAGGGGGAGGGAGAGTAAGGAGAGAGGGTAAAAAAGGGAAAGGAAAAGAAAGAGAAACTTGAAAATTAGGTAAGAGAGAAAGGGAGTGAGAAAGAAAGGTGAGGAGTAGGTAAGAGAGTAAGAGTTAGAGAGAGAAATAGAAATAGAGGAAAGGGAGAGAGAGAGAGAGGGAGAGGGAGAGGGAGAGGGAGAGGGAGAGAGAGTAGGTGAGAAAGAGAGGAAGAGTGGGAGAGAGTAAGCGATATAGAGATAGGAGGAAAGAGGGTAAAAGAGAGAAAGAGAGAGTAGATAGGGAAAAATGAAAGAGAGAATGTAAGAGAGAGAGAAAGAAATAGGAATAGGAAAAGGGATAGAGAGATAATGTGTAAGAGAGTAAGGGAGAGAGAGAACAAGGGAGAGACAGGGAGATGGGGAAAGTACGAGTAGAGAGAGAGAGAGAGAGAGAGAGTAAATAGGGGACAACGAAAGAGAATGAGTGAGAGTGAGAGATAGAAATATAAATAGAGAAAGGGATAGAGAGATAGCACAAGAGAGGGAGTAAGGGGAGAGAGAGAGTAAGCAATGAGAGGGAGAGAGTGGGAGACGAAAAAAATAGGAGAGTGGTAGAGAAATTAGGAGACAAGGAAGAGAGGGTAAGAGCATGAACAAGAGAGAGAGAGAAGGTGAGGGGATAAGAGAAAAAGAGGCAAAGTAAGGGAAGAGAGAGAGAGAGATAGAGAGATAGATAGATAGATAGAGAGAGAGAGAGAGAGAGAGAGAGAGAGAGATGAAGAGTAGGCAAGAGAGAGAAAATGAGAGAGAAGCTTGAAGAGTAGATAAGAGAGTGAAAGTGGGAGAGATAAATAGAAAGAGAGAAAGGGGGAGAGGAAGTAAGAGAGAGAAAGGGGGGAGAGAGAGAATAGGTGAGAAAGAGAGGGAAGGATAAGGAAGAGTAAGGGAAATAGAGAGAGAGGAGCAAAGAGAGTAAGTGAGAGAAAGAGAGAGAGAAAGAGAGAAAAGCAAAGGGGAGAGAAAGAGAGAGACACAAAGTGAGAGAGAGAGTGTGTGAGTGAGTGAGTGAGAGAGAGAGAGAGAGAGAGAGAGAGAGAGAGATTGAGGAGATTTATAATCATAATTTGACCTTACTTTAAAAGGTAGAAAAAATGAATAGTGATGAGTACTAACATATCAAAGATTAAGAGACATATCTCAATCAGCATATCCCATGTCTATGCACTCGTGACTGTAAGTTGGTAATTTTTTGAAAACATCGTTGTCCATAAAGCATGTGTGATTCTACAATGAGTTCCAACCAAAAATGATTAATCAAGCAATCCTAAGATACTAGTTATGAGTAAACTGTACCTGTTTTGTGTGGAAATTGTGATGTGAAGACATGCACCAAATGAAATGTTCTTCCAAGATATCACCTGCCTCGATACATCTATGCAAGGTGATGACAGTTCATCATAGCGAGGTAATCTACAAATACTGAGAAGAGCTCATGAGCATACCATGCAAGGAGTACTAGAGTAGTTCGATCCCATGGAAGGTGCTTCCTCTATCATGCCTTCCATAGAAGAAGAAACTTGGGACCATTCGGACCATCTACAAACATTCAAAATTGAGATGGACGTGACGATTGAGGCATTGTTATCCATGGATGCACCATCCTTGAATCCATTAAAAGAGAAGGCCTCCATACCACATTAGGACGGTTCGGTATCCTATTTGAAGACACTTCTCACACTCTTGAGTATACAAGCAAAGTATGGATGGAACCATGTAAGTGTAAGTATACAACACATTTACCTTGTTATTGTGTCAAAGAGTATTAGATAATGTATACTAAAGTGTTTTAACATTTTTTAGGGTTTTCAAAATATTGAAATGCCACATATTACTTGTTGAAAGTACAATGCTTGGGTCTTGTGATGATGCAAGAAAGTGGTGGAAACTAGGCATGGATTATAGTAGCATACACACTTATCCCAAGGACTATGTGCTCTTTTGAGGTGAATATGAGTTATCACCTACATGTACTAAATGTGGTACTAACATATACCAATAGAACCTCTAAGGTCAAATGGTCCCCTAGAAGATTGTTAGATAGTTTCCACTCATACTGTGTTGTCTATCACATATTTCACACTAAGAACATGGCAAGCTTCACGACATGGCATGCGTACAATAGATCCACGGATGGTATCTGACATGTACCAATACACTTATAGGTGAGGCAACATATCTATTCAATGTTTTCAAAGATTGAAAAAGAGGTAAGGAATCCATAGTTTGGTCTTGCTATGGATGGCATGAATCCATTCGAATTGTGCTCAATCTCTTACAATGTATGGTCAGTGGTCCTTGTTAACTACAAATATTCTACCATGGGTTTCTAGAAAAAAAGGACACCTAATCCTTAGCTTGCTCATGTACTAATGCTATAAGATCAAGGATATGGATGTCTATGTACATCTATCGATTGATGAGCTTAACGAGTTATGGGAGGGAATTACGGTGGATGACACGAGTAAGCATATTGGAAGGTAGTCTACCAATATCCTCGAAAAGGTTGATAACTGTCTTTTTCTAAACCCTTATCCCAATTTATGCACAGGTTGGTAGTTTTCATGTAGAGGTAACTTCTATTTATATTAAATAGCTTTTTTTCATAATGTAACTTTTAGTCATGTTTTAAGGACTGCAACATGAAGTGTATAAAGTTGAGCTCTTTATGGGAGTCTCGTCCATGTGATCTCCATCCCATAATTTTAAGGATTGCAGCATGGAGTATACAAATTTTTGAAGGAGCTGTAGCCCAAGGCCTTAGTTTGTATAAGAGTTGAAGGTATAAAAGAAAACTCTTAGTTCTATTATAATTGTAAATTCTAATTTGTTTTGTTGACTTATGGGACCATTTGTGCTTCAAGTATTCTTATTACTTATTTATAAGATGTGTTGTTTGTGTAGGCAAAAGTCATTGCCACTCAATCGAATGGTTTTGTAAAGGGTATGGATGATATACACTATCTTTCGTTTTATAGAACATATAGTTTACAATGCAAGTGAAGATTCAGGATTACCTGTAAGCTAAATTTTGGCTTCCAAAGCTTGATATAAGATCATGTGCAGATTTTAATGAAAAAAATAGCATTATTTTGATATTCTTAATTTTTTCGATATATTGTCATTCATTCTTTCCTTGTGTCAAGCTTGTTGAACAGTGCGCGAGAGAGACGAGGAATGGAGGAAGAGAGAAAAAAAAGGGCACGAGACACAGGAAGTGGAACCCCAGAAGTGTGTCAACTGAGTACACATGATAGGAATATATAGAGGGGGCTAGGGCGCTATATATAGACAAACTATATATAGCTAACACCCCCGCTCAAATAAAGGTCCCTTACTGTGGATGAAAAAAACCCTTGGGGGCTCAAGGGAAAAACCCACAGCTCTATATAGGCCTACCGTTATATTAATATTCGAAATATAAAATTACAAAGTTGAACTTACAAGAGCCTATTCATAGGCATCACAAAGAAGCTACATCACTCCTGAATTACAACAACCTTTTCATATGCATCAAAGGAGCTACATCACTCCTAAATAGATAAAATCACCAAGAAATTTCTCCGAATTGAGTTGGAATGAAATGAACATAATCTGTAAAATGAAAAACTTAATAGAAAAACATTATAATAATGTTAGAATGACAAAATGTCATAAGAGACGGTTTGCGACGCCGCTCTATAGACAACATAAACAACATAAACACGAATGACATAACACGTGTGCGCACAAAGCCAGCTAACAAATAATGGGGGCCCCATAAATATAAGATAAAACATCAGCTGGTACTAATAAATCATCTGCTGGAATATAGATGGAACGAAATAAACATCGGCTGGGTACTAGTAACTCATCAGTTGGAATATAGACGGAACAAAATAAACATCAATTGGGTACAAGTAAATCATCAGCTGGAATATAGACGAAACGAAATAAATATTAGCTGGAATATCATATCATCAGCTGGATGAATCGAAATAAACATCAGCTAGAATACAAACGAAATGAAATAAACATTTGCTGGAATATCATTAGCTAGTATATGGACAAAATATCAAGACGAAACATTAGCACAGCTAATGAAATATCAAGACGAAACATCAACAACTGGAATAGAGGAGACAAAATATCAATTCATCAGAATAACATAATCTAGAATATAGGAAATATCAATTCATCAGAATAACAGCTTCTGGAATATAGAGGAGAAGAACATAAGAACAAGTAGTGAGCATCAAAATCATTCAATAAATATTAGTGAACGAACGAAAAACATAAGAACCACCATGTGAATGAATATTAAATAACATATGAAACACGAGAGACGATCATCAATTTTTGAAATAACGAATGAAACGAGAGACGATCATCAATATCATGGAATGAATCTGTAGGCACATGTATAGTTTACCCATGCAGGTTGTGGTAGTGATGTTGAAAACTTATTTCACTACATTTCAAAGTTAATTAAGTACAATATAATCGTGGTCATAGTAGCGTAGTCTAGTGGTGGCTTCACGGGCCCATCTAAAACTACTTGCCAACATAAAAGTAATAGAAGCATAACTATTATCACAAAAGCTACTTGCCAAAGTTAGGAAAGACTGAAGGTTGCATTATAGTTATCAACGCAAACTATTGTGGAAACGAGGCTACTTGCCAACGTAAAAGTAGTAGAAGCATCAACGCATAAAAGAGACGACTTGCCAACGTAAAAGTAATAGAAAAGCATCAACACATTAGTAAATGTAACAATGAGGGATAACGAATATCATGTTTTATAATTTACAATAATGAAGAGATAATAGTCAAATTATTTTGACAAAGAAGATCAACATGGAAAGAGTAAACATCAGCTAAAATTATACCATTTACCACGAAGACTGAGGGTTCCCAAGACCGAACGCAAAAGCACTTAAAACAGTTCGCCTTAAGTTCTAATTGTATGGCTTGATGTATTCATCAAGTGGTTAAAGGAATCGAACCATCAACTGCAACATCAGATGAAAAATCTCATAAATCATCAGATGATCATCGATAGACTAAATCTAAAGTCAAACTTACTTTCAAGACAAAATATAATGATGATCTGATTCACAAGAAAAAATAAGCGTACTAGCATATCATGAAACAGTGAAATATGAGCTGGAATAAGAGACTATTTCAAAGTATCATAAGGATATGAGCTGGCATAAGAGACTATTTCAAAGTATCATAAGGATATCGTAAAGTCAAACTTACTTGCAAGACAAAATATAATGGTGATCTGATTAACAAGACAAAATAAGCGTACTAGCATATCGACATGAAACAGTGAAATATGAGCTGGAATAAGAGATTATCTCGAAGTATCATAAGGATACCGAAAGTCAACTGACAGAGAAAATTATTAGTAGAATAGAAGATGAGCATCTATGGAATAAATTTAGATAAAATAATCAAGAATATACGAATCACATTTAAAGTTGGTATGAGTAGTAGTGATTGGGAAGGGTAATCATAAACCAGTTATCACTTAGAACAAAATCATCCTGAATAGAACTTTTATGACGAATACAAATCTATCAACGGGAATAATGAGATGAATTTATTAGTTAAAAGAATAGATCGAATCTATCATTTGGAACAACAAAACGAACTCACAATACAAATCCATAAGCTAGAATAACGACAACAAAAGAAAGCCATCGGCTAAAGTAAGAAGACACATCCATCGACGAGAAAAGACAAGATCATCCCAATGATCCCATCAGTTGAAATAACAATATAAAAACTCATAATATACCAGCTGATGTTTCATTTATTTTCCAATGATGCTTAGTCTTTCATTCCGTCTATATTCCAGGCTCCAGCTGACGTATTCATCTCATGTTTCAGCCTATATTTTGTTCCAGCTGATGAGATTCTAGCTGACGTTTCATTTTGTAAGTGATGATCGTCTAGTTGTCATACTCATCTTCTCAATTTTCTATTTTATCGTCTATTCCATCGTGCATTCCTCTCCAGACTCCAGCTGATGATCGGATTTATTCCGGCTGATGAGTTGATATTTCATTTTCTCCATATTCCAGCTGTAGAGTTGTTCCAGTCAACTTCCTCAATATTCCAGCTGTAGAGTTATTCCAGCCGATGATTCGTCTTTCTTCGTTCTTATTCCAGCTGTAGAGTTGTTCCAGCTGATGATTCGTCTTTCTTCCTTCTTATTCCGGCTGTAGAGTTGTTCTAGCAGATGATTCGTCTTTATTCCTGGGGCCCACATGTGTTATGTTTTATAAAGCGGCATTGCGGACCGTCTTCATAGGGCCCCATTGGCGTTACGAATCATCTCTTATGACATTGAAATTGTGTTGTTCTACTGTTAATATAACATTTTCTATTAATGTTATAAACTATATATGTTACATACATGATTATATCACAACTCAAGTTAACAAGATCAAGCTACAAACTAAGGAGACTTCATGGCGTCCAGATTGAGGAGTGTAGCTCCTTTTTGTTGATGTCTTCTAATTCAGATTGAGGACTTCATCTATTGAGTACACACGTATATTGTGTGAAATAAATGCAATTTTTTATGTGGGTTGCTTGGCGAGCTTGCAATCATGATTCTAGACACTAGTAAGTGAGAAGAAAGGAAAAATGGTAACCAACCCAGCCAACAAGAACATAAGGAGCACCAATGGAGGGGTAGTGTCTTGGTGTTTGCTACTAAACAAGTATGGAATTTGTTCTAAAAGGACTTTCTAACCACTTAAGAAGTAGTGACCACCAATTACCTATTCACAAGGTGAGAGGTACTTTCAAGCTTGATTATACTCTAGCCTTTTCTAAATCATATTGAAAACATAGTTCTCAAGCACTAAAGATTGTTCTCATACCCACTCTAAACCTTCTTGCACTTCTCAATAGGACTATCAACCTTCCATTCTAGCAATAAAGCCCACTTAAACTAAACCTTTGCTAATCAAACTCCTTGCACTTCTAAAAGTAGGTCACACTTATCTTGTTGTTTTGATACTTATTTTGTGTAAATGATTATACTTTAAGCTTAAAATCAAGCTTTCAAAAGTTTTCTTTCTTATGGTATTTAGTTTTTTAGGTCTTTACTCACTTTAGATCACTCTTGTTTAGCTTCATTTCTTTCACTCACTCTGATCCTCACTCAATTCTCTCAATAATGTTTTTCAATGTTTTAGATATGCAAGAAGTTATTCGATCACTGATCTTCTTGTTCTACCTAAAAAACTCTTGAAATCATTTAATTTTTCACTTTGTCATCTCTATGTTTTTATGTTTAGCTTTAATATTTGTAAGCCCTAGGTTTATGTCATCCATCTTCATAGCACCATCTTCTTCAATCCCCATCACATCTTCAATAATACCCTCGTTAGAAGAATCATTATCTAGTGCATCAAGAAAAGTAATGATGATCTCTTGCTCTTCTTCTTCATGAACACTATTGACACTTCTGCTATATACTCAATCATCCTCGCATCAAGCATATCCAATTCTTCATAAAACATCTCTTCAAGATGAAAGTTATCAGCCTCCTGCACTTGTTCTTCCACCTTTAAAGTATCCGTTTCAACAACACAATCCTTTATCTCTAGCAACCCATAGGCATTATTGGATAGAATCTTTGTGTCCTCAATTCCCTCTTATTCTACATGCGAATCATCTTCTATCTCTGCATATTATGCACTATCTTCTAGCAAGGTATCCACAATTTCTTCTTCAATATAATTTGTCTCCATGCATGATTGGATTATCTTCCTCTTGAATTTCATATTTAAAATCCCTCTCTTGATGAACTTTATAGCCGTTTGTATTATGTATGCTTCTCCTAGAATCACATCCTGGATTAGTTCATGCAAAAGCCGCTCTTCCACAATTTGCATCTTCCTATTTATAGTGCTTATAACTCAACTAAGAAACTTGCTTTTGACCATGCCTAGGACTTCTCCTAGGGTAAACTCCATTTGGCAATTCAAAGAATCTCTAACTCTTAAAAAACTTGTAAGGTCTCCCATCTCACAATCTCGTTGTGGCGCTTCACGTCCGGTTCACCAAAGATGTTAGGGGATTACGCGTCAAGCCACAAAAGCCACCGGGATTATGATGAAGAATTGTGAGATGAGAGAGAGACAGAGTAGACCAAGAAAACTCTTTGTATTTAAGATAAAAGAAACACCCGTACATTCAATCGAACTAGGCAAATAACTAGAACTCGATAATGATGATAAAAATTTGATACAATAAAAAACACCTTGAAATAATCAACTCGTGCATCCATAAGATAGCTTCACCAGGCATCAAACACCCTCGGGTCACAGTAGAACTTGAAGAACTCTTCAATATCTGCTATTGCAATCATAGTATACTCTTCAATAGAATTATGCTAGGCTTGTCTTAGCCTTCAACACTACTATTTATAGCAGTAGCCTTGACAATCTTGTGAGTGTGCTTTCAAAAAGCATATAAAGTCTTCTTTGAAAAGCATGATATTAAAAAGCTTTTTAACAAGCTTTATATTCCTTTCAGAAACATAACAGGCGTTGTTCTTCACCAGAATCATGGCATGGTGCAGTGCCGATAGTGGCATTAATACTGTAAATCTCAGAATTACAAATTGAGAGGTTTCGTCAATTGGCTGCTATCATCAACGTTGAAGTCGTCAGTCTTGTCTGCCTTTTGTGAAGCTTCATTTAATCTTGAAGCTTTAAAGCTTCCATAGAAGCTTCTACACTCTTCTTTGCTAATCATCATCTCAATGATTAGAAACTAAATCCTCTTTGGTTTCACACTTAACTTCTGGATAAGAGACATTCCACATACACTTATCCTATTTAACTTTGGATTTTGGCTTGTTCTTATGGTTTCTGGTCTTAACTTAATGGTTTCATATAACGGCTTCAAGCAATCATTGACATGACATTTTATTACACACGTGAGTGTGGGAATTAATTACATCTGGTTTCTTGGTCTTGGATTTTTATGCACATAGTCACCCACAAACACATGGAAATAACGAAAAGTAAGGAACATCACACATAGACACAAGAAAATAGATGGGAAAATTCATAAACACACAGTAACAAGCAAACACACTAAAAATTTTTCGGACGATAGGCCTTCAAAGATTTATGCACACGGACACATAGTGTCACGACATCAAGATCCATGATGAAGAGGGAGAGGGAGAGGGAGAGAAAGAGAAAGAGAGGGAGAGGGAGAGGGAGGGGGAGAGGGAGGGGGAGGAAATGAGAGAGGGAGAGAAAGAGAAAGAGAGGGAGAGGAAGAGGGAGGGAGAGTGCATTCTCTCTCTCCCTCTCCCTTTTGCTTTTGGAGAGTGTTAGGATATATTGTGAGAGGGAGAGGAAATGCGAGAGAAAGAGAGGGAGAGGGAGAGAGAGGGAGAGAAAGAGAAAGATAACATATATTAGAATGATAACATATCCATGATTATGGTAATGGTATGCACTTTGCTTTTTTTATGGGTACCGTTACATCGACTCCTTAAGAGGGCTAAAAATTAGTCATACACTTTATAAAGTCTAATTAGGAGATTTAAGATGCACGATAATAGACTTATCGATAATGGTATGCAATGTGCTTTGCCATGGGCCACGTACATTGGTGACTCTTTAAGATGGCTTAAAATTGGTCATATCCTTCATAATGTCTAAGTAGGGGATCTAATTGTGATATGCATAATTCATTGTTTTTGTATTAACTTTATAGGCATAACAAATTAGAAATCATGCCAACTAGTCAACGGAAGGACTAAAAGAAATGATACCCTAGCTAATGGTCATTATGGTACTTCATCAAAATGAACCCAAAAGTATTGCTATAGAAGAAGAATCCCTTAAATTGAGCATAGGATATTTTCTTCAAATGTTATGACTATGAGTAGAATTGATTGAAAAAAATTTTATTACTATAGTTGATAAATTTCATAGATGGCATTAATTTTAATACATGGACCTAGGACAAAAAAACCACATTTCTAAGATGCTTTTTGTTGAGACTAATTTATTATTAGACTAAGAGATACTCAATGATGCTCATAAATGGATTACTTATACTCAAAGCCCTCTAGTGCAGTTGTATAAGTAATCCTAGTAGAGCCCCTCTAAGATACTCAAAGTATATAACCTAGAGACCGTAGCTAGGTATATAAGGTATAATGGTTGTACAAGAAGACACCTCAATAATTGACTTATCACCATTAAATCTCAAAGAAGAATCATGTTCCATCCCCTTCAACTCTATATTCACCTCATGAAGAACTTCATTAATCATAGCATCCTTGTCACCAATCTTTTTGTTGCAATGATGAAGTAACATATTCATCACTTTTCCTTTTAGCATCTAAGGCATTATCCAATCTTTTAGTCAAGTCCAAACATTTAGTATTCGACTCATGAACCTTATGAACCAATGCTTTTTTTTTTAACAATAACGAATAATTATCTACCGGGACAAACAAATCCTTAAGGATGGTATATGGCCGAGATATAACATCAATAAATCTCTCAACTACTATGTCCAATGCATTCTTTACATCAATCAGTAAAGCATTTCTTATATCTTGAAGTTTAGATTTCAACACCATGGATGCATCAATATCAACCTCAATGTTTTACAAAATTTGCTTCTCAAGCTCTTGCAGAGGCTAAAACCTCTCAAGCAAGAGTTTATGGTCAACTTGCAACTTGACATACATCTCCATAAAGCTATCCATTTGAGCCTCGTTTGTTGTAATGTAAATAAGATGGAAAACGAAGAAGGTCTTATTGTTCAAGATCGCGAGGCGTATCTTAATCAGCGTGTCCCATGTCCTTGCTCTCAATGCAAGTTGGCAATTAGAGGAAAACGCCGATTGTCTATAGAACACGTACGACGATTTGGCGAGTTTCAATCTGAGATCATTGTTCAGGCGATTGCAGATTTTCAGCAAACAGTAATTTGAGGTTAATATTAATCATGCATTGTACTCGCAAGCTAATTGAAAACCATACACAATAAGATTGGGTCTTATTGGCAAATTTTCTATCCAGGGAGGTGATGTCTCGTCCCAAGGGAGAGTGCACCCTTTGCGGCCAATTAGAAGAGTTCGTGGGCGTGCGATGGATGGAGTGTAGGAGCCAATCCACCACTCACAAGGCCAATCTATACCGTCCATGCCAGAGGAGACAGACAATCTTCCAAACCTATCTACAATCTTGGAGCCTGAGATGGAGGCAATGATCGATGCATTGATTCCCATGGATGTTGAGACATCTGATCCGCTTAGAGAGGAAGCATCCATACCATTATATGATGGGTGCCAAGTATCTCAGTTGAAGACATTGCTTGCACTCTTAAGTGTGCAAGCAAAATACGGGTGGAGCGATACGAGTGTGACCGAGTTATTCAGGTACCTTGCACATAGGCTTCATTGATTTTATTTTTTTGACACTATTATTACAAAAATTTGTGCTTTTTCAAGGTGTTTTATGATTTTTTTTCAGGTTATCGAAATATCATATATTACCACCTACAAATACCATGCTTGAGTCTTGTGATGATGCATGACATGTTTTACGGAAGCTTGGCATGGACTACAATAATATCCATGCATGTATCAACAATTGCATACTGTTTTGAGAAGAATACGAGACTATGGAGACATGTCCAAAGTGTGGTGCTCACAGGTATCAACAGGACTTGCAAGGGCAAACCATCCCTCAAAAAGTTCTCAGACACTTTCCGCTCATCCCCGCATAAACCACATGTTTCGTACGTCCGGCATGGCAAGCTTGACAACGTGGCATGTGCAGAATAGGTCCACGGAGGGAGTTCAATGAATATCAGCGGATTCACCCGCATGGAGCCACATTGACTCTACCTTCCCAGGCTTTGCGCAAGAGCCAAGGAATCTTCGGCTCGGTCTCGCAATGGATGGTGTGAACCCATTCGGTCTGCGCTCAACTTCTTACAATGTGTGGCCTATAGTCCTTGTCAACTACAACATCCCTCCATGGCTTTCTACGAAGAAAGGACATCTCATCCTTAGCTTACTCGTCCCAGGCCGCTATAAAGTAAAAAATATGAACGTGTATCTTCGTCCATTGGTCGATGAGCTTAAGATTTTGTGGGAGGAGGGGGTCATTGTGCAAAATATGAGCAGGCGCGATGGTCGGCGGTCAGCCAACATTCGAGCCATTCTCATGTGGAGGATGCATGACTTTTCGGGATTGGCAGAGTGCTCAGGTGAGCAGGCCTCCATTCTCGCTGGTAATATCTATATTTTATCTCATTCAATCAATTATTCACTAGGTCGTGGTGTTGGAACATGTCTAGTTACCTCAGGTTATCATGCATGTCCATTGTGTGGGCCACAGTTAGACTCCTGAAGGTCACAAACCATGAAGAAGATGGTATATTAAGGACACGCTGCTTTCTTGCCGGAGGATCATGAACTCAGGGAAGGTTTCCTTGGACGACCTCCAACACGTATGAACACCGCAAGCTGGTACGAGCTGAAAATGGTCAACCCGGAATCACATCCAAATGGAATGCAACGGTTCTCAATTTTCTACGAGTTGCCATATTGGACCCACTTACAGGTCAACCACTTGTTGGATCCCATGCATATTTTCAAGAATGTGGGCAGCTTGCTATGGAACCACATCACAGGAAAGAGAGACACTATAGGGGCACGAATGGATTTGAAGGAGGTAGGTAAGATGGAGGCGCTTTGGCCGCAGTCGAGTGCTGATGGTCACGTGCAGCTTCCTCACATTCCTTGGGTTTTGTCCACTAAAGAAGAGCACATTGTGAAGCAAGTAATCAAGTCTATCCGCACTTTGACGGGTATGATGCGTTCTCTCAGGTCCGCATTTTCTAAAGATGACCAATTGTCGGGGCTAAAATCCTATGATTAGCATAAGATATATCAGGTTTGTGCTACAAATGGATTGTAATTAGCGTGGGCATTTTGCAATTTGAAAAGTGGCCATTATTTATAATGCTTTCTCATTTGTGGCAGTTTGTCCTACCGATCGCGATCGCGGGATGCCTTACTTCAGAAATTCGCGGGGCCATTTACAAGTTGTCGACTTTGGTGCAATGGATCTCATAGAAAGAGATTAAGACGTCCTCTATTGAATCCGTGAGGCGAGGAGCAGTGGAGACAGTCTGTTTTTTTAGAAATACATGCCCACTAGCATGCTCACGATACAAATCCACCTTCTTGTGCATCTTGTGGACAAAGTGGAGATTGCTGGACATGTCCATACGCAATGGATGTTCTTCCTGGAGCGCTTCATGAAAACCTTGAAAGGCTTTGTGCGACAACGAGCTCGGCCAGAAGGTAGCATGGCCGAAGGTTGGTTGGTGTCAGAGGCGTTACTGCATATTTCACAATGGCTACCAACGGTGGAACCAGACAATGAAATACTATGGACGCTGAAGGACGATGATAGACTGACTGGAGATGTGGTGGTTGGAAATGGGGTAGAAAAAAGAATGGATGCCTCAATGGAAGAGAAGGTGAATCACTTTTGTATGTTGCACCATGCCTCCATGGAGACGTGGCTCGTCAAGTACCAGATTGCAAGGCAAGATCGAGAGGAAGCCGAGCTGAATTCCGACGTAGTACGCGTCATCGACTGATTCGATATCCCGAAGGCATGGAGGAGATGCCACGGTTTATGTCAACACGATGGTTGCATGGAGTCTTGATCGCAGCATCTAGCGAAGGGACAGAGGTCTCAATGGAGGAGTGGGAATTCTCGAGGGGATGTAGTCCAAAGGTGATGAGGGGTTTAGAATCTCTCGTATCTAAATTTTATATGCGACATCTAATTTGAGTGTTTCAATGTACAGTACAAAATATATAGTGCAGCATGGTCGCACGGACGGCATTTTCACGTGGAGCGTATTGACAAAATACGCTCCACAATGGACTGTGGTGTCATGGCAAGATTCGAGCAAGAGAGCCGACGACAAGCAATGGATCCGAACACGGTTGTGGATGAGATGGAGTATTTTGGGAACTTGCAAAGTATTATTACGGTGGATTACCGTAGCTTCTCCATGATACTATTCGATGTGCAGTGGTTCAAAGTGATACTTGGAGGAGCTGGAGCAACAATTCGACGAGGTCCATCGGGATTTCTCGAAATAGATTCCGAAAAAAAATGGATGGATTTGCACAACACCTTTGTGTTGCCGGCCCATTGTGAACAGGTGCATGGAGTCATTTGCTTGCTAATTGTAATACGACATGGTTTATGTCACAATGGTTTGAACTCGCTTTATACGTGTTTATGAACAGGTAATCTTCTATCCAAACCCCCGACAACCTCGATGGTGGTATGTTATACCTTCAACTCCCCAAAGTGCGAGAGTATATGATCAAAGCGATGTTCCGAGCATAGATGAAGATAATATACAAATAGAGGGGTCAATATTACAAGGGGTGGAGACCGTCGAAAGCTTGGAGCCAGCATCGGTTAACAATGATGGAAATACAGGAGTCCAAGAATTTTTTGAGAACAAGGCGGACTCATTCTTTTGTGGTGACATGTCTATCGACCTTCCAGTGTATGCGGAGTTGTGTCAAGAGATTAACATGGGACCATAGGATACTTCATACTTGGAGCATCCACTTACTCAATTCGTTGTCCAATCTCTTATAAAGGTACATAAGATATGCATTTTAAGAGGGATTTTTTTTAATGATTTATATTGCTGTGCTTTGTATAATTTAAATTGATTACTCTAACACTATTTTTTATCTGTGCAGGTGACGTTTTCAAGATGAGTCGAGGGATGAGCGATGAGGAGTTGTAGGACATCTTCGCACGCATGTCTCCAGACCAGCTCGCGAGATTCAGAGAGATGGCAAACCAGGAGCTGTCTCGTTCTTCATTAGGGTGCGCTGCTAGATCTGCTTCAACTCAATCGGATGCTTCGGCTTCGAGCAAACGATCTTGACGCTCATGACTTGGGCCAAAGGGAGGGACTACATCGGGATCAGGGGGATGCTACTGCGGAGACATGGATGTGGTGTCTCTGTCTCGTCGTTCAGCTGGAGCTGCATCACCTCCAGGATTTGTCACACCTATGGGGACCTCTACTCCAGTTACTCCGGCTTTTGCACAGCCGTCAGCAGGTGGCACCCCTTTGGGTGCCAATCTGAGAGAGGTTACCCCGGTTGGTACACCAGATATAGAGGGGTCTCCTGGATATGCCCGGGAGCGTGGACACAAATGGGAGAGAACCTATCTTAGGCAGACTCCTAGGGGTTATGGATATCTGGTCGATAGTAGGTCAAGAGCCATCATCATGAATGATGAGGAAAGGAGGGTGATGACTCACATGAGAGAGTTGTGCCAACAAGTTTTTCGGCACAACGTCCTGGATCATTGGAAGAACATAGTAGCATCCTTACACGAGGAGTTTCTGATGCCAGCTGCAGTAGATAGATTCTCTACGGGCTGGATGATGGATTGCATCCTTACACGAGGAGTTTCTGATGCCATCTACAGTAGATAGATTCTCTACGGGCTGGATGATGGATTGCATGCGTGCATACATGTCACATAGACGATCCGACGTATGCAAGGCAATCAAGAGTGGGGCTGCAAAGCCCGAGTGGTTAGATGCAGATGACTGGCGCCGACTGAGGGAGGAGACTACAGATTCTCCAGGACGTTGGAGTCAGCAGCGCGAGGCGGCGAGGGCATGACTCAAGGCCGGAGTGGTCCATCATCTTGAGAGTGGCGATCACATGACATATTTGGAGGACTTTGTAAGTTTTTCTTTTGTTTTGCTTGTTTATTTTTTTGAAATATTCTTTGTACTGACAATCATGTTTCTAACAGTTAGCATTTTGTTTTCTTTGCAGCACTCCATTACAAATCGCCATCCGCAAGGCCTTGAGACTTGATATGTAGAGAGGTACGGTCTCAATGCATTGATCGATCGATTGTATAGACGCGGCGGCCCTGTAAGTCACTCATCTTTTTTGTCTGTAGTTACCATGAAATATTTGAATGCATTATTGTATGGTGGATTGATGTGTTGTTTCTTTTTCTGCAGAATCCATTCGATGCTCCTTTGCGGCGAGACGAGCTTTCGAGGGACGAGGATTTGTAGCTCGCCCTTGGATCCTTGGAGCTCACATGCCTTTATTTTTTAGTCGCCTGATCTATGTAGACATTTTCTATGTATTAGTGATATCTTGTCATGATTGTACCAATCGCTTTTTATGCGATCATGTATTTATTTCATGTATCAATTTTATGATTTCAGTATACATTCTTTTTGTTTGCAAGCGCTTTGTATACAGTAGTGCAGAAACTATTTTGTATGACTCTCATACAGCACACAGTGCTATACAAAAAAAATTTATCCCTGTTACCGTCGCTATTAGCGTTGCAAATTTACTGCTCGCGTCGCTATTGCCGTCGCTATACGCATCGCAAACTTACTGGTTGCATCGCTATTGGCGTCACTATTAGCGTCGCATAGTGACGTTTCTATGGTATTGTTAATAACGACGCTTTTTGCGACGACGGGGGCAAATTTTATTGTTTGTATTTTTGTCGCTTTCAACGTCGATATAAGGTCTATATCTTGTAGTGCATCTCCTCCATGCCTTCGGGATATCGAATCGGTCGATGACGCGTACTACGTCGGAATTCAGCTCGCGCTTCCTCTCGATCTTACCTTGCAATCTGGTACTTGGCGAGCCACGTCTCCATGGAGGCATGGTGCAACATAAAAAAGCGATTCATCTTCTCTTCCATTGAGGCATCCATTCTTTTTTCTACCCCATTTCCAACCACCACATCTCCAGTCAGTCTATCATCGTCCTTCAGCGATGACCATAGCATTTCATTGTCTGGTTCAACCATTGGTAGCCATTATGAAATATGCACTAACGCCTCAGACACCAACCAACCTTTGACCATGCTACCTTCTGGCCGAGCTCGTTGTTGCACAAAGCCTCTCAGGGTTTTCATGAAGCGCTCCAGGAAGAATATCCATCGCTTATGGACAGGTCCAGTAATCTCCACTTTGTCCACAAGATGCACAAAAAGGTGGATTTGTATCCTGAGTATGCTAGTGGGAAGGTATTTCTTAAAGAGACAGATCGTCTCCACTGCTCCCCGCCTAGTGGATTCAATAGAGGACATCTTAATCTCTTTCTATGAGATCCATTGCACCAAAGTCGACAACTTGTAAATGGCCCCGCGAATTTCTGGAGTAAGGCATCCTGCGATCGCGATCGGTAGTACAAACTGCCACAAATGAGAAAGCATTATGAATAATGGCCACATTCCAAATAGCAAAATGCCCACGCTAATTACAATCCATTCGTAGCACAAACCTAACATATCTTATGCCAATCATGGGATTTTAGCCCCGATAATTGGTCACTTTAGAAAATGCAGACCTGAGATAACGCATCATACCCGTCGGAGTACAGATAGACTTGATTACTTGCTTCACAATGTGCTCTTCTTTAGTGGACAAAACCCAAGGAGTGTGAGGAAGCTGCACGCGACCATCAGCACTCGATTGCGGCCAAAGCACCTCCATCTTACCTACCTTCTTCAAATCCATTTGTGCCCCTATAGTGTCTCTCTTTCCTGTGATCTGGTCCCATAGCAAGCTGCCCACATTCTTGAAAATATGCATGGGATCCAACAAGTGGTTGACCTGTAAGTGGGTCCAATATGGCAACTCATAGAAAATTGAGAACCGCTGCATTCCATTTGGATGTGATTTCGCGTGGACCATTTTCAACTCGTACCAGCTTGCGGCGTTCATACGTGTTGGAGGTCGTCCAAGGAAACCTTCCCTGAGTTCATGATCCTCCGGCAAGAAAGCAACGTGTCCTTGATATACCATCTTCTTCATGGTTCATGACCTTCGGGAGTCTAATTGTGGCCTACACAATGGACATGCATGATAACCTGAGGTAACCAGACCTGTTCCAACACCACGACCTAGTGAATACTTGATTGAATGAGATAAAATGTAGATATTACCAGCGAGAACGGAGGCCTGCTTACCTGAGCACTCTCCCAATCCCGAAAAGTCATGCATCCTCCACATGAGAATGGCTCAAATATTGGCTGACCTCCGACCATCGCGCCTGCTCATATCTTGCACAGTGACCCCCTCCTCCCACAAAATCTTAAGCTCATTGACTAATGGACGAATATACACGTCCATATTTTTTACTTTGTAGTGGCCTGGGATGAGCAAGCTAAGGATGAGATGTCATTTCTTCGTAGAAATCCATGGAGGGATGTTGTAGTTGACAAGGACTATAGGCCACATGCTATAAGAAGTTGAGCGCAGACCGAATGGGTTCACGCCATCCATTGCGAGACCGAGCCGAAGATTCCTTGGCTCTCACGCAAAGCCTGGGAAGGTAAAGTCAATGTGACTCCATGCGCGCGAATCCGCTGATATTCGTTGAACTCCATCCGTGGACCTATTCTGCGCATGCCATGTTGTCAAGCTCGCCATGTCGGATGTATGAAACATGTGGTTTATGCGGGGGATGAGCGAAAAGTGTCTGAGAACTTTTTGAGGGATGGTTTGCCCTTGCAAGTCCTGTCGATACCTGTGAGCACCACACTTTGGACATGTCTCCATAGTCTCGTATTCTCCTCGAAACAGTATGCAATCGTTGATACATGCATGGACGTAATTGTAGTCCATGCCAAGCTTTCGTAAAACATGTCGTGTATCATTACGAGACTCAGGCATGGTATTTGTAGGTGGTAATATATGATATTTAAATAACCTGAAAAAAATCATAAAACACCTTGAAAAAGCACAAATGTTTGTAATAATAGTGTCAAAAAAAAAATCAATGAAGCCTATGTACAAGGTACCTGAACAACTCGGTCACACTCGTATCGCTCCACCCATATGTTGCTTGCACACTTAAGAGTGCAAGCAATGTCTTTAACCAAGATACTCGGCACCCATCATATAATGGTATGGATGCTTCCTCTCTAAGTGGATCAAAAGTCTCGACATCCATGGGAATCAATGCATCGATCATTGCCTCCATCTCAGGCTCGAGGATTGTAGGTAGGTTTGGAAGGTTGTCTGCCTCCTCTAGCATTGACGGTATAGATTGGCCTTACGAGTGGTGGATTGACTCCTGCACTCCATCCATTGTACGCCCACGAACTCTTCTAATTGGCCGCAAAGGGTGCACTCCCCCTTGGGACGAGACATCACCTCCCTGGATAGAAAATTTGCTAGCAATACCCAATCTTATTGTATATGGTATTCAATTAGCTTGCGAGTACAATGCATGATTGATATTAACTTCAAATTACCGTTTGCTGAAAATCCGCAATCGCCTGATCAATGATCTCAGATTGAAACTCGCCAAATCGCCGTACGTGTTCTATAGACAATCGGCGTTTTCGTCTAATTGCCAACTTGCATTGAGAGCAAGGACATGGGACACGCTGATTAAGATACGCCTCGCGATCTTGAACAACAAGACCTTCTTCGTTTTCCATCTTGTCTACGTTACAACAAACAATTTAATGACTTGTAATACAATTTGGGAAAACGAGGCTCAAATGGATAGCTTTATGGAGATGTATGTCAAGTTGCAAGTTGACCAGAAGCTCTTGCTTGAGAGGTTTTAGCCTCTGCAAGAGGTTGAGAAGTAAATTTTGAAAAACATTGAGGTTGATATTGATGCATCCATGGTTTTGAAATCTAAACTTCAAGATATAATAAATGCTTTACTGATTGATGTAAGAAATGTATGGGACATAGTAGTTGAGAGATTTATTGATGTTATATCTCGGCCGTATACCATGCTTAAGGATTTGTTTGTCCCAGTAGATAATTATTCATTATTGTAGAAAAAAAAGGCATTGGTTCATAAGGTTCATGAGTTGAAGACTAAATGTTTGGACTTGACTAAAAGATTGGATAATGCCTTAGATGCTAAAAGGAAAAGTGATGAATATGCTACTTGATCATTGCAACAAAAAGATTGGTGACAAGGATGCTATGATTAATGAAGTTCTTCACGAGGTGAATATAGAGTTGAAGGGGATGGAACACGATTCTTCTTTGGGATTTAGTGGTGATCAATCAATTATTGAGGTGTCTTCTTGTATGGCCATTATACCTTATATACCTAGCTACGGTCTCTAGGTTATGTACTTTGAGTATCTTAGAGGGGCTCTACTAGGATTACTTATACAACTGCACTAGAGGGCTTTGAGTATAAGTAATCCTAGTCAACAAAATTTATGAGTATCATTGAGGATCTCTTAGTCTAATAATAAATCAATCTCAGCAAAAAGCATCTTAGTGATGTGGTTTTTTTGTCCTAGGTCCATGTATAAAAATTAATGCCATCTATGAAATTTATCAACTTTTATTGTAATGATTGGAAGACATCAAATGCAACAATGTAATACAAGGTTACCATGTCAAAGACAATATCAAATAGTAAAAATATTTATGCATGTGTGGGGGGGTGTGTGTGTATACCATAGTTATAAAATTTGTTCCAATCAATTATACTCATGGTCATAACCTTTGAAGAAAATATCATATGCTCAATTTAAGGGATTCTTCTTCTATGGCAATACTTTTGGGTCCATTTTGATGAAGTACCATAATGACCATTAGCTAGGGGATCATTTTCTTTTAGTCCTTCCATTGACTAGTTGGCATGATTACTAATTTGTTATGCCTATAAAGTTAATACAAAAACAAGGAATTATGCATATCACAATTAGATCCCCTACTTGGACATTATGAAGGATATGACCAATTTTAAGCCATTTTAAAGAGTCACCCATGTACGTGGTCCATGATAAAACACATTGCATACCATTATCGATAAGTCTATTATCGTGCATCTTAAATCTCCTAATTAGACTTTATAAAGTGTATGACCAATTTTTAGCCCTCTTAAGGAGTCGATGTAATGGTACCCATAAAAAAAGCAAAGTGCATACCATTACCATAATCATGGATATGTTATCGTTCCAATATATACACACACAGGTGGACTACATCTTGAGTAGACAAAAGCTATCCATTTGAGTAGACATACATCTCCATAAAGCTATCCATTTGAGTATACATCTCTTTCTCTTTCTCTCCCTCTCTGATTTCCTCCCCCTCTCTCTCCCTCTCCCTCTCTTTCTCTCTCATTTCCTCTCCCTCTCACAATATATCCTAACACTCTCCAAAAGCAAAAGGGAGAGGGAGAGAGAGAATGCACTCTCCCTCCCTCTCCCTCTCCCTCTCTTTCTCTTTCTTTCCCTCTCTCATTTCCTCCCTCTCCCTCTCCCTCTCCCTCTCCCTCTCCCTCTCTCTCTCTCTCTCTCTCTCTCTCTCTCTCTCTCTCTCTTTCTCTCTCATTTCCTCTCCCTCTCACAATATATCCTAACACTCTCCCTCTCTTTCTCTTTCTCTCTCTCTCTCATTTCCTCCCCCTCCCTCTTCCTCTCCCTCTCTTTCTCTTTCTCTTTCTCTTTCTCTTTCTCTCTCATTTCCTCTCCTAAACAAGCAAAAGAGAAAGTGATTTAAACCTTAAACAAGCAAAAGGAGAGAGGGAGACTCATCGATGAGATATGGCGACTGTGGGGCAGCTCCTCTTCGCGATGAAGGCTCCTCCTCTCCTTCGCGAACAACGGCAGCGGTGGCGACGGCAAGTCTTCTTCCTCTCCTTCTCTCACGATGGTCGCTCTCTCTCTCGCTCTCGCTCTCAACACACAAAACACAAAAACGCGAAATAAAGTCGCACTCGATTTCAGCCTGTTTTTTTTTCCTGTGGAGTGTCGCTATTTGCGTCGCAAAAGCGACGCACATAGCGACGCATATAGCGATGCTGCTACTCGTGTCGCTACCCACCGTCGCTATAAGCTTAAATCCTTGTAGTGTATGTTGGGGGTTGGGATAATTATAGCCAACCCCACAATTGGCTAGTAAATAATTCCTTTGCTCATCTTTAGCGCACTCTGACATTTGGGATACTCCTTTGTATTTTGGTGCGACCTTCCATCATCAACCTAATTTGATGCTCTCACTAACACATTGGGCTACATGTAGGGATTAATCAGTCTACCTTGTATTCAACTTTCATTCAAATTTAGTGCAGATTTTCTTCTTTCCATTATTTTCTTTCATTGAAGTCTTTCTCTTCCTTCTCTCTCCAATTTTTTGTTCTTTCTTTGTTGTGCACTTTCATGAGTGCACCTCAATATGTCTTACCCTAGCATGTAACATAGGATTACTAGACTACTTTATGTTGCTCATGTTGCCATGGCCCATAATGAATGACAACTAGACCATGTACTTGAACATGCAAATCAACCAATAACATTTGTAACCATATAAGTTCAAATGCTGCCATAACATTACCTCTATACTTAACCTTTGTAATGGATAAAGCAAATGTAGGTTCCTTTTTACGACTCCAAGTGACTGTTGCACTACCAAATGAAATCATGAATCCACTAGTAAATCTCCTATCAGATGTACTAGCAACCTAATCTACATCCTTGTATCCAAACACTTCTATATCCTTACTTGCCTAATCAAAAGGTCCATGATGCGAAGTGGACTTCAATACCTCAATATGCAGCTCACTTCATCCAAATGAGGCTTCCTATGTACCAGTATAAACTAACTCACAAGCCTAACAACATAACTTAAGTGTGGCCTTATATATTAATGTAAATCAAACTCGCTTCTATGTGCCTAAACATAGTAGGGCCTTCTATCTCATGTCCAACATCAACATTCAACTTTACATTCTGCTCCAATGGCACTAAAAGAGAATTACATGCTCTCATTCCATCTTGCATACCATACTCCAACAATATATCTAAGCAATACTATCTTTGAGATAGCCAAATATGATCATCACACCTTATCATGTCAATGTGAAGAAAGTATCTCCATTCACCAAGATCCTTTATCTCAAATTTTGGCTTCAAAATTCCCTTGACATCAATAATCCCACTATCACTGTTACCTATAATAATCAAGTTATCCACGTGGATGACCATGATGACTAAAACTGCATTCCCCTCTTTCAGATAAAGTGGGTGATTACATCAAAAACATAGGAAATAATGTTGACAAGATACTCTTTAATTCTGTGAGACCATGATCTAGGTGCTTGCTTTAGTCCATAGAGTGCCTTCTTTGACCAACATACATATGTGGTATGCTCCAAATTCTCAGACCTTTCTAGTTGCTCCATATACAACTCCTCTTGAAATCTCCATGCAAGAAGGTATTCTTTACATCCATTTTCCACAAGTACTAACCTTTGTTTGCTGCCAAAGCTATCACACATCTAGTAGTTTCTATCCCAACAACTGGGCTAAATGTCTCTTCATAATCTATGCCATGTGTTTGAGCATAGTGTTTAGTAAGTAGTCCTACCTTATACATGCTAGCCAAGCATATGTGTTATGCTTAATCATGTAGATCCACTTACATACAATAGCTTTCTTGCTCTTAGGCAAAGGTACTAAATTCCAAGTTTTGCTAGCTTGTAATGCAACCATCCCCTCATCCATTGCTCTATCCCAATTAACATGATAGCGAGTTAAATAACTCACAAAACAAAATCTCTTAATGGGGCATCACATCTTACAAGATCTCTATACCGTTGGATCACTCAATGGAGTCTCTACATTTCCTTATACTTTCTATATGCCTGGTGTCCTAACATAAGGAATATAAAGTGCATCGTTCAAACTCTCTAACCCACTAGAATTTCCTTCAAGGTCTAAATGACTAGTAGATGCATCATTACCATCTCAGACTTTCTTCTTCCCTTTTTCATCAGTACAACTGGCCTCTTTATATTTCCTATAACACTACTAGATGCAGTTGAAGATGTGGAAATGTTCCTTAGTCTCCTAAGATAAACACTAATTGTATATCTACTATCAAATGATGTCTATGATGATTTGATCCACTCAAAGTACGTGATTCATGCTTTTTTCTTTGCACGTAAGTCTCATAATCATCATCATCATCCAATGTATCACCATTAGATACATATCAGGTGCTCATCTCATATAAAATGGCATCCATGCTCACTCTAAGCTCACAAGCACAACTACAAGGTTATAATATCGATATCCCTTCTACTAAGTAGAGTATTTAATAAAGATGTATAGTTGGGTCAAGTTTCTTCTGCAACTCTTTGGGCGCATGAGTATATGAAATAAAACCAAACACTTTCAGATGCAATACATTAGGCTTCGTAATTGTAAAGCATTCTTGAGGAGTCATACTATGAATTATAGTTGTGGGAGTTGTATTCATAATATAGATAGTAGCATGAACAAGTTGATACTAAAATTACTTTCATATATTTATTTGCACCATCAAGACTCATGCATTATGTACAATATGCCACTTTTTCTCTCTGCAATCGTATTTTTCTCTAGGATATACTTGCAAATAAGTTATTGTTTTATGCCATGAGACCTCAAAAATTCATTGAAGTTATTAGATAGAGATATTCTTCCCCTCCATCTGGTCTCAAACACTTAATTTTAAAATGTGTTTCTATTTCAATAGCAACGTAAAAAAGTTTTGAAGTGTTGACACTACAAAGGATTAGGCCCACAAATGACCCTATTGACACATTTTTAAAACTAGGAAAAAAACTTAGGAGTGTGTCTAATCCCACAATAAAGTATGAATCAGAAGATGTGCATCCAAATTGCGTATGTATCATGTTATATAAGCGTTTACATAAAGCTTTGGAAGCCAAAATTTGGCTTACATACAATACATATAAACTCAAAACTACTAAATCTTTGCTCAAATTGCAAAATACAAGTTCTACAACCTAAGATAATATATATCATTCACTATCACTGCTAAAGCCATTTGATTGAGTGGTTATTGCTACAAAGTCTCCCTCTTCAATGCCTTTTTGCCTACACAAACGAGAAAACTTACAAATTAGAAATAAGAAAAGCATAACAAAACACTAGAAGCACAAAAGCTGAACCATTTCAATACTATAATGGAGAATCGAATTACAATAGAACTAAGAGTATTGTCCTATATCTTCAAGTACTATATAAACTATGGCCTTGCATTTTGAGAACTTTGTGCACATTGAAGTCGCAAAGCTCATAAGACAAGGTTTGCACGTCAACAACAAATGAAATTGAACTATCTCAACCATAGAATTTTTAAAAACAAGAAAATAATATATATCTTAGATATTTTGAGAAGGTGCTTCTTATTATTCCTCGTATATAACAAGACTCGAATATTGCTCATGTTTTGTTATTATAACATTGTTTAAAGATGTAATGTTGAAATTTTTTCTCAACAAAGTAGACCTACAAGAAGTAGTGATCTTTCATTAGAGCTATCCATGTATAATCTCAAAGTATCAATATTTAAAAAGTTTATTTGCCATGCAATTTAACAAACTCTTTAAAAATGACACTTTAAGATTATAAATTGGGTGGCTAGGATGAAAGAATTTTCACCTCTTATAGGTGAGCTACACCAAAATAGAAAACTCTACAAAATGTCTTTAAATAGAGTCTTATAAAAAACATTATATCAAAACATGAGCAATATTGGTGCCTTCCTTCGAGACTTGAATCTTCCCTCAAGGTGAAGCTCGGAGAGAAACTCTAAAAGAAGCTAAGAGAAAATAGAGAAGAAATTAAGAGACTTTATCATGATCTTTAATAATAAACAAGTATGATGCTCCACTCCATTGGAAGTCATAGTCTCAAAAAAGTACAAGCACGTTGAAAGTAAAGAGTCAGACTTGTAAGAAATTCCTAGGTGGAGGGCTAAAGTTGTTGGGAATTAGACTACATGCCATCATTGGCTAATTTATAGGCCAAGTCATTCACTCTAGTCTTCCCAATATATGTTAGTCTAGGTCCTTTTAATTAGGCACAATATTTGACTGGTCTATGCTTATACAAAAAGGAATATGTGGTTCATCAGAGTAGATGCTACTAAGAAGCCCTAGTTCTCAACTCTCAAGGACCTCTTTATAATGCACTTCACAAAGGTTGGAATTCGGCACAACCTCATCGTACAATTGATAAATGTAAAGTCACAAGAATTGGACAACATAAGAGATTACATTTCATTAAAGATCTATAGCTTCTAGAAGAGAATCCAAGTACAAAACCAAGATTCTTTCATTAGATTATGGAAAGGGCCATGATGAGTCATAAATCTAATGATGGTCATCTTTTAATTCACCCTAGGTGATCATTTTGGAATTAGAGTATGCCTAATAAAAGGAAGGGAGACTTAGAGTTGAGGCAATGATAGAATGGACAATTAATTCCCTTCTCAAAGAAAAAATTCAAATTAGAGCGATGTTCCAAGAAGAAAAGGGAAGTGCAACACATTCCACATCTCACTACAACCCCAAGTAAATCAAGCCAAAGCATAAGAATAATGTTCACTCTCAAGCATGATATCCACACCCATTTCTCTAATTTTCTACCTTTATCTTTTTCCCTATGCTACTTCAGATACCAACAACACTAGTGCATATAGTGTCTCTAAGCGTTACAAATTGCATCAAATATGCCATTAAAAGATACATTAAAACTAGCACTTATCCAAGAATTCCTAAATCCCAACCAAAGTTCGCACAAGGTCCTCATCATGTTTAAACTGGTGTTAAGGATAGCGTTAAACAGAGCTTCCCATTACGAGTGAACAAGAGTATTTAATAACAAGTGAAACAAACCATTAAAAAAAGCATTTACACATATGTTAAACATCTCAATAGCAAACATATTTAACTATAAATTCACAAATTTTTAAACATGAATCTTTGCAATGCTTCAATGTAAAAATTGAGAATATTCAATAGCAAAAACAAAGAATACGAATAGGAAAGGACTTCTTCTACATAAAGGAAAGGAATTGATGAAGAGTAAAAACTTGGATTTTTCGAGAAGAGGGAGAGTTCTAACCACATTAAGAAAGCCTCCACAATCAGTGGTACAAGCACAAGCAAGTTATAGCACCTTCAATGAATTCTCTCTCCCTCTCTCTTTCCCCTCCCTCTATGTCTCTCTCTCTCTCTCTCTCTCTCTCTCTCTCTCTCTCTCTCTCTCTCTCTCTCTCTCTCTCTCTCTCTCTCTCTCTCTCTCTCTCTCTCTCTCTTGGCATGCTTACTTTCTATTGCCCTAAATGTTGTCCCTTTGTTTTTTTGGTATTTGAAATGACTAAACACATCAAGGATGAGTTTAAATACAAGGCACGTTAAGAAATATGCTTAATATAGCATAAAATCTATCTATTTTTGCATACATTTGTCAATGCACTTATAGGTAAAAAAAATTGGTCACGATCCATGGGATTTTAAACGGATTTTCGTCCGTGAATTCATTTGGGGAGATTTGTACTCACTTTTGGGTCTTTTAAGCTCTTTGGGATTCTAGGAAATGTTCCATAAAGACAAATGAGAATGGGACTACCATTACAGAACTTTTGAGGTTAGTTTTTGTTTGGGGGGCTATAACTTGAGCATATAAACTCCAAATCCTCCCATCAAGAACTTTTTAATGATATTTTACATGATATATTTTTGAGTTGCAGTGGATATAGTTATCCGTAGTCCTTCTCTTCTTAATAGGACAATGACATGGCAATTCTTACAAGGCCAAAATGGGAGTTCAAATTTTCCCTGATGTAAATGCACCCATTTTTGCACGTCACCCCTTTGTATCTTTGCTTCCATTCTGTTGTAGTATGAAACACTTTTCTCTTTTCTTTCATCAAGTACGTCCACAATTTTGTGGAGTACTTGTTAATAGATGTAATAAAGTACTTACTATCACCACAAGATACATTTTATGTAGGCACCGAAACTGATATGCTTCACAAATATTATGTGATTATACGACTTTAAATATAGAAAACCCTAAAACCAACCCTTTTGACTTCATTTATATTAGCCTTATACATTTACATGACCAATGTGTTTGTGCTAGATTTTAATATCTATAGTAACTACTCCTTTGCCTCTAGCACACATAGCACACATAGCACACATAGCAAGAACGGAGATTGCATAGAGATAGAGTGAGAGAGAGAGAGAGAGAGAGAGAGAGAGAGAGAGAGAGAGAGAGAGAGAGAGAGAGAGAGAGAGAGAAGACATTGTATTTGTGGTGCATCTCATGCTCTCTTTTGAGCAGCACCTTATTGTCTTATCACTCCAAAAAAAAATGAATGAGTATGTATGTATGTATGTATGTATGTATGTATATACATATATATAGGATTTGTGAGTAAGATGGTCGGCTAAGCACATTGGCCTTAACCCTAAATATCTCCCACTTGAAGGTCAATGTACCTTTACGGGAGAAAAGTGTAGAAGAATTTGTGAGATAAATACACATGAGATGCCTCACTTAATTCCCACCAAATCCTTGCAATGTGAAAAAATTTTGTACCGCAGAGTCTTGGTGAGAAAGTGTGCAAGGTCAATATGGTTCCAGTGTCCACATGCATTTTTAAAAAAATTTGCCCTTTGATAAAGAAACCAAATCCCAAGTTTGATTCTTCATAATTAAAACCATCTCAGACTACAAGACTACAGAGCTAGTTCTCACTTAAGCTTATCATCATGCGTCATGGCCTCTTTATAACAAGATGGCTTTCCACAATTTGTCAATATCACATAGTCAACCCCACGTGGAAATCTCTAAAGGGATAAGAGACCACTCTTTCTTCTTGAGGCACCATATGGCTCTATGTGGCAAAAGAATATGTGGCATTGTATCCTAAAAAGTAACATTTCTTATTTCCACTTCCTTAATAGGTTGCTTATACATCTTTTTCACTACAAGGGATTCGAGGAATACTGATGTTTGTTTTCGATGTCTACACGAACCTCATGAGTGCCGGAATCCCGACTCCAGGCAGCCTTTATCATGAAGAAGCTCTTCTTAAACTTCGGTATTCGGACGGGGTGTAGGTAGTGAGTGACTGCAGATGAAGCAGTGAGCAGCGGTCCGAATCCAGTATTCCTGGGTTAGTCGAGTATGGCCGACCATTTGCAGCTGTTGCTTGCTCGGCTTGATGACCCCTGGAGCAATACAGTAGTAGCCGTCTTGGCCGCAGTGGTGGTATGTGCCTTAACCTTGTCTATCGTGGTGAAAAGAGTCGCGGGCCGGGGGAGCGGCAGCGGGAAACTGCCTCCCGGGCCACGACCATGGCCCGTGATTGGCAGTCTACACTTGCTGGGAGACATGCCCCACCAATCCTTGGCCAAGCTCGCACAGAAGTATGGGCCTCTCATCTCCCTGAGGCTGGGATCCTCGCTCTTTGTGGTGGCGTCAACGCCAGAGATGGCCAAGGCCTTCCTCCAGGCCCATGACAATACCTTCGCTTCCCGCCCCAGCACAGCCGCCGCCGTCCACATGCTCTTCGACTCAACCGACCTGGCCTTCGCCCCCTACGGCCCCTACTGGAAGCTCATCCGTCGGGTGTGCATGAACCATGTTTTCCACCCCAGGCGCCTGGAGTCCTTCACTCCCATCAGGCTGGAGGAGGCTCGCGACCTCATCCGCGACTTGAGCCGCTGGGCCGGCCAGCCTATCGCCGTGCGCCCCCGCGTGCAGGAAGCTGCCAACAACATCATCTCCCGCATGACCCTGGGCAAGAAATACACGGAGCTGAACTCCACCGGCAGTCCGCAAGACATGATTGCGCTCATCGACGAAACGATGCTTCTGCTGGGAGTGCCCAATTTGGGAGACTTCATCCCCGGCTTGGCGTGGATGGATCTGCAGGGCTGGGAGAGGAGGATGAAGGCTGTGAGGAGGAAGGTGCAGCAGGCGCTGGGAGAGATCATCGAGCAGAGGAGAGCTGATCATCAGGCCGCCCTCACGCGCACTACGAGGACGTCAGCTGCCAACGGACTTCCAGCAGATCAGCTTTGCCACCCTCAGGATCTGTTGGATGTGCTGCTGGCGGAGGCGTCCACCGATAACGAGGTGCAACTTACCGACGACAACATAATGGCAGTCCTGTTGGTAATACTAATACCTGCTGTGTTTATGTATAATAAAATGACAGGTTCATTCTAGCCATATCTAATGTGGTCGTGATCTCTTCTGTTATACTGTTTGCTTATAATGCTGCCGCAGGATATGTACTTAGGAGGAACTGACACCACCTCCATCACAACCGAGTGGGCGCTTGCCGAGCTGCTCTCAAATCCTGCGACTCTGAAGAGAGCGCAGGAGGAGATAGACCGGGTGGTGGGCGGAAAGCGGCTGGTGGAGGACGCCGACGTGGAGGAGTTGCCGTACCTGCGGGCGGTGGTGCGGGAGACGTTCCGGCTGCACCCTGCGGCGCCGTTGCTGCTGCCGCGCGAGGGCCTGCAGGCTTGCACCCTGGGAGGCTACGACTTGCCGGCCGGCACACGTGCCTATATAAACGTGTGGGCAATTGGGAGAGATCCCGGCACGTGGGAGGAGCCCCTCTCCTTCCGACCTGAGAGGTTTCTGGGGAGCGATGTGGAGGAGAAGGGCCTGCATTTCCAGCTCTTGCCATTTGGCGCAGGGAGGAGGCGCTGCGTGGGCTGGGAGCTGGGCTTGCTCAACGTGCGCCTCTTCCTGGCCAGGCTCCTCCAAGCTTTCGAGTGGAGCCCGGCTCACGAGGTGAACATGACCGAGCAGTTTGGGCTCACCGTCATGATGGCCAAATCCCTCACTGTTAACATCTCGCCCAAACTGCCCTCCGTCCTCTACAACTAGACCACAGTTCGACTACTGATCCAACAGTCATCATCCTCGGCTCAATACCCCTGTTTTTCACGCTTTCTTGAGTCTGCACCTCAGCCTCGTCGCAACGCTCTTCAAGTTTAGTTTTTAATATTTACGTACAAAATGTTTCTCGTGCTACTATGCTCTCTCTTTCTACTCGGCTGAAGAGAGTTGGAGCGTGCGCCAGAACAGTGTGTGGCGGTTTTTTCTAGAGCTTATTTTCCACTAGTGCTCGTGGACAGTGGCCACAATTCTACAATTGCAACTCCAAACACTCGCAATCAAAGCCCTAGATATGCTAGTAAGACACATCTCCCTGGTCTACTACTACTTCAAGTCCTATTTAGGCTAATCCTCAGTGCCAGGCGACTATTCCTAATTCTCTCATGATATACATATTTTGTTGACATTTAATACTTTATCTTGACACTTTTTTCCAAAAATAAAATCTGTAGTTGTTGGTCCTGCTAGATGAACTGTGGTTCTAATTTCTCAAGATACAAGTTCAAAGTCTAAATTGAAACGTTAAGACTATTTGAATTTTCAGATTACTAAGGACTTGTCTCCACCATGTTTGGTGAATCCCAACCAGTTTGAGTGCTGGTTGGGATGTCGAAAGGAAGCTTGTTCACATGGGTGAAAGGAGTTTCGTATATTTTACTATCAGAAAGATCATTTCTATGTGCTGCATCAAAGCTTCAAATTGCTTTTAAAATACTATCTTTAGAATATCCCACACTATCGAGACATGAAAAAGAATAGAAAAACTTAAATAATAAAAATTCAAGCATTTTTTTGTCATGAATGGTAATAGTATTAATTACTAGAAATAGGAAATACAAGTCAACTATATAACTAACAACATAGGAATCTCAATTTAATCATATGACCAACAAGGAAAAGAAATTGAAGCATGCCAAGTCGATGGTGCCTATCCCTCTCATGATGCACGTATTTTGTTGATACTATGTACATTATCTTAATGTTTTTTTGAAAGAAAATCTATGGTTTTTGGTCCCACTCTTTAAGATAAACCATGGTTCTAATTTCTCACGATACAAGTACAAAGTTTAAATTGAAAATTCAAGATTGTTTGAATTTCCATATTGCTAAGGACCTATCTCCACCATGTTTGGTGGATTCCAACCAGTTTAAGTCCACCATGTTTGGTGGATTCCAACCAGTTTAAGCTTTCGAGTGGAGCCTGGCTCACGAGGTGGACATAACCGAGCAGTTTGGGCTCACCATCATGGTGGCCAAATCCCTTACTGTTAACATCTCGCCCAAACTGCCCTCCGTCCTCTACAACTAGACCACAGTTTGACTAGTGCTCCTACAGTCATCATCATCGACTCAGTATCCCTGTTTTTCACGCTCTCTTGAGTCTGCACCTCAGCCTCGTTGCAATGTTCAGCCTTCAAGTGACGTACTCCTATGCCTAGCAATCCCTCTTCGAGTTTAGTTTTTAATATTTACGTACAAAATGTTTCTCGTTCTACTCATCGGAAGAGAGTTGAGCGTGCAAGTTAATCCCCGAAATTTGCACTAGAACAATGTGTGGTTGTTTTTTCTAGAGCTTTTTTTCCACACTAGTGCTCGTGGACGGTGGCTACGTCAAAGGCTAGCTCCCCCTCCTCCCCCCCCCCCCCCCCCTCTCTCTCTCTCTCTCTCTCTCTCTCTCTCTCTCTCTCTCTCACAACTCTCAATTGCAACTCCAAGCACTCTCAATCAAAGGCCTAGATATGCTCGTAAGACACATCTTCCTGGTCTACTACTACTTCAAGTCCTATTTCACCCGATGGCTTATCCTCAGAGCCAAGCAATTGTTCCTATCTCTATCATGATATTACATATTTTGTTGACATTTAATACTTTATCTTGACACTTTTCTCCAAAACTAAAATCTGCAGTTGTTGGTCTTGCTAGATGAACTATGGTTCTGATTTCTCAAGATACAAGTACAAAGTCTAAAGTGAAACATTAAGACTATTTGAAATTTCAGATTACTAAGGACTTGTCTCCACCATGTTTGGTGAATCCCAACTAGTTCGAGTGCTTGGTTGGATGTCGAAAGGAAGCTTGTTCACATGGGTGAAAGGAGTTTCGTAGATTTCTTTAGAGTTTCCCACACTATCAAGACGTACAAAAGTATAGAAAAACTTAAATAATAAAATTTGAAGCTTTTTTTTTGTCATGAATGGTAATACAATTAATTACTAGAAATAGGAAATACAAGTCAACTATATAACTTACAATATAGGAATCTCAATTGAATCATATGCTTAACAAGGAAAAGAAATCGAAGCATGCTAAGGAAGCAAATTATCTTGGGGAAGGATGCTACGTAGTATTGAATGATGCTAAAATACTAGCAAAGAAGGCCATCCAAACAATGTTATTGCACACTCGAAAAGTAGAGTAAGAATTGAATGTATTCCAAATACTCTAGTTATGGCTCTCTCTCTCTCTCTCTCTCTCTCTCTCTCTCTCTCTCTCTCTCTCTCTCTCTCTCTCTCTCTCTCAATTGCAATGCTACAATTGCAATTCCAAATTGTCAATCGAAGCCCTAGATATGCTATAAGACACATCTCCCTAGTCTATAGCTACTTCAAGTCCTATTTAACCCGATGGCTAATCCTCAAAACTAGTCAATGGTTTCTAATCCCTCTCATGATGCACATATTTTGTTGACACTTAGTGCATTACCTTAATGCTTTTTTGAAAGAAAATCTATGGTTTTTGGTCCCACTCTTTAAGACAGACCAGGGTTCTAATTTCTCATGATACGAGTACAAAGTTTAAACTACAAAAGTCAAGATTTTTTGAATTTCCATATTGCTAACAACCTATCTCCACCAGGTTTGGTGGATTCCAACTAGTTCGAGCACTGGTTGGGATGTCGAAAGGAAGCTTATTTCCATGGGTGAAAGGAAGTCTGTGTATTTTAATATTGAGAATATCATTTGTGCATGCATTGAAGCTTCAAAATGCTTTAAAGAGACTATTTTTGAATAGCCCACACTACCAAGGTGTAAAAAAGTACATAAAAGCTTAAACAATGAGTTTTTTAACTCTTTTTTCCAGCAATGGTAATTGTATTAATTACCAAAAAGAAGGAATACAAGTGGACTATATAACTAACAATATAGGAATCACAATTGAATTACATGACTAGCAAGGAAATTGAAGAAATCGAAGCATGCCAAGGAAGAAAATCATCCTTGGGAAGGATTAAAGTATTAGAAGCGAGTTCACAAGCATGAGCTGAAGCCCCAATAGAAATTTGGCCTTCTTGATTCGAGAGTATTGGTATGAGAGTGGCCATAGTGATTGCAATGGATGCAATTAAAGCCGTAGTCACTTACAACCACAAGTTCAGCCATTGTAGGAACTTCTATTATAAATGTAGTAGAATCATCCATCACCTCGTTCAAGATCTGGTTAGTCTCCCATACATCTTGAACATGGCTTGCCATAGTTTCATTAGCACCATTTGAGGCCAAAGTCTTCTTAGTAATCTCTACATCATCATCATTAGTAAGCTCTTCTTGGGATGCACTAAGAAGGTTTTTGAAGGCAACCCTAAAGAGGGCATTGGAAACACGAAAGAGAAATGCTAATCTTTTTTTTTTTCATTGTAGTAGTACTAGGTAATTTTGGATCACAAGCACCCCAAGAAAATGGTGTTCTAATTACACATTTCTCTGATACAATCACAAATAAAGAAGAAACCTTGCATGAGATGTTAATAGATTTAGATTTCACATATAGTTCGTCCATCATAAATCAAAGCAAGGATACCAACTTAAGATCCTCTATGCCCTTCAACTGGAACTCCTTGTTAATAGGTGGGCCAAAATATTCTTTGATTTTTTCTTGTGACTAGGATACGGGAAACTCTATGACACCTTGCTCCATGAGATGGAGTTGCTCAGCCACCAACTCATGAGAAACCCTATAATTAAGGTGTTCAATTTTGATTTTGTTGCCTTGAACAAGATATTTGTAAATTCTTTTTGTATAGGGTGTATTGAGGTTGTCATTGCCAAGCAGAGAGTAACAAATTCGTTGCGGCAAGTTTACATGAACAACCATGAAATCACTAGGATTTTGCTAAGACTACAAGATAGAGAGAAGAAGAAGCAAAGTAGAAGAAAGAAAGATAGACACCAAAGAATTCTTTTGAATTACAAAGTAAGCTCAGATACAATGACAAAATCTCAGTCCAAAGAAGAAGGAATATTACAATAAGAGTGAAAGCTCTCGTTCTCGAAGAAGGCTCTGGTCAAGTGAAGAAGCTCTAAGCAATAGTGATGACACCTCTTGATTATGCAGATCTTCGATGATCATATAGATCAGTCCAGATCTGCCTTCTTGTGATGATAAATCCACTAGAGATCATAGAGTTCATAATCCTCTTTGTTGATGAAAGAAAATAGTCAGCACTTGGCTCTTGCTTTGTAGCACCCTTGGCTTCCTAGATTTTTGTTGTTCCCTTGCTTTGACCTGTTCCCTCCTCCAAAATTAGTAGTCCTATAGTGCTAGTAAGTCACCCCCTATAGCTCATAGAGCTTTTTTTTAAACCTCTCTCTAGTAGCTTTATAAAGCTACGTAACATAAAGCATTGTGGTCAGCCCTGCCACAATCAACTTGTCATTTATCAGTCTGCATAGTGCCTCAAATTCCACGTTTATTGTGAGATGCCATACTAAGAGGGCCAACAGATTTTATGCTATAGTCACGACGCTTTTTCTTTAATAAACGATGCTTTTCTTTCTTCAGTAGAAGCTTTTTAAAAGCTTCCTTAAGATTCTAACCAATCATAAGAAATCATAGAAAAGCTATCTCTTTGGTGCTATCACATTGGTTTGGATAGAACCAGTTTAACTTGGGGTGCATTAACATTGTCATTGGCTAAATCACTTCTTCTTTGTCTTGTTCACACCCCGTGGACCTTGGATCCATCAAATTTGTCCTCGATTTCAAGCAAGAGTCACTGCTATACAGTGAAGAACTGCTTTGGCATCTTTTTGCTCTTTTTTTGTAAGCACACAAGAACGGAAACACAAACACAAACGCACGCAAGCACACGGATACGTCGCGGGTACTACTTGGATATAAAAAAGAGATACAGATCAAGCACACTAAACAAAAAATCAAATCACACATAATAGTAAACAAAGCAGATGACGCTGTCAAAAATCAAATTGGAAATCTTGTCAAGTAGTCATGATGTCGTGGGTTTCAACGGATGGACGTGCAGCATCACGACATCCACCCTACTGAACTTGCACATCCTCCGGATGGGCCAAAGCTACCCATCCTCGTAACCGCCAAACTTGGCAATCAATCCAAACTCCCTCTTGAATCATACGGCAACTCAAGCACAAACGGATCTCGCAATCGTCCATGTCTCAATCTCTCTTTCACCCTATCAGAAAGTAGTAATCATGTAGCTGGCTTCATCTTCTTGTCATCTCTTTGAACCCTAGGTATTCTCTGCATCTCTATCAATTCAAACACTTGCTACAAATAAACATCACATAACTCTTTTTGTTGAAGTAAATTAGCACCTGAATTCTTGGCTGCAAAGACGTAGCCCACTTGTCTCTTGGCCAAAAAAAATTCAGCCCTCTGAAAAACTCTTGATTGACAAATATCAGCCCTCATCACTCTTGGCTGACATAAATCAGCCCATAATATCTCTGGTGGCGGAAAAATTTTTATCCTTTGCTCGGTATGCTGACATATAACAACAGACTTCACCTCTTATTGAGTGGACTCAGTTATCAATCCATCTTCTTGCATAGAATCTAAAATCTCTAGATATATCACAAGAAAAGAATCCTGCATACAACTGGTCTCAGTATTTGGAGTCAACTCTGAAGAAGACAACATTGTAAACATACATTCTTCTCCCTGCAAACAATCATTCTAGGAATAACTGCTTCCCTGTCAAAACATAAAGAACAATCAGCTAACATACCTAAAGAGGGAGATTACTTGGATTTTGTGAGTACTCAGGATCGGTTTGAAAGCTCTTGGGCTTTTTCATGTTCTACCTTGTATTACTTCTTGAGGCGTTCTAAGCTTGTTCAAAACGGGAAGCATTGTAAAAAACTTTGGCAATAATACATTGGAAACTTGGCATTAGAGTCGTTGTCTCATTCTTTATCTCGCTGAAACCTATAAGAATATCTGTGATTTGTGGCCAACGCGAATAACCCTCGACAACGTGCCCCCCTCCAACCATCATGAACTCCAACTCAATGCTCCCTTGCATGATGGGGCTAGCAACTTCAGCTCCTTCTCTTCTTCTGGCATGGATGGCTGTGGCCCTCTCCAACGTCTCCCAATCTCGTTCGCTCCACACCAAGAAGCCCTTCTCTCGTCCTACGCGGCCATACTAAGCAACCTAGCTTTCCAGCATTATCTCCTTGAGCACCTGTGGGCTCTTGGCAATGGCGGCACACATGAGGAGAGAGGACCCGGCCTTCCTTTGGCGACTGACAACTTCCTGCACCACAACCTGGCTCCACAACACCCCGGTCGATGCTTCTCAGGAGGAGACATTCCAAAGGCTTCCCTCCTGGATGCTCACAAAGCTAGCTTTGGCCTTGGCCAAGAAATTGGTAGTTCATCGTATCAACGCAGGGAAGGCTCTGGAAACGAAGAAAGAGAAGGAGGCTGCACCACCAACACCTTGGAAGCTAAGCACGAGCATGCATCAGCGAAACCCCAAATGCCCCAGCAAAAAGGTAAACTTAGGTCAGTTGTGCCTCAAAGTGGTATGAGCCATTGGAAGGATGTGGTTTCCTTATGAGCTCTGTCATCGTCTCGTCCTCCCATTGAGCTCTTCAAGAGTTGGGCCAAAGATAATTGGGAACCCCTTACTGGACAAGTTTTAGCCACATAGTATCTTGCAAATAACTATTTCATCTTTTTGTTTGACTACTGCTCTTAAGGTGTTAAGTCATGGGCATTGGATGGTTAGAAATGCTTCATTAATGTTATTTAAATGGCTAGTGGACTTTAGACCTAATGGCTCAAAACAGACTAGAGTCCCCATATGGGTGGAACTCCTTGATCTCCCAATGTATGTGCACCCTACCTAAAAGCTATCTCGACACCATAAGGAAGAATTCTAGGACAAAGACCTATGAACGTATGGAATTCGTGTTGGCATCCTCAAGTTTTAGTTGAGCTAGATCTGTCCTTAGACCTCCTAGAGTATTTTGAAATCACTGATGAAATTCGTGTCCACGTCCTAGATCAACCACTAAACAGAATTTTTGGTGAATTTCGGAATTTTCCAAAAGTTTGGTTCTTGTGGTTAAACTTTTTTAAATCATAACTTGAACACTATTGCTCCACATTTTACGCTTTATAGTTCATTAGATTCCATTTTCAAAGCACTTTCCAATGATAGGTCATATGGTGGGGTTAGACCAAGGCAGTGAAGCTAGCTACAAGGATTGGAGAGTAAGAGATGGAGTTCATCCTTGCAACAATTCGAGATGCTACCAAACGCTACTAAAGGATCATCGATGCTTAGCTCCCTACTAAGCAGAAGCACTACCATGCACAAGCCCCTTTGTCTTTGTAGCTTTATTTTTTTCTATCATGTAAACAAACAATACTACTCAAGCCCTCTTTACCCTAGCTAATGCTACCTTTTGGCATATGATATGTTTTTCCCAACTAATACCTCAAAGTACTGTAGAACTATCCGTCCCCCTCATAAAATCGTGGACTATCCATAAAGCTAGTCTCTGGCAGTCAATGTAAATATTTCACTTTTCACTTGTTTAATACAATATGCACACCTTTCTCCCAAAAAAAAGTCCGTGTGCTACCAAAAAGGGGCCCAGCCCAAATACTACCAAAATAGTGACTACTCACAACCATTTTAGCAGGAGGAAGGTTTACATCTAAAAGGCTTATGAGAGTTGCTACTTCATTTGAAAACATCATTCTATTTGGACTAAGAAGGTAGTATTGAGGGGATGATACGCACATGGGGAGGCTTTATGCTTGATTTGCATACAAAGACCCTTGATTTAGCAAGAAATTACGTTGACCCCTATATGGCCGGTGAGAGACAAGATGGGAAATTCCACTAGTAGAATGGCACATTGCATTCAATATGACAAGGATCTCTTCTTCAATACTACCCCCAAACTCTTATCTTTCTTTGTTCTTGAGCTTAGTTTGTCTGGTTGCTTCCTTGGCAACTTCCTTTGCAATTAGATTGGCCTTTTTGAAAACTTGAAACATAAAATCCAATTGAAGCTTAAGAATATTGAGAGTGATTTTCTTGTTGAATACAAAATCATCTCTATCTATCCACATGTTCCAAAGGTAGATTTCTCTAATACAAGTCCAGAGTATGGGCGGGGTCCCATTGGCCTCTCCCATTAAAATTTTTTTCCATGACAACCTATAGGGTTGGAAGGGAAAAATGACAGAGTGAAGCCATTCCAACTTCTCTTTGTTGTTGGGGTACGTAATGAAAAAGATGTCGTTTAAAATAATGATCTGGGATGCAAAGCCTTGTTGAATTCCATTCCACTTTTCAAGTTTCTTTTTCACCCTATCCATTATCCATTGCCATTTTTGTTTTAGTGAGACCTGAAAGCCCATTAGAATCCCCAAGAGCCTAAAAACCTTGCCTTTAGATTGGCTGGCATCTAGCTTTAATAATCCAAGTAGGAGGGTTTGGAGTAGAGTTTTAATCCAAGTCTTTTGATGATTGACACGTGCTTGCAAGGCTATATAAAAAAAATCTCTAGACAGTCCCAAAATGCTTGGATTGATATGCAGTCATTGTTTAGTGATGCATTGGTATCATCAACAAATAGTTTCAAAACCATATCTTTCTTATTTGGGAGTTTAACGCCTCCCAAGGTTCTAATTTTTTCCTTTATTTAAGTTTTACTAACCCTTCATTGATTATAGTGGGGAGGGCCCTATAATGCACCGTCTCTTTCCAAATTGAGATTAGAGGGAGGAGGGGGTGTATTTGTAATATTGGAAGAACTCTTCAAGTAATCCATCCTATCCAAGGGACTTGCCCTTTGCCAGCAAGTTGATTGTGTCGATCAATTCTAATTCAGTGATGTCAGAGTCCAAAAGGTGGGATATTTCTATGGAGACCACCTTCTTCCTACACATAGAGGCTTTTACCTTGGGGGCTATTTACTCTTTGCTAGAGGGGTGATCTTGTTGAATATGTTGAAGAAGTACTAGTGAACAATAGCTAGATTTTCTTTGGGGGATATATCTAGTGAGCCATCCTTATTTCTCAACATTGGCACTTTGTCTTTTTTGTGTTTCTGTTTAAAAGTCCGAAACATTTCTTTGGATGGCCTATTCTCTCTAGTGGACCACCAATCCCTAAGGTAGATTTGGAGGCTCTCTACAATCTCATCTCTTTTAAGAGAAGCTTTGGCTTTAATTAGGGCCTCTTGGTGGTGCTCTTCTCCCTGCTCTATTTTTGCCTCTAGGATACCTACTTCTTCATAGGATTTGGCCCTCCTTTTCTGTCTGACAGAAGTGACAGCATGTTTGGCCTTGCTTAAAAACATTTGTGACTCTTTAGTGGCCGCAAGCCATGCTTTGGTAGTACTCCTGAGGGTAGGGAAATACTTATTCCATATTTCATTAATGCCCACCGATATATACTCAAGTTGAAACAGAGAGGGGTTAGTATGAAACCGTTCAAATTTGATGGTGGAGTTTTGATCATGGAAGAGGGCGGTTAATATTGGCTTGTGATTAGATAGCACAATAGTATTTTAAAGACTTTCTGCCTATAGTCAAGATAAGTTGAGAGGATGCCTATGGATATGTAGCGTCTATATAATCTCGCCTTCCTTAGATTGGGGGGCTTTTGATTATTGGACCATGTGAAATCTAGATAGGGGTGGTATACCAAGCAAATATTGCTTTAGAGTCGAATAAAACCCTGGGTCTATAGTGGTATGCCAAGAAAATATTGCTCCAAAGTCAAATAAAACCCCATGTCTATAGTCTTAAACCTTGAAAAATGGAACAAGGTAGATTTATTTCTACACACTTATTTTAAAACTAGGTAGACACATGTACATTATAGTGATAATGACGTAAACATTTTTTAAAACTTGTCCTAGTAGAACTAAGGGCCTTGTGGCATCGGCAACAATAGGAGCAATGGGGTTTATGGGTAGGATCCTCTTTTTCCTACAGTATGGCTGGTCATAATAATGACAGTGCAATCTTCAACATAGACAAGTTGGACAGTACAAACTATAGCTATTGGAAGAAGCAAATATGGCAAGTTTAGTACAAAAATTGCAGATTAAATTGCTAAAGCCAAAGAGTGTTAAACCACCGAATGTTGATCAAGAGACATGGGCTGATCTAGATGAGTTATGCAAGTCTACACTTATACTATCACTCTCTAAACACGTTTATTACAATGTGGTTGATGATAAGAACAATGCATGGCAACTTTAGAAGAAGATTGAGAACCTTTATGCTAAGTAGAGCACTGCATCTCAGATGTGTTGATTGAAGTAGCTCATGGACCTCCGCATGAAGGAGGGAACCTCTATGTCTACTGATTTGAATGAGTTCCACTCAATTTTCAGCCATTTGAGTTCGTAGGAGATAGAGTTCAAAGAGTCTCCCACCACTGTTCTTGTTGGTCACCTTACATGAGACTTCGGATACCTTTCGTACTGCCATGTGCACTAATATGCCAGCCACTGGGCTGAAGTTATGAGATATAGAGGGTGCCCTCTTGAATGAGAAAATAAATAGAAAGAACATTGATGCTTCCCGTAGTTCACATGCTTTAGAAGTTCATGGCAAGAATGATCGCAAGAATGGTAATGGTCGTGGAAGAGACTCTCATAGATCTCGTTCCAACTCCCATGGGCAGTCACGCAGTAAGTCATGTAGACGTAAGCCAGATCTTACATGCCATTATTTTGGGAAAGCAAGATACATTAGGCCGTAGCGCCATAAAGTGCACGATGACAAGCGCAAGGACAAAGGAAAGGGAAAAGTGTAGGATAAGAATGATGATCGCAACATAGTACCTGCAAAGTCCATCATGAAGATTGAGGAGATCAATGTAGTATAGCAACAGCCTGATTCAGTTGATGATATTTATGCACTTACAGCTTCTCTTGATGAGTCACTGCTGACTGATGTCTCGTCATGTTATACTCAGTGCTGGTTGATGGATTCAAGGGCTTATTTTCATGTGACCCCACGTAGAGAGTGGTTTCACTCCTACCACAATTTGACTAGATTTGTCCATCTTGGGAATGACCTAGCTTTGGATATTGTTGGCATAGGTGATGTACAGCCATAGTTTAGATCAGGCACTATGTTTACTTTGCATAATGTTAGGCATGCACCTACTCTCACAAAGAGCTTGATCTCTGCTAGCACTCTTGATGATGAGGGTTATTTTGTATCCTTTGGGGACTGTTCTTGCAAGATCACCCGTGGAAACCTCATCTTGGCATGTGGCGCCAAGTCTAGCACTTTATATCCCTTGGTTGTATCTGGATCTGCGGATCATGTTTTGTCAGTGGCTGCATTGCCACATGTATCTCTTTGGCATCGTCACCTTGGGTACATGTCTCTTGAGGGAATGAAAATGCTTACTAGTTTGCAGTATCTTTTGCCTTTAGACTATAAATGTTTTGAGTCATGTGATCATTGTTTGTATGGCAAGCAGACTCATAGTACGCATAAGAAGTTTGGCATTACATGCATCGGTGAGCCTTTGGCTCTTGTTCACTCGGATGTATGTGAACCTATGCTCTATCAATCATTAGGGGGGTGCAAAGTACTTTGTTACTTTCATTGACAACTATTCTCATAAGGTCTGGGCATACCCATAAAGTAGAAGTCTGATGTTTTGGCTATATTTCAGCGGTGGCTTGTCTTGGTTGAGAACTAGATTGGGTTTAGGTTGAAATGCCTACAATCAGATAATGGGAGACAGTATGTATTGATTGACTTTGAGTGCTTTTATGATGAGAAGGGCATTAAGCATCAAATGACCGTCCATATACCCCACCCCAAACTGGTAGAGCTGAGTGCATGAACATGACTATCTAGGAGAGGGTTCATAGTATGCTTAGCCAAATAGGCTTACCATAGGAGTTTTAGATTGAGGCATTTCTATTGCCATGCATTTGATAAATCGCTCTCCTTGAAGTGCTATAGAATTTCAAGTTACAGAGGAGGTATGGTCTGGAAAACCTTCGTCTTATGCTCATTTGCGCGTCTTTTGTTGTGAGGCTTTCTGCCATATTCCCAAGGACAAGTGCAACATGTTGGATCCTAAGTTAGTGAAATGCATCTTTCTTGGTTATAAGAATGCAAGTGAGATGGGCTATCGCCTATGGGATCTGTAGGGGCAGAAAGTTAACTGCAGTCATGATGTAGTCTTTCATGAGAAGTAGATGCATAGGCAGCCTGAGCACATAGTGGAGATACATTGGGTTATCTTTCAGGAGGAGCTTCCTATTCCCGTACAACCAGTTGGACATCCTACAGCAGCAGCTGGTGCTCATGACTGTGATAGATAGGCCCCACAGCCTGCTTTGAGGTATTTTACTAGAGTTAGACATCTTCCTGAGCACTTTGAGCCCTCTATGGATTATGTTATGTTAACAGATGCAGGCGAGCTTCTCACTTATGATGAGGCCATGTGTAGTGATGATAGTCATGCCTGGGAGAGGGCTATGCAATCAGAGTTTGACTCTTTGTAGAAAAAATTATACGTGGGATTTAGTTCCTTTGCCTAGTGGAAAACATGCATTGCCATGCAAGTGGGTGTATAAGTTGAAAAGTATCCTTGGACTCCCTAAGCCGGCATACAAGGCTAGGTTGGTTGCTAAGGGTTTCAAGCAAGAGCATTGTGTGGACTTTGACACTCGGTAGAAAAGAGCTTGCTACCAAGTGGCAAGAGCCTTTTCCTCCTCGTACCACCGTCGTCTCATAGGATAGTGGTACCTAGTAAAAATCCTGATCTATGAATGGCATAGGTGAATCGTCCCAAATAATCCTAGAATTATGATTACAAGGATCTGTCAGGGGACTCTCATCCTCTGCCAACTAAATACTATGCACCATCCTTTAAAGTATTGCTGCATAATCAATATGATAATCCTTATCCCTATCGTCCTCTATCTCCTCAAGCTATATGCTTTGCATGATAGGCTCCTTAGTCTGGACTACTCGCCTCTTCTGCTTGATTATATCAATAATCTCATCGTGAAATTTCCTCTTGGCAATTGTTAGGACTTTGCCAACCCTTTTCACGTCAATAGCTAACTCAATATCTGACTGGAGCCTATATACCCTGTCTGCTTTTTCTATTTTGAATCCTGCCTTTAGCCCTATTTCCGCATGTCCTCCATATGCTGCTCAGGTGCCGATTTTGCAGGAGGAGTAGATGGCTCACCCCTTCTAATTGGGTTCTTTGAAGTACTTGGGATATTATCATCTCTCTTTCATTTTTCTTCAACATTCACTTCCAATCCCGAGACTTTGCCAATAGGCATACACTAAATATGTGTCGACTGGACAATCCCACCTAGTCTTTAATCTAATGGTCTCACCTATCTCATGTAATTCAGACAGAGGAATCTTACCCTTCCTGCAATCTACAAGTCAAAGGTCCAAAGATCCCTTTCCGGGTTCTTTTCAAGATGCTAACCATAAGACACAGTATCAATAAAAGTATAGGCAAATCGCACTATCATATCCTCTAAGATCTTCTTCATGCCTTCTTTTCTGAAATTTTTAGCTCATCGGTTGTCTTATTTCAGCGGAGCAAATCTTTCCTTCCTGCCAAAAAAACAACTTCTACCTATAAGCCTCTTGGAAGCCCTTGTAAGCCCTACAATCATGCTCAATGCTATCACACCAGATGCATCTTCGGACAAAATCACTCCTTTATGGAGCCTAGGAAGAAGCAGCTTACCCAGTATCTTCTATCTTGGCCACCTTAATCTGCAAATCTTTCAACTTAACAAGTTCATCTATCACATCCTCTTTGATAGGTGTAGGCATAGGAATAGCTAGCTATGGTTTAGGCATAGGTAATGCTAAAATAGGGGTAGGTGGTGATATAGGGCTAGGAATAGACATAGGAGTAGGATAGGGATAAAAGTTGGAGTAACAGAACCCACATGAATCCTCGCTATGTATCACTATTGCTTCACGATCATGTTTATCGCATCCTTGACCTCTTGCCAATCAGACTTCAGCCCGTTCTCCATGGTCTTATCCTCTAGCAATTGCTCCAGGCTTAGGTGTAAAGCATGATATGTGGCCTAAAGAAAAAGCTCTACCTTCTCATGATCCAAAGCAGCCTGCTCAACCACATCCAATTGCTCATAGTGGCTCTCAAACTCAGGTATAAGCTTAATTGCAATCAAGTCTTTGTTTGGCTTCAAGATCCACTCGCGGAAGGTCCTAATAGTCACCAAGCCTATGGCCTCTAGAAAGTATTCTTCTCTCATGTTCTTTTTGAAGGCGTCCTAGTCTTTGTCTTTGGCACAAATCGCCAAAACTCTGCTCTTTACGGCAAGTACACAGATGGATAGAAGTATTGACTCATCCTAAAAAGAAGAATCCCATAAAATTTCATCTTTGATTCATAGGTCTTCAAGTATTCAAAAACTCGCCGACCATCAAAGCGCTTCATCTCTAGCTCTATGGCTTCCAAAGCTTCTATGACAGAAGACTCCTATTTTGATGAGGCTTTTATCCTCTACTGCTGCTATTGCTGCTAAAATACCTACTAAAATATTGCAACAATTGTTGCACAGAATCTCCTAATCTTGCCAATGGAGCGTCTCCTATCTCAAGAGTACGTGAATAGCCACAAAATCATTGGGGTTTTGCTAAGATGACAAGATAGAGAGAAGAAGCAAAGTCGAAGAAAGAGAGAGAGACGCCAAAGAATTCTTTGCATTACAAAGTAAGTTTAGGTAGAATGAAAAAATCTCAATCCAAAGAAGAAGGGATACTACAATAAGAGTGAAAGCTTTTGTTCTCAAAGAAGGATTTGGCAAAAAGCTCTAAGCGATAGCGATGATACCTCTTGATCATCTAAATCTTCTTTGATCATATAGATCAGTCTAGATTTGCCTTCTTGTGATGATCGGTCCACTAGAGATCATGGAGTTCATAATCATCTTCTTTCTTGACAAAAGAAAATAGTCAACACTTGGCTCTTGCTTTGTATCTTCCTTGGCTTCCCAGATTTCTGTCATTTCCTTGCTTCGACGTGTTCTCTCCTCCAAGATTAGTAGTCCTGTAGTGCTGGTAAGTCACCCCCCCAATAGCACATAGAGCTTTTTTTAATAGCTTTCTCTCTAGTAGCTTTATAAAGCTACATAACATAAAACATTGCACTCCAGCCCTGCCACAATCGACTTGTCATCTATCAGTCTGCGTAGTGCCTCAAACTCCGTGTTTATAAGCGACGTCATACTAAGAGGGCTGATGGATTTTACACTACAGTCATAGTGCTTTTTAAAAAATAAATTATGCTTTTTTTTCTTCACTAGAAGCTTTAGAAGCTTACTTAAGCTTCTAATCAATCATAAGCAACATAGCAAAGTTATCTCTTTGGTGCTTTCATATTGATTTTGATAGGAACAGTTTAACTTGGGATGCATTCACATTGTCATTGGCTAAATCACTTCTTGGTCTTGTTCACACTCGTGAACCTTGGATCCATCAAAATTTTCCTCGATTTCAAGCAAGAGTCACTACCACACACTAAAGAACTGCTTTGGCATCTTTTTACTCTTTTTCTATAAGCACACAAGAGTGGAAGCACAAACACAAACACATGTAAGCATATGGATATATCATGTGTACTACCCAGATACAAAAAGAGATATCTATCAAACACACTTTTAAAAAAAATCAAATCATACACAATAGAAAACAAAGAAAATGACATTGTTGAAAATCAAACCGAAAATCCTGTCATGTAGTCAATAGATGGATGCGCAGTGTCAGGACATCATGCAACACCATCACTTATAGCCATCACCTGTGATGCTTCGAAACTTGTCATGGAGTGGGACAAAGTGAAAAGATAATGCGAAATCATATGATGCCATTGTTGTTCAACAAGAACAAGGGTTCAAGAAGACAAGGAGAATGAAAAGCATAGAGAATGATTGGATGTGAAGATAGCAATGGCACAAAAAGAAATAATTTCTTGATATACTTGTGAGCCAAAATAATAAATAAACAAATTCAATTGGCTAATGCATGACTACAACTCAACTCCATGATAATTATGTAAGGCATTAACATGTATGCTGGCCAATAGGCCATCACCATTGGGCAATCATGATGTGCCTCAAAATTGAGAAAAAAATTTAATGTCAACTCCACATCAACAAAGTGATTCAAATAATCATTATTGGTTGTCTTCAATCCACCCTTAGAATTTGAATCTTCAATCAGCTTGATTCATGTGACCAAGGGAAGAACAAGTTATGTTGCTGGGAGAAAGGAGCATTCAATCTTGACTCTAGAACTGTGCCATCAGCTTCATCGGCCTCCAAAACAGATTTCTTAATTGGGAAGGAGTATTAGAGGCATCAGGCATGGTATAAACGGATTTAGAACCCATTGATTGTGTGTGGAAAAAGGTGGCATTCCAAATTTATAAGGTATAAATCTTTGGAACTCGTGCTCTTGAAAATTCAAAATGCACCACTCTATTAGATTTACAACTTTTTTTTCATCCGTGTGAAGACTAATATTGTTTGAGCTCATGCTCTTAAAAATCCAAAATGGGGCACTCCATTAGAACATTAATTTTCTTGGTAGCTTTCTCATCCTTTTATTGAAGCCTCATAATGCTTGCTCATTCAAAAAGACTTCACTTGAACATCGTGTCAATTTTCTTTTTTTTGTACATTTGTACTTTAATCAAGAGATAGAAACTTCTGAACCATTTCTCAACTAGCTTCACTAACTTAGCCATCCTTTAAAAGTAAGCAAGCTTCAATTTCCAAGTGCATGCTAAGTATCTAGACTTCCAATGGAGTTACACCTTCCAATCTGATAGCCAATTGAAAAGGTGCTAGCCCTATAGCTACATTTTATGCTATACGGTTGGTCCATAATGCTAATAAAAACTTAGCATCACACTCTTTCCTATGACTTCCATCCATCTCACTAAGAATTTTACAAAGAGCTTTGTTTGTTGCTTCTACCAAACCATGAGCCTAAGGTAGTACAGAGATCACTTCTTATGAATGGTCATTAAGAAGACTATTAGCCTTTTTGTCAAGCTCCAATTACTTAGTTGATAAAGTGGCTTTCATGGTCATAACCAGCTCCACTGGGAAATCATAATAAGTGATGATATCCTTGAAAATTTAGGCTTCCATGAAATTTGTTGCATTGTACTTCAAGAACTAGCCCTCCACCCACTTAGTGCAATAGTTTGTAGCAGTTAGGATATACCTACTTTTAGTTTTGGAGGAAATAGGCATGATTAGTTTGACAAAGCCTAGTCCTATTTGTGAAATAGCTCCAAGGGAAGAACTAGATGGAGAGGTATTCTACAACAAGAATTTGACTAGCCTAGCCATTGACACATATCACATTGTCTGACCATTTTAAACACATCTGAATATAAGGTTGGTCACCAAAGTTTTGTCTACTGAATCTTCCTCACCATAATTTTAGCAAAAAAGTGTCCTCCAAAGACACCTTCAATGGCTCCATCCATGACAACAACCTTTTACATAGGCAAGAATAATCTCTATATAATACCAACCATATTACAATGATAAAGAAATCCAAGAATAACCTCAAACTATTTGGAAAGTACCACCCTTTTGTGTTGATCAATGGATAGGTGGTCCAACATCTCTCTAATAGTGAAAAAATCTTTCTACAATGACAATGGATCATTAGGGGTGGGTTCTCTCACCATCCCAAGCTATTATAGCTTCAAAAACCTAAGCATCCACAAATCAACATCCATGCCTCCTAGATCTTCACCATTTTCTAGCTAGGATACGATGTCTACAATAGCATGTTGTAATCTAGGCCTATGCACTACTCTATACTCAAGTTTTTGAAGTAAGAGCAAGTATGAGACGAATCGACTAGTTACATTCTACTACTTGACCAAATACACCAAGGTTGAATAGTCAACATGAAAGAAAAATAGGGACCCTAACAAATGATAACGAAACCTTTCTACTGGATAAATCACACCCACACATTCTCTTTTGGTTATAGAATAATTTCTTTCAAGTAGGGACATCCTTCTACTAGCATGATAAATGGAAGAGTACCAACGTCTATAGATTCCTACATAAGAATATTTCCTATGGTGATATCTAAGGCATCAGTCAACATATGAACTTCCTTATTTCAATCATGAGTAATCAAAACTGGAGCCTTAGATAACATTAGGTGCTCAGGGAGAATATTTACAAAGTATACAAATCTAGGTTGTTTTAAATAAAAGGATTTGTAGAACAAGATACATTAACTAAGACTATGTGATTAGAGTATTTCCAAAATTGTGGCCCATTTTGAGTCCCCCTACTTGAAGGGAGATCCTTGAAATGAAGGGGGGCGGGGGGGGGGGGGGGGGATGGAGGGCTTCTATGTGATCAATGTGATACTATCTATCACCAAGAGAGTTACTCCGTCTCATTGTAACCAATGAGAGTGCACCTCCAATTCACAGACTACTTGATGATGAGCACACATTGGTTGTACTACTACTTTTTAGATGAGGAAAATCCAGTGCAATAGTGGTGAGACAAAGAGAGTTGATGGCTGTTATATGCTTATTGTTGCAACAGAAACAAATAGAGCTAATCGCCAATGAGGAGCCCAACAAGAATAAAAACAACTAAGAAGCAAGCTATACTATGTTGTAGAGCGAACAAGAAAGCCAATGTGTGGTAGACTTCTGTATATAACAGTAGAAGTCAAATCCGTGTTCATGCAAAGTTATTGTAGCTCTGAGGCCTCAAGATACATTTCAATATCCTTCCCTTTTTTGTCTAGTGGGAAAGAGCACTTTACACATCATCATGAGGCCACTTATAGTTTGTGGTTGTGGGAGTTTTGAACACAAAAGATAATTTGTCGAGCATTAACCCTCTTGTTGAGTACCTATATATTAATGCCGTGCGTTTTTCATCAAATTATGTAGTGAGGTTCAAATAATAAGCAATCCAACCTCTAAGTGTGAGATATGAAAATCAAATATCTAGTTGGGTTCCTTTCCTTGAATAGCACTTTAAATCAACAACTATGAATGGATTTTTCAAAATTTTTACTTGACATTGTTAGGTTTTTGGTGAGAGAAGAATTCCACACCCACAACCCAACAAGAAGACAAAAGGAGGGTTGGTAAATGGATTTGGTGTTTGACTTAGGACCCAACTAAGGAAGAAACTTCTCAATGACTTTCAAACTCCTCAGCCTCTTGTAGCTCAATTCTTAACCTTCACCTCTCTCTCACATTCAATCCACCTTCAAAACCAAGACACTGAATGTCTCACTTCTACATAACAAAGAACTCCAAACTCGAAACAACCTTTCTACCCAAGAAAGGATCACAAAGTAAACCATCAAACTCTAAAAAAGTCACAACAATACATTCATGACAAAACCTTTCAAGAAACTTTGAAGTTCTTAGAAATCTTCTTTCTTCCTATTGGATTAACCTCTTCCTTTCTTTTAACACACACTGTTCATGAAACCACAAAACCAACACTCAAAGCTTAAACACCAATCAACCCACATATGATCGATGTGGAACCCTAAAAATGCTCTTATCTTTTTGAAGAACCTATCAAGGAATTCATTTTTCAAATTACACGGCCACATATCCTAGATCTTTGTGAAAAAGTTGTCTTCTTCATTCAATTCTAGGACCTTTACAATTTCTTGTGTGAGAACATCCAAAGAATGCTTTTCTCAATCTATTAGAAAAGGTTTACATCTTAGTCACATTTTTTAAGAATTCTCTTGACAAAAATCCACCATATCGAACACACAAAATGAAATATCAAAGCCTTCCTTTCAAACAATCAAACTTTCTTCTCATCATATATCACCTAGACGATCACAAAAAATCAACCAAGAAAAAAAACATGTTCAACGTTTCATATTCTCAAGAGAAAGCTGTGTATAATTCAGACAATTCAAGAAACAAATTCTTGAGCTCACATACACCAACTCCTCTTCAAATGACAACTTGAATTGAACAAGTTTCTTTTAGAACATAGCCTCTGCCAACATGCTTGAGAATTCTAATCAGTACTCTGTGTGCTTCCTCAATAAAGCTCATGACATGTTTTTGAAAGATCAACACAGTTTCGAAACATGATCAAAGGAATTGTTTGGAGAATGAGAAAATAAATCATTCTACGTCAAGATGAGAATATGTTCCAATGGAGCAAAAATTTTAGGAAAAGGAAAAAGGATTTATTACCATCAGCTTCCAGTCTTCTTTTCATGAATATTTTCACACGTGATGGAACTTACTGCTATAAATATTGTTCAATTCAAGCTTCTACTGCTCCAATAATTGTGCTCCTTCCTAGATTAGATGCAGCTTTGACTTGCTAACATTATTTTCACAGTGGTCAACCTAGGATAGCCACTGCAATAAAACGAGGGTGCCTATTATAAGAATCTACTACTGTTGATGAAGCCTCCTCATGAAAATTCTTCTCATTGCAATCATATTTTATCACCACCCTTATCATGTGCGACTACTAGCCTGGCTTGGAAAGATGCACAAATAAAAAACCAAATGCAATGCCCCATCAAATGAAGTAGTCCTTCCTGCAACTTTCTTGTTGTCACAGCTAGTCTTCTAGCCCAAGTTATCTGAGCCTTCAAGGTAATAGTTTTATCACACCTAATCATAGGGCCAACTCCAAGATATCCTCGACTCTTCAAGCTGCAGCTGCCAGTTTAACAGGTCATCTCAAAACAAACTCTTTCTCTCTCACATAGAATAGTGGACTGCACCCATTATAATATTATGAAAACCTTTCCATTGTCGTGGTGCTGTGCATCCACGGATGGAAAACCCACAATAACGTCAAAAATATGTGTGTGAACATAGGTTAGAATTCTTGTGTGTGTGTGTGTGTGTGTGTGTGTGTGTGTGTGTGTGTGTGTGTGTGACCTCCTAGTGTGAATTTTTATTCTGTGTGTGTGATTGTCCATGTGAATTTCATTTGTGTTTGATCCAACCTGTCATTGAACATTAAACCTGCTTGCATGTTTTATCTGTGTGAACCCCCATTTATGTGTATTTTTGTTGTGTTTTGCTATAAAAATATAAAAAATGATTCCAAGGATTATTTTCAAGAAGGATGGATAGTTGCCAGGCCATGAAACAAGAAAAAGATTGAAGAACACATGGAAACTGAGTTTAAAATAAGAGGATTTGAGGAAGAGAGTGGGAATAGAGCCTTTTGAATGAGAAAAAACTAGTTCACTATGAAGATGAGTGTGAACTGGTTAAAATTTGAACCGGATCTTATGAAACCAGTTTACAAGGCTAAGTGTGAAAGCCTATGCGGGATTACTTTTATAGAGAGATGATGAATTAGAAGCTTCTCAAAGCTTAAGAGAAGCTAGCTTTCTACAAGAAATGACGACTACGTTGCAGTCCGCACTTTACGGAACCTCTAAATTTGGAACTGTGAAAATCATGGAAACCACTGTACTTGCTGGACTGCGGCTGGTGAATTGATTCATCAATGATTCATAAGCTTGCTTTTGGGAAGCTATGGCTTGAAAAAGCCAACTAATACATGAAGCAAAACTCTCACAAAACTAAATCTTTTCACTAAAAGGTAATGCTTTGATCTTTTTGTTTCAAGCTCATAGATGCAGAGAACACAAGCACGATATTCAAAAAGGCGCTCAAATGATGAATATTTTCTTGAAGACACTAGGATAGTGAATTATCGGATGTTCATGGAAACCCAACAAAGGACTTGCTGCAACCACACTTCTGCGAGAGTTTGAAAACCGATTTGATCAACTAGATGGGACTGAGCAACAAGCTATGGAGTTGCAAAAATTTGAGTTGTTTTTAAAGACAACAAAAATTGAGTTGTTTTTATAGGCAGCAAATCCTGAGCTACAGAAGAAATTGGATGACCTTCTTGAAGATTGAACTATGGATTTGGGATTGAAGAACAAATGATGAGATGTCGAAGATGTAGTCAATGCACTTGCGAAGAAGCAACAAAGATGGGTATGATTGCATTATAGTTCACCTTCTACTTTTGCTAGATTGTCAGAATCTTCTACTCTTGCTTCTACTTCTGTTCTGATTTGTATGCCAAAGCCTACCCTCCAAATCCCATTGTTCAGCCACCGATACCTTTGGTTCCTCCATCCATGGATGAGATAATCAAGGGTTTAAATATTTGACTTTGGAAATGGTTAGAACAAAAATAATGAAGATGAAAGACCAGGACCATCTATTGCATCTAGGAGAGATTGTAGATGTATGTGGTGCGACAACACCGATCATAATCGCAAGGAGTGTGAAGATTTCAAAGAGGCTAACAAAGAGAATTTATTATGTTGGATAGATGGGAAGATTTGTTTTATAGCGACAAGATAGCCTCTTGCCTTAAACTTCAGGAAAGGATTCATGAAGAAGATCCTAGAGGATATGACAGTGTGGACTACCTATACTTCCATAGATACTGCGTCTTATTGTCAAAGGCTCGAGAAGAAACTGAAAAAAAGGTTTGGTCCTTTGCTTTGCAGTCCGTAGGGAAAGGAAAGGTTCCTCAATCAAAGTTGTCTAGCATTGGCAAAACCATAAGATCACAAACAAGTTGGGATTGCCTAGTTAATACACACTCGGTCTATGCACTTTTAATGAAGACCCATGGAATTGAAGTGCTTGTTGAAGAGAAGAGACAATAGGATGATGAAGCTTCTAGCACTTCAAAGAAGGCTAGAGGGGGTGAGCCTATATGTGGCCTTCTAAGCCAGGTCTTGAGCATGTCATGGATGATACACAGAGAAAAGAGAAAAAGCAAGATGTTTGATTCAAGAAGCAGCCTGGCTACAAACTCCCATCAGATATTGAGAATGCTACTAATGTAAAGAAAGTACTTACAGAGCAGATCTTGGACCGTAAACTGGAGATTACACTTGAAGACCTACTTGGGATCACAAAGAGGGAATACCAATGAAGTCATTGATATCATAAAAAAAGAAGAGGCAAGTAATCCAATCCACAAAAGATCCTGCCATGCAAGGCATACAACTTGAGGAGATAGATGAGGAGAGAGATGATGAGAGTGAGTATGCTCATGCTTTTGATTATAACGCATTGTGTCAGAGGATTAAGAAGAGTTTTCGGTCATGTCAGAAGGATAAGAAGAGTCAGCTATGCCAGAAGAAGAAGAATATTAAGCCATGTCAACAGCAAACAAAGAAGAGTATTTCGCCATGTCAGAAGATTAAGGAGAATATTCAGGCAGTACCATATGCAAAGTGTGCGAGACTTATGATGGATTTCCATGACTCCAGAAATTATTGGGATGATTCAACTTTGCCTTTTGCAGATTAGGATTTTTACTAGGTATCACTATCTTTCAGGATGACTATGCTACGAGAGGGAAAAGTTCTTGCCTCCTAGCAGCAATGATTTTTCTATAGGGTTTGGTATGTTTGCTAATTGCTTATGTAGGGATGCGGATGTGGCTACGGTTGCCAAGGAGATTGCAATCGATATGAGTATGCTGAAAACTGAAATGCACGATAAGAATTCTTGTCTTGTGCAGGGTAAAAATCATGAGGCCACTGATTTTATGCGGCAGAAAGAGTCAGAGGCTGAGGTATCTCAGCAAACATGGTTTCTTTCTAGTTTATTTCAGCTGGAAGAGTTCCAAGGGGCTAAAAATAACTGTGGGTTGCTACGTACACTCCGACAATAACCATGCGTGGACAGCGGACTAATCAACACAGAACAATCACGTAAGCGCACACGAACATCCACTGGAGGGTTCCGCACATCTTGAGATTACACTGGCCACCGACAGACAGACTACAACTCAAGACTCTGGATATGGAAACAATGAAATGAACTGCTCAATATGACTATGTATATCAGAATAAATACATCAGGAGCTCTGCAGAGCTAAAGAGATACAAGTCAGATGATAACAGACCCAAAGAGTGGGGTAGTCTGCAGTTGCTAAGCAGCAAGAAGGCTTTGTTAAAGAAGCAGACCAAGGGTGGATCCAAGAACCGTTGAGGTTGGAGCCTGAGATGGGGTCTGCTAGGATGGCACAGTGAAGAGCTCACAACAAGTACGAGCGACTGTAGCGAAAGCAACAATCGTCTAAGAACCAACAACCTGTGAAAGGGCAAGCTTGAGGCTTTATATAACCTCTCCTCCTGGCTCCTCCTGGCTGCACCTCCCGCTCTTGCCATGTACGGGAATAAATGATGGCCGCTGGGTGTCAGCAGTAAATGCGCCGCTCTTGCCTCTCCTTGAATGCGCCACTCGCCGCCAAGCCATTTGGCCCAGGCCAAACACAGGCATGCATGGGGGACTCGAACCCACGAGTAGGCTCAGTCTTCGATGGCTCCGCCATTGTCGACTACGGGCTCGTCTCCTTGGGCAGGTGGAACTGGAACTTGCAGCTGCGGATGGGGAGGTTGAACTGGAGGCAGCAGCAATGGGATGATTGGATGCCGGAGTCCTGGGGAGGCCATCGGCGAGGGGCTGGTGGACCAGGAGGTGGCTGAGGCAATGGCAGTAGAGGGGTCCACTAGACATGGTGCTCTTGAAGCCATATGTCCATCCAGTGCCAGTTGGCGGGTTAGGGAATGCTGTGATGGTAGAGCTCCGCGGCCAGTATCTCTAGATAGAGAGCACCCATGTGAAGGGCGTGCTACTTGTCCGTGTTCTCGGTGTGGAGGTGGGCAATGCGGAGATTGAGGTTATCCACCTCTTGCTGGTGATTAAGATGGATGTGTTGGAGGGCGATGAGTGCGGTCTTGCGTTTGAGGGAGAGGGCCTGCACCCGGGTTAACTCAGCGCGGATGGTCTCTGTGTTGGCCATCCTCATGATATCTGCGGCAGTGAGCTCGGAATCCGAACTTGGGTTATCCGGATTTGGGGAAGGCGGAGGTGGTGGTCTTTGTGAGGAATCGTATCTTTGGTCCTCTCCTTGATCCTTGCATCCGGGGGGCTTAGACTTGCACTTGCAGGTAGTGCGGCAGGGTGGGATTGGGGCCGGGTCAGACGAAGCAGCGTCAGGGCGGGTAAAGCCGTTGGACACAAGCTCCCGGGCGGCCAGGTCGCGGGGCGCCGAGACGTGTCTCCAGAGGATGGCGGACTCTTGCTGTCAATCCTGGTTGAGGGAGAGGTTTTCCTTCTCCAGGATGGCGATTCGCTCCTGCGTGTCGGCCTGCTGCTGCTCCAGCACTTTGGAGTTCTCCACCAGCAACTCCCATCTAGGGTCGGAAGCGCTGGTGCCCACAGAGAAGTCAAAGAAATTCTGTGAGTTAGGCGGAGGGGGCGAGTCGTCATCGTCGAGGGTGATGGGTTCGGGCTTGATGGGCTGCTTGCCCTTGTCGGCTGGGGGTGGTGGCCTAACACAGGGAGCCGGTGGTTGGGGAAGTTGCAGTGTGAGTTGCTGGAAGAGGTAGGAGCCCGTGGGCATGAGACCAATGAACTCAAGGTGGGCAGCGGAACGAGAGGCGGAGTTTGAGTTGTTGGGCGTGGTGGTGGCAGAAGGGGTTGCCTGCTGAGACTAGGGCACAGACTGTGTGGCGGTGATTTGGGCCTGGGTTGGCGGAGCGGATTGTGCGTCAGAGTGCGGATCCTCCGGTCCTCGCAGAAGGGGCGAGAGCTGAGAGCATGCTGCAGTGAGGGCGGAGATGAGTTGGGTCTTGAGGGCCTCCTAGCGGTCGTTGAGCTCCTTGGAATAGCCTTGTTGGAGGTCGGCGATGGAGTCCAGGTCGAGGAGAATGGCGTTGTCGGGGTACTCCATGTCCTTCAGGCGAGAACGTAGGAAGACATTGTCCTGCTCCAGATACTGGGCCCACGAGGTGAGATGGTCGGCGAAGGCCTTCTCGGCCTGAGAGCAGGCTTGGAGGCGCTGGCGGTGTTCCTGCAGGGAGTCTTGTTGTTGGCGCACGAGTGTGGTGAGGTCAGCATTGGCTTGGCGGAGGCGGGTCACCTCTAACTGCAGGGCTCGGACTGAACGTGTTGCTGGGCCCAATTGTAGATACCTGAGAGGGTGTTTTGAAGACCCACTGGTTGGTGAAGTTTCGGGGTATTTGGATGGAGGGGGAGGCCAGTTCTAGTATAGGCTGGGCCGGTGTTTCAGAAGTGGTGGCAATGGGGTTGGGAGTGGATGTGGGCTCTGCCAGGGGCTTGGTGTCCTGGGCGGACTGCTCTTCTTGTTTGCATTCTTGCGCGGCCTGCTCTTTGCGCTTACGCTTCAGGCCTTGAGATTTTAGTCATTCTAGTTTGGCAGCGAGGGATTCAGAGGATTGGGTTGTGGAGGATGGGGGAACAAGGGATAACGCCAGGACGGAGGGGCCTTCTTGCTGAGGTTGGTGTTGAGACGGCTCCTGGGGTGGGGACTTGGGCTGCTCCGACGGCTTTTGCTCAGACTGCTGGGAAGAACCAACTGCTGCATCTGTGTGCTGAGGTGGTGGTGGTTGCTCAACCGGCAGTGGTCGGGAAGGGGCCGTGGTGGCGCTGTCGATGATGGGAAAGAGCATGGACAATTGTTGGCCACACTTGACTCGAATGATTTTAATATTTTTGTTGCGGCGGGTAAGCCGCTCGCCGTCACGAACAAGGCAATCATAAAAAATTGTTGCCCAATCAATTTGGACAGAATCTGAAAAAAAGATAGTGATGACCGTTGTAGAACAGAATCTGAAAAAAAGATAGTGATGACCGTTGTAGAGAGCTCGCCGTGCTTAGCTTGGAGGTAGAGGGCTTCGACCAAGAAGCGCAGAGCGGCGACTTTGTCCTGATGAGGCTGGGTGAGGCCGGCGAGTTTGTACTGTGCTTTCAAGCCTGAGCCGAGGATGGCTTCGCAAACTTTAGCTGTGAGAGGGGGGGGGTCATGTGTGCTTGCACTGGGAAGGTGTAGCTTTTGCTGAATGAGTTCGGTGGTGAGAAGGATCTTCTCGCCTGCAACTTTGATGGGCTTTTTGTGGCCAATGCGCATGAATAGGGCTTCTGTGTGGGGGTGAATCGGCGTTGTTGCCCATGGGAGATTCATGAATGGAGCGAGGCCCATGGCTCTAATATATTGAAGTACAACGGGTGAGCACTTGGTGGGTGGGTTCTGAACTCTGTCAGTGATTAACTGGAAGGCCGCCATAGCTGTGGGTAAGGTAAAACTGGTGCACGAAGAGATGAACGAATGCTTGGGGGATTCGCTATACGTAAATCCTCTATATCGTGTGCGTTCAAGGCCTATTTAAAAATACCCTTATCTCTGAATTTTTCCTAGATAAAATGTGCCCCTTCTCTATTAAATCTATGAATAGCCCCTTTATATGGTACCCTTATGTATGTAAAAAATGTGTAAAAATAGTATTTTAAAAACCCCTTCTTTTGAACCCACGTGATATGCTTACATATTTTTGAGAGCCCCCCCCCCCCAAGAATGAATGAAAGGTGAATGAACAGATAAGACGAGAGGGTGATTGAGTCACGATTAAATGAACAGGCCAAATGGAAAAATGTGGCTTATATGAGGAAGATGCCGGATTTGGCGTGTGGTGACCAATGCATGGAGGCCAGGTTAGCGGGGGTGTGTTAACTGCATGATCATTTTTCAGAGCTCCTTCGAATATGGGCTTACGGACGGTTGCATGCGATGTAATGTGGCATGATGGATTGTGATTAATATGGGCCACGTTAGCAGGATTGGAGATCTCAGAACAATATTCTATTTCTAGGCAGGCGAAAGCTATCATTGGATTTGGTAAGTCAGGGTGTGAAAGGGAGGACGAATCAGGCGGACAAGACTTAGAGTCAGGGTGAAGCGAAAAGGGACATTGAAAACCTATGGCTTGGTAATGGCGGAGTCAGAATCCATTTACCGACTTCGGAAATAGTTTACCCTGCAAATCAGTAAGATAAAATGAATTATTGCCACAATCATGGAACAGCCAGAAAGGTCCGCTCTAGCGGAACTTGAGCTTGCCCGGTAGCTTGCCCATCCAGGTCTTGAATACTAAAACAAGTTGGCCTCTTTTGAAAAGATTTTTCTCGGCAAGGCGGTCCGTCTGATGCTTTTGGCGGGCTTGGACTTCCGCCAAGATGTATGCTCAGCGGATGCGGTCTTCTTCCAGTTCGGCTAGGGACTCCATGCAGAAAGGTAAGGATTCTTCCGGGATGAGGCGGTCCTGTACAGCAATGCGGAGGCTGGGAACAACAAACTCCAGAGGGGTGATGACCTCCAACCCGAAGGCGAGCTTGAATGGAGTCATGCCTGTGGCGACCTTGAATGAAGTGCAGTACGCCCATAAATTGGCCGGAAGCTTAGCATCCCAATCTCTCCTATGTTGCTCAATCAGCTTGGTTAGCATCCGACAAATGATTTTTTTGGTGGATTCAGCAAGGCCATTCGCCTGCGGATAGTATGGTGAGGATTTCTTGTGCACAATCAGGAAAAATGAGGTCATTTCTTTAATCACTTTGTTGACAAAATGAGTGCCATGATCACTTACCAGCTCAATTGGAGTTCCAAATCTAGTGAAGATATCTTTAAATAAGCATTTTGCTACAGATCTGGTAGTATTATCCGGTAGGGCCCATGCCTCTACCCATTTGGTGCAATAATCAGTGGTTGTCAGGATGTACTTATTCCGAGTATGCTCAGTGGCTGGTGAAATCGGACCCACGAAGTCGAGACCCCATTTCTGGAATGGTTCCAGCAAAAGGATGGGCTGGAGCAGAAGGCGGTCTCTGGCTCCGGGTTGTTCGAGTCTCTGACACGAGTCACATTTCTGTATCCATGCTGTGGTATCTGTATGCATTGTAGGCCACCATAGTCCAGCTTGCTGTATCTTGCGGATGGTGACATCAGCAGCAAAGTGTCCGCCAGCTATGCCATGGTGAGCTTCTTCCATAACGGTTGGGGTGGCTGCTCCATCGGAAGAACGACTCACTGCAGGGCGCCATTCAAAGTGCGGTGGTACAACTGTCATTCCTCCTGTCGGGCGGAATGACTATTGGTGCCTTGGAGAGGAGTAGGCGGAGTCGCCGGAAGGCAAGGTCCGCTTCCTCCGACCAAGTGAAGTCGGACTTCTGTACATGGGCCAATTTGTTGAGTGGGACCGCGAGATGTGCCAGGAGTCATAGATGTCTCCCATGCCAGCGGATTTGGCCCAGGAAGCGTAGAACAACGGATGGAGATTTCGGGGCGGTAACTTGCATGACAGCGGCTACTTTGGTCGGATCCACAACAATTCCATCTCCTGAAATGATGTGACCTAGCAGGATTCCACCGCGGACTGCAAATACACACTTCAGAGGATTTAAGCTCAAACAAACTTCTTGGCATCTGGTAAAACAGAGCCTGAGGTGCAACAAATGTTTAATGATTTTCCCAAACACAGTAAAATCATCTAAAAAGATTCTCATGAAGTCAGTTAAGAATGGGCCAAATATTTCTTGAATGTCTCTCTGAAATGAGGCAGAAGCATTTTTTAATCCGAACCACATCACTGTACAAATGAAGATGCCCCATGCGGTGATGAAGGCGGTCTTGGCCTGATCCTCTAGTGCAAGACGGACGGTGCAAGGTGGACCTGATTGTATCCGCTGAAGCCATCTAGAAAGGAATACATTTCATGGCCAGCCACATCGTCCAGAATGCTGTCCAGATAGGGAATGGGGAAGGGATCTGGGACAGTGGCGGCATTCAGCTTGCGGTAATCTACATAGATGAGGAGCTTTTTGTTGTTCTTCGGAACAATCACAATGGGTGAAATCCAATCAGCACAGTCAACAGGGGCGATGAATCCAACCTTGAGCAGGCGGTCCAACTCCTCCTTCACTTGCTTTGCCAAGTGCGGATTCATTCTGTATCTTTGCATGCGGACTGGGATGGCATCGGGCTTCAGTGGAATGCGGTGCTGATAGAAGCGGGGATCCAATCCCTTCATGTCGGAATAGTCCCATGCGAACATATCTTTAAATTCAGACAATAGCTGAATTAGTTGCTCCCGGAAGGTGGGTTCCTAGTGAGCACTGATCTTCACGGGCTTTGTATCCTTCGGACCAAGAAAAACTGTGGATAAGTCATCTTCCTTTATTCTGGTCACTTTCTTCATCTGGGCTTCAAACTCTCTTTCTTGGCAGAGTACATCCGCAATCTCTGCCTTGGCGATGTCTTCGGGGTCGTCTTCCGCGGAAGCAGACTCCAGACTGGGTTCTTCAGACTGATTCGGAACTTCGAACTCTTGCATATACTGCTGACTTATCTAGAGGATATCAACCAGACACCATGGTTGGAGGTCTGCGTTGGCCTTCAAGAACTCTTCCTCCTCATCATCACTAAGGCCTTCCACCATATTGACTGTCTCCGCTACAGCTGGTCTGCATTGTGGGGAAGGTGGGGCTACATTCTGGAGATACATGGTAACCTTATGCTGATTCTTGTGGATGGTTAGCCTATCCTGATAGATGACGGAGAGTCAGAAAACTCAAAACGATGAAAGCACGAGTGTTCTTCACCACCCAGCCACGCCTAGATAAGTGCTGGCCCTCTGAGCCGATCCCTTTGCCAGCCGTCAACTTCCTGGAGTCCTTACTATTCCTGGACTCCCTTACTCTCTAGGCTCCCCTTAACCCCGTTCGGGCGCCCAAAAGCCCGGACGGTCATTCTCGTGCATGTTCCCCTAGATTTACCTTAATGTGACATTAAATATCACTTTTAATGTCACATTAATGTCACATTTCCTTCCCCTTAAGAATCGGTTTCGTCCTCGAAAACGATATTTGGAAGGTCTAACTGTAAATCGGGAAACCTTTTCTAAAGGACCACAATACCTTGGTGAAAGCTTTGGACAATGTCCCTTTTTCATAGTTTTAGTTTGTTCAGGCACCTTAAGATAGACAAATTCTCCTTCTTCAAAGGAGATGTCTATTCGGTGAGGATCTGCATATGCTCTAGCTCGATTTTGAGCTTTTTTAATATTTTCTTGAGCAAATTTTAACATATTATTCATATCCTCCAAAAATTTTTTAGCTGCCTGAACCTTTTCCTTATGTAGTCCTACTGCAAAAGGAGCTCTGGGCTGAAACCCATACATTAACATGAATGGACTATATCCAGTGGAAGAGTGCTTGGCACTGTTATATGCAAACTCTGCTATCGGTAAATACTCTTCCCAATTAGTTTGCCTTTTATTTACATATGCCCTAAGCATATCTTCAAGAATTTGGTTAACCCTTTCAGTTTGCCCATCTGTTTGCGGGTGATCCGCCGTACTCATGCTAAGTTTAGTATCCAATTTCCTAAATACCGCACGCCAAAAATGGCTATCAAATTTTCTATCCCGATCAGAAACTATATTTGCCGGAAGGCCATACAATCGGTATATGTTCTCTACGAACAATCTAGCCAATTCTGGTGTTTTAACATCAGTTGAAGTTGGAATAAACCTAGCCATTTTGGTTAACCTATCCACAATCACCCACACAGAGTCGTGCCCCCTCTGTGTTCTAGGTAAAGCAACAATAAAGTCCATGGAGATACTCTCCCATTTTCCCGAAGGAATTTCTAATGGATGGAGAAGTCCTCCCATTTTTAATTTTTCAGCTTTATTAACCTGGCATTTATTACATTTGACCACATGGTCAAGGACGCCCTTATTCATTCCAGGCCAATAGAACTGCCTTTTAATAAGACTATAAGTCTTATTAACTCCTGGATGTCCCGCACTAGGGGTATCATGACACTCAAAGAGTATCTGGCGCCTTATTTCTATATCTTTCGGGACACATACCCTACCCTTGTAGAGTAAATAACCATTATCAATGGTAAAATTCTTCCACTTGAATCCAGTTTGAGCAACCCCTGATGCTCCATTTCCTTGTTGAACATCCTCAAATATTCCTTCCTCAGTAGAAGCACTTTCAGTTGGATCCCCATTTTTTATTGCTTCCCATATGTTGGAATATGCCGGATCAACCTGGCATTTCCCTTTTAAAGATTCAAGCAAGTTGGAAGTGAACTAAGTAAAACTCAATTCATTAATGATGGGCATTCTGCTGAGTGCATGAGCTACTATATTATACTTTCCCTTTCTATATCTTATCTCATAGATTATCAGATACTTCATGTTCACCTTGAATGACAAAAGTCTTACCATCCCTTTCAAATTCCAGTGTATTATGGTGATAGCTACGTTTTAAGGATGGTTCCAATTCCCATAGCCACTCCCTCCCTAGAGCAATATCAGCTCTTTCCATGTTCATTATTTGAAAATCAAGCTTATCTTTATATCCTTGAATCTAGATTTCCAAATTGGATACCATTGTATCCCATATTTTATTGTCTTGGCCTTGCATCATACGAACAACATATTGATGCTCACTGTTTTGTTGGGGAAGTTTCAATTTTTTGACAAGTGCATAGTTTATAAAATTATGTGTGGTAGAGTCATCAATCATGACTCTAACCCGTTTTCCAGCTATCAATCCATGTACTCTAAGTAAATCATGTGGCCCAAAAGTAGGCTGCCACATAGAAGTTGACATACAACACTTATGTTGTACATCCATGTGCAAGACCTCTAAAGATTTATACTTTTCATGGCCCTTTAATTCTAAGGTCTGCACTACGTGGATTTGTTTTTCTTTTCCCTTGCCCTTGTCCTTTCCTTTGTCTTCTCCCTTTTTCTTTTGAGGGCAATTCCAAGCAGCATGGTTAGGGGATAGGCAATTAAAACACAATTTTTCTTTTTTGGCCTTATCAAAGTCATCAGGACTTAACTTTGGCCTCATAAATGGTTTCTTTTCAAAAGGTTGTTTTCTACCCTTGAAAAATGGCATTTTCCTTTTAAATTTGCCCACAAATTTTGAGGTTTCCAATTCCTTAGACTTGGGCTCCCTATCAGTGGGACTAGTGAGTGTACCTGGACGCATACTATCTTCATAGATTAATGCAAATTTAATTGCCTCTTCAAGCGTGTTAGGTAAACTCCGTTTTACTTCCTTTTTATAGGCTTTATCCAGTCCCCGAATGAATCCTCTTGTTTTTTGGAATTCATCAATTCCTTCCAATTTGAGGATTATCTCACGATATTCCTCCAGATATGTCAGTAGGGGTCGTCCCTTTTGTCTGACATAATCCCAATCTTCCCAATTTCTTTCCATTTCATTTTCAGGAAGAAATTCTTTTAAAAAGACGGATTCAAATTGAGCCCAAGTTTCAGGTATTTTATTCGCCTCCTTTAAAGTTCGCCACCACTTATATGCTTTAGGCCCCAAAGTTAAACTAGCCTCCAGTGCTTGGAGATATGGTGGGGTATTTTTCAATTTATGTAAATCTTTCCATTTTTGGAGGAAATTAAAGATTGTATCTTTATTCCTATCTTTTTCCTCCCCGTAAAATTGAGGTGGTTTCATATCCTTTAAAACCGGATTATCCCTCAATTTATGGTAAGTTTGGGGTTCTTTAGGATCTCGCATAGTCACATCTAAATCTTTCGATGAAGATGGGACATCCGAGGTTTCTATCTTATTTTTATCTCTTTCCAACAATAAAGTTAATTGAGATTTTATTTCAGTAAGTGTTTGGGTTAAAAATTCCATTTGAACCCCTTGAGTTTGCACACGAGCAGTAAGATCATCGAATTGCTCTCGCGTGGCAAAAAATTCTTCCCATTGTTCTTCTTGTATGTCTGGTTCATGGGGATCTACCATAGGTTGATCCCCGGAACTAGAACTTTCCATTACCTTTTCTTTCTCTTTTTCTGCCATTAATACACTGGAATTGGAAAGCAAAAATAAGAAATTTGCATACAAGTAAAGTACTTCCCTGATTTTTAATGGCAGGCTGTGGCTTCAGTCGTGTATGATATTTTTCTGTCTGTCTCACAGCAATTGTCTCACGCACAGCAATTGTGACACATTTTGCCTCCGTTGAACACCATCAGATCACGTTTTGCCTCACGGCTGATGCAGTTGACCCACGATCAACTTTCGATGGTCCACGATCAGCTTTCGATGGTCCACGATCCAGAAAAGAAAACGTAAAGCAGAACGGCTGCCCCTTTCGATATGGTCCGTGGTCAGAATGACATGTCACGTTAACTTTCGTGACGTGTCACGTCACTTTTAATCAGTGACTTACGGGTCGTTACAGATCCGTCGATTATCATCGACGTCTCGAATGACCAACGACTCCAGCGATTGCTTTTCGTGACGAGTCACGTCACGTCTGGTCCATCGAACTTTCGCCTGAATAGATTACGGGCAAATTCGTCACTGCCCTTCCGTTGAAGACTTTCAGGAATCCTCACGGCTCTGATACCAATGATAGATGACGGAGAGTCAGAAAACTCAAAACGATGAAAGCACGAGTGTTCTTCACCACCCAACCACGCCTAGATAAGTGCTGGCCCTCTGAGCCGATCCCTTTGCCAGCCGTCAACTTCCTGGAGTCCTTACTATTCCTGGACTCCCTTACTCTCTAGGCTCCCCTTAACCCCGTTCGGGCGCCCAAAAGCCCGGACGGTCATTCTCGTGCATGTTCCCCTAGATTTACCTTAATGTGACATTAAATATCACTTTTAATGTCACATTCCACATTTATGACCTTAATATGACATTAAATATCACTTTTAATGTCACATATCCTTATCCCAATTTTGAGATACTCTAGCCTGGCGGAGCCATGGCCTTCCTAACAAAAGGCGGTATTCTTCGCCTGCATTTTCCATGTTGAGTACTACCAAAGAAACCAGAAATTTAATAGTAGCTATTTCCTAAAGCACAGAGCGGATTATACCAAGCGGTCTTACCCTTTGTTGGTTTGCCATTCTCACCAAGAAGGGACCTGGTTCCCATTCCATTAGACCAAACTCATGGCATGTTGCCAGGGTGATGATGTTGACTCCAGATCCACTGTCGAGCAGGACATTGTCGATGATGCGGTCCTTGCAGTGGACAAGAATGACCAGAATGGTCGGGTCGGAAAGCGGGCTGGGTGGTACTGGCTCATTTTACACTCTGTGGACTGTTTCTCTTAAGGGGGATGCTGTCATTGCCGCCACCCGGGGCTCTGGAAGGACTGGCCGATCTGGCTGGATTATCTTCAGCAAATGTTCCTTAAAGGCTGGTACCAAATTGAGTAAATCTCCGAGTGGGATGGTGATATTGACTGGACCCCATCCAGGTGATTCCGGGGTGGTCTTCTCTGCGGACTGATCCTCTGATAGTGCTAACTTCTGCTTCTTACTAACTCCGGAATTATCATCCGGGTTGTTGACTTTCTCCTTGCCGGGATGAACTTTCGGACTCTTCTCTTGGTGCTTTCTACCGGGGTGATCGTCCGGTGACTAATTCTCTGAATCTCCAGGATTAGCATCTGGGGCTGGTCTTCTCCTCTACTGGCCAGGATTAACATCTGGCTGACTCGAGCGCTGGAACTTCCGGGATACACATCCGAACTCGACCGCTGCGGATTGGTCTTCGCAGGTCGGCTGGCTTTGCCTTTTCCTTTGTCTGACTTCGAGGCTGGGACTTCCCGATTAGTGGCTTGGTGCAGACTCCTTACCTAGGGTTGTGTAGTGGGGTGGCCTCCAGAGGGCGGGGTTGCAGCTGCTCCGGGGTGGAACTGCTGGTGATCATGCAGGGATTGACCCTCCTGCTGCCTGCTAGACTGCGGTTTGGTCTTTGCAGTGCGGCTTTCTTCATTGCCTTGTGGGGTTGAACCTTCCCGTCTTCCTTGCTGCTGCGGAATACTCCTCGCAGTTTGTGGATTTCTGAAACTTCGGCCGGGATAAGCATCCGTTCCGGTGGGTAATGCCACTTGTTGAGCAGACGCGGATTCCTTCGCGGCCCAGCCCGCAGCTTGGTGTCGGACTCTCTCTTACTCTGCCCACGATACTCCGGTGGATCGGGGAGTTGGATTCTTGTAAGAGTGACCTGACCGGGTGATGACATTCACATCCGAGTCGGGGATCTCCTTCAGTTGAACCATGTTGATTCCAGGCATTTGTGCCGAACTCTGGCCTTGCCTCTTTTGAGCATCATAGGCCTGTGTCTCTGGGCACTCTAATCTCTAGTGACCATCTTGCATACAAAAGTAGCAATGCTTTGAAAAGGGCCGGAAATTCCCTCGGCCTCGGCCTCCTCTTCCTTGCATACCGCGGCCACCGCTAGGTTGCAGATAATCTTCATTGGTGAATGCCACTGCAGGCACCTGATTCTGAGTAGTGTTCCACTGGTTGGGCTATGATTGTAATGGAGGGGAAATACTTAGGTCAAGTTGACCTAAGTATAAAAGGTGTAAGGGACATTGCATAGGCACCATTTGATGAATACACATCTGTCCTTCCACCTTCTTCACCTTCTTCCCTGTCCTTCCATGGCTGCCAGCCATTTCTCTCTCCTCTTCTTGTCTTTCTCTCTCTACTTCTAGTCTTTCTCTCTCCTCGTCACCCTCTGTCTCTCTCTTCTTGTAGTCTTTATCTCTCTTCTTCTCTTTCCTAGGTCTCCTTCATTACAGTTGGTATTAGAGCTTAGTTTTTAGATCCTTTCTTTTCTCGCTCCTCATTTTCAAAACTAGTCTCCTTTTAGTCAGAAACCCTAGTTACTCAGACACACAGGTACATAGGGAGTACTGTAGGCAGAGATGGCAGCCTTTCTTGGAGTCTTAAATGGAGCTTGGACCAAAAATGGAGGCAGAAAGACAAAAATGACAGGTCGTTTTTCAACATTGAGGTAAGAATTCTAGGGTTTTAGTGGAGGAGGACACTGCAGTACTTAGAGGGAGCACTGGAGTGACCAGTGGGCATTCCCAAGAAGAAGACAGGCAGCATTGAAGACTTTTCAGAAGGAAACAGGTAGCATAGATCCTTCATTTCTCTCGCCTCCTTCCTCAACCCTTGCACTAGTTTTGTTGGGTCTGAGTCAAAGTAATGGCTCACATCTGTGAGTGATATCTTTGAGGAGTCCAGATTTTGGAATGTAGGCACAGGTTTGTTCTCGTACCCCTTCCATAGCCGCCATTGTTCAATTTTCTTCTGCCTCCCTCGCAACTGTTTAGGGTATCCCAACTCCTCGAGTCAGGAGGTTCATGTGGCCGCCAAACCGCCTGTTCTATGCCTTGGGGTTATAGGCCCAAGTGGCAGTGGAATCAATGTCCATCTCCGCTGAGTACACATTGTGAGGATTCTAGGCTTCTCGCGGTTCGATCCATGGCGTCTCTCTCTCTCTCTCTCTGTGTGTGTCTGTCTCTGTCTTTTTTTTTTCGTAAAAGGTAATTGTATTAATTACGAAAAAAATACAAGTTTACTTGATTACAAGATACATGATGACACTAAGCCATCATGTGAAAAGATTCCAGAACTAAGAGTTACAAAGTCATGGCAAAGACGCGGAGGAAATTGCCATATGATAGGGACGTAAGTCCTCCCGAGAGAGTATTTCAGAATGCTGAAGAAGATCTATCTGCCAATACACATTACAGGTGGAATCAAAAAGAAAAGCATTCCGAATGGTCGAGTTATGCCAACAGCCCAGTATCAAAGAAAGTGAAACACGAGCTTCATATGTGGCTGTACCGGTGTTGGGTATTTGGGCTGCACAAATATCCAATCAAAGGGCCTTAGTGAGAAACCAACCACTGCTCGCCAAACGACTGACAAGAACGACCAGATTTTCTTAGCGATGGGGTAGGAAATAAATCGGTGACGAGCGGATTCCACACTAGTGGTACAAAAGAAACAGTTGCCGTTGGAGATTCGTCGCTTAGAAAGAGCTGAAGCAAGTGGAAGACCCCCAATCATCACCCTCCAAAGAAAGACCTTATATTTGAAGGGTGTCTTGTTCAACCACCCCTCCATCACAGTTGCCCTTTACCATGACTGGGATTTACGCAATTCCCATAGAGCATTAGCTTTAGCAACTAGCCATTGATGATCTTTAATGAGAAGATGATAGACCTGGTTAGCGGAAGCTTTGCCTAAACTCAGCCGGCCTTCAAAGTCCCAATCTTGCCAGGGATGATCTGAAGCAAGGGCAAGAAAGGGTTGTCTGCCCTGGAGCACCATCAAAAGTTGTTCCCATAAATGCCTTTATCCACAAGGGATCCTGAAAATCCTCCTGGCTGTACGAAACGATATTAACACATTGCGACTGGCAAGGGTGGCATCCGCGACTGAAGTTAAGCCCAAACGTGCCATACGGTTGAATTGTGGTCGAAGCTGTTGTTTACCTTCCCATGAAAGTAACTGCGAGACTGCCAGCAATTCCAATTGAAAAGAATTAGCAGCTAAGCGATCCTCCTTTGGATGCCACTGAGCCTTCCGGAGGACCAGTTTCCAGGAACACACCAAATGGGCAAGCAGTGATGAAAAAGAATTGGAGAACCGAGAATCGGCATTAAGAACATGCCACCAAGAACTCCGGATTTGGGTATTACCATGCCGAAGCCCATGCTCCTCAAGGAAATAACGGGCTATAACGTCCCACGGATGATGATCCGAGCACATGGCGCGGAAAAGAGACCAACGGAGTGCCAGCATGTGAGTTTGGGCATCCAAAATAGCTCCTCCACCCATGCGTTTGGGGGTGTATTCATGCGACCACGGAATCCAGGAAATGCCTGCATGCAAGGAATCCTTTTTCCATAGCATGAAACGAATAGACTGAGTCAGAGCATTCAGAGTAGTAGCAGTCTAGGGCAGCAAGGGCAAGAAATATGTGAGCATTGGCAACATAATTGTCTGGGCTACTTTGAGGCGAACATGGGAGGGCCAGGCTTGAGACTTCCAATACAGAAGCTTAGCCGCCAGTTTCTGAGAAATCCACTGTAGAAGCTCCTTTGGGGGAACATCAACACCCAAGGGGTACCTAGATGCCTGACAATGGAGCCACGAGGCACAACCATACCCTGCCAATTCAATGACTGCAAATCCGACTCCGTGCAGCTGAGAATGGCTGATTTCAATGCATTGATGCGAAGACCGGAAGCCTGACCAAAGAGAGCCCAAACATCCAATGCTTTGCGAAGGTTATCCTTGTTCGCACACAGAATCATAAAGCTGTCATCAGCCAAGGATTGACTAATGAAGTGCTATCCAGAAGGAAGCGGCAATCCAGCCAACTGAGTAGAAGCTGCCATATGAGATAACATCGAAAGAATTGGATGAGTCGCGTGTCTCTGTGTCTGTGTCTCTGTCTCTCTCTCTCTGTCTCTGCAGCAGGCAAGTAGTTCATCGTTCTCGTGTCCTTCCTTCACCGAGCATCAGGAGCAACTATGGCTTTCGGCCGTCGTTCCCACAACCCCCTGCGCATTCTATCTCTGTGGTTCAAGCGCCAGCCGGTGAAAGCCAAGTCCTTCCTCGTAGTGCTTGCGGCAAGTTTGAGAATAGGTGCAGGTTTGGGCTGGAGGTGTTGTCTGCTGTGGCGGGGGAGGTGGGCCCAGAGAGCACTGCCATACGAGTGTCACCTGTCATTGACCACATAGGGGCCACGGACTCGGATCCCCGTGCATTGGGCCACTACCTCATCCACCAGCTCAACAAGGTGGGTCTGGCATACCTTCACAGCACAGAGCCGCGCCCCGTCAATACGCAACAGAAGAGAAGAGGGGGTTCTCTGGGCCTACTTCTTTTCATGGCATTTGTTTCGCAGAACGCTCTTTGCTTGGAGTATTCATGACATAATTTGGATCTGCTCTCCCATAATCAGGACTAGTTCCAGAACAGTGCTTCAGATACACAAGCTTGGAATTGTATGGTTTTCTGTGCTAGCTATGGCACTTTTGCAGGCTGCTCTTCTTGTTTGAGCAAGTGACCAAATATCGCATGTGCTTCAGATGTTGCTTGTGAGATAGATGAGAATACAGGAGCAGAAATTCTGTCAAAGGCAGGTTGAGTAACTGGCTGAACCAAACTGGTTGCAGGGAAGAGCAGATGACATTGGCATATGCAATGGAGTTTGGGATGTCATGACAAGAAAGTGTAATGCTTGTTGCATTTCAGAATTGAGGCTGCTTATTGATGTGTGTAAAAGCAGCTGGTAGACACTGCTACTGAGATCTTTGAGAGCTCGATAAAGAAGCAGCTGCTGTGTGTCAGACAGTGACCATCTTGACTTCCTTGTTGATCAACTAGTGGTGCAACTCTTGCAGTCATCTGCAGCAGAATTAATGTCACAGGGAGGCCCATTCTGGAGTCTGTAACCCCATTGGCATGTTTACTTAATTGAACACTTGGATGGAATTCCAGTTACTTAGAGATGTGCTGTGAGGCCGGTTGCCGGCGCTAAGCTAAATCACATATGGGAAATTTTGATAACCAAAGTATTGTATTTGACTTTGAGCAACACCTAGGCTACGTACCTTGTCATGAGGGTGGATCATACTCCAATAGATTTGATCAGCAGTATGGCTATCATGGACAGCATGATTATGCTTACAAGCATTCCTTTATGCAGCAACATAATTCTTATGCAAGTCATGATCATGGACATGTAAATGGTAGCTCATACAGCATTGGTCAACAGCATGCATATGGAGATTCTTATGCAATGCAGGAGCAGCAAGCCAGTGATTATGACCAGCATCATGCCGTTACCTATGCTCATGGACTTGTCACTTATCATACTTATGGTCAGCCTAGGATGCAAGGACACCATTGTAGTCATGTTGAACAATCATCATGCAATTTTGGGCAGCATGTTTATGGGCAACAATATGACCAAAGTGTTGGTAGTAGGCAACAGCAAATAGATATATTTGGGCAGCAGCATGCACATTTTTGTGACATGCATTCTCATAGAGATTATGGACAGCATGACCAATGCTGTGGGATCAATGATCAAAGGCAGCATGCTTATGATAATTATGCGTGTGATGCGCGGCAGGGCTATTATCACCACATGAATTATGGACAGCATGAGTATCATTATGAGCAGCAGCCACATTGCTACGACCATCCATATGGACAGCATGAGCATTATGGTTATGAGCATGAACATCCATCTGTTATATATGAGCAGCATGCTTATGTACGTGAGCAGCAAACATCAGTGGAAGCAAATGCATATGCTCAACCAAATTGTCCCTTTGATGCGCAGCAGGGCTATTATCACCATATGCAGTATGGACAGTATGAATACCATTATGAGCAGCAGCCACATTGGTATGACCATCCATATGGATAGCATGAGCATTATGGTCATGAGCATGGACAGCCATCTGTTGTACATGAGCAGCAAGATGACTATGAGCAGCATGTCAGAACTATTACTAAGCTGACCAATGGTGATGAGCAGGTGTGTAAATTGCTATCTAAGGCTAAATGCATTAGACATCTTACTAGTGATACGATACGGGAATTGCATGCTGTGGGCTTATACTATCGATGTGCCAAGCCAATATCTTGTAATCATCAAGTCACATGCAGGGCAAAGACTGCCAAAATACTCTTGGTATTAGAGTATTATGATGCAAAGGATGAATAAGATCTTGTTGAAGACCATTTTGGTATGGGTCCACAACAAAAACTTCAGTTCAAGAAAGAAGATCATGGGCAGCATGTGGATTTGGATGATTATGATCCCATGCAGGAGCCCCTTCAGTCCACAGACCTACAGTTTAAATGCTTGGACATCACTAAGAATGCAGGGTCCATGAATATGCAGCACTTAGGGGCTGGTGCAGTCCATGCAATGGTGACTTCAGCCTCATATGCTTCAGTCATACAGAGCATGGTGATGCCTGAGAGGCTTATGGAAGAGCTAGAGAATACCACCATGCTGATCATGCTTCCAGCTGTACTTGACTTTGACCTTATGAAAGCTGTTCCAATGCATGTCAGCGATACCACTTTCCCTTTTGATCCGCGTGGCTACAAGCTGACCTTGACCCTCTGCATAGACTAGTACTACTCTTGAATATTAGGCAATCTTTTACTGGGTCTATGTCAAGAAACCCCCCCCCCCCCCCCCCCCCCACCACTATCTTTCGCCACTTGTAATGCTATACAGAGTAGTACTCTGCAGCCCACTACTTGGCTATACCAATAAGTCCGATCTTTGTTTTTGAGGACAAAAACTTCATTTTGAGTGGGGATGGATTGTAATGGAGGGGAAATGCTTAGGTCAAGTTGATCTAAGTATAAAAGGTGTAAGGGACACTGCATAGGCACCATTTGATGAATACACATCTGTCCTTCCACCTTCTTCACCTTCTTCCCTGTCCTTCCATGGCTGCCAGCCATTTCTCTCTCCTCTTCTTGTCTCTCTCTCTACTCCTAGTCTTTCTCTCTCCTCGTCACCCTCTGTCTCTCTCTTCTTGCAGTCTTTATCTCTCTTCTTCTCTCTCCTAGGTCTCCTTCATTACAATGATAGGCCCATGCTTTGCCAAGTACCAGGGCGGGACATCTGGTTCCGGCCGTTGTACCGGCAATATTCAGTGTTGTGTGTTCCCATATGACAAATATCACACCATCTTTGATTCATGCCGCACTAGGCTTGGAGATGACTTGGGTTGTTGCACAGAGTGCACCACATATTCTTGATTTCGTTCTCTTTGTTGCTGGTAGCGTACTTCTTACTTTTCCCTTTCTTTTTAGACTTGCTGGATTTCTTCTCCGGCTCGGAGTCGGATGACTCATCTTCACTGGTGGAATCCTCCGCAGAGTCGGAAGCAGAATCCGACTCGCTGGAGTCAGAAGTGGAGTGCTTGCTGGGCTTCTTGGATTTGCCAGACTTTCCTTTGGATCTGAAGTTTTCTAACCTGATGGCTTTCTGATAGTAAGTATCTAAATTTCCTTGGGTCAAATCATCCATGGCAAAATCCTTTCGGAGGGGTTTGTTCAAGCCTTGGACATAGTAGGTATGTTGCATCTCATTTTGGAGATTGAACCCTTGACTAAGCCGACCCTGCAGGATGCGAAACTTTGCCGTGTAGGCTTGGACTGTCTTACTGCATTGCTTCAAGTTCCGGAGCCTCTCAAGTTTTTGAGAGTCTGTCCGGTCTGGCTGAAATCTAAGTTCAAAAGCAATCTGGGCGGCAGCCCAATCTTGCCAGGCATTTTCAGCTGCGAGCCATGTGGCGGCTTTTTTTCGCATGCAAGATTTAAGGACATTGACCTTTTGCTGCTCATCTAGTGGACCAAAGTAATTGACTGCGTATGCCGCATCGAACAGGCGGAGAAAAGCGTCTGGATCTTCGTGTGAAGATCCAAAGAATCGCCATACGTGGACAGCGGACTGATCGACACAGAACGATCACGTAAGCGCACGCGAACATCCACTGGAGGGTTCCGCACATCATGAGATTACACTGGACACCAACAAACAGACTACAACTCAAGACTCTGGATATGGAAACAGTGAAATGAACTGCTCAATATGACTATGTATATCAGAATAAATACATCAGGAGCTCCGCAGGAGCTAAAGAGATACAAGCCAGACAATAACAGACCCAAAGAGTGGGGTAGTCTGCAATTGCTAAGCAGCAAGAAGGCTCTGCTGAGGAAGCAGAAAAAGGGTGGATCCAAGAACAATTGAGGTCAGAGCCTGAGATGGGGTCTGCTGGGATGGCACAGTGAAGAGCTCACAATGAGCACGAGCGACTGTAGCGAAAGCAACAATCATCTAAGAACCAACAACCTGTGAAAGGGCAAGCTTGAGGCTTTATATAACCTCTCCTCCTGGCTGCACCTCCCGCTCTTGCCATGTGCGGGAATAAATGATGGCCGTTGGGTGTCAGCTAGTAAATGTGCCTCTCCTTGAATGCGCTGCTCACCGCCGGGCCATTTGGCCGCAGGCCAAACAATAACCAATGAAAACAGTTTACAGTTGAAGTAATCCAGCAAACAGAGTTAGGGGCTGAGAATTCTTAGAAAATAGAGATAGTTGGTGATTTATTTCAGAAAGAAGGGGGGTAGAGGCTGAAAAGTTTCAGCCTAAAGAGTTCTGTGCTGATTCAGTTCAGCAAACTGATTGCAAGGCTGATTATGAGTCACTTGAGTTGCTTGCAGATGAGTTGTTGAATGCATTGGGCATTGATGATGCAAGATTTGTGGATGATATTTTGACAAGTCCAATGATATGAGAGGGCAATGCATTTGATGAGATCATGCAGGTTTCTGATACATTGGATTCTTTGTATGTAGGATACAGAGGATAGAAATGAGTACCAAGCAGAAAAAATGTAAGCATATGAGTGCATGAGTGGAACTAAGAGTGCTGGTCTTTGCTTCAGAAAATGAGCATAAATCTCATTTTTGAGGGCTGCACATGCATGAGGTATTGTGATTTCATGACAGCTTTCTAGACCCACATAAGATAGTTACTGACTATCGGCTGCAGTGAACATAGTCGTGGTCAACAGGGGCATAAATGGGACTCTTTGTTTGAGTCGATTATAAGGCATGGTTTTCTGAAAATTTACTAATAAATCTCTATGATAAAATTGAAATTCTTGAAATTTCATTGATGTGCACAAAGAGATTGCATAGAGACTAGTTGGTCGATGACTAGCTAGTCTATGATGGTCTTTCAACATATTGTTCATGAACAATTTTTATGATTAATTATTAGAGAATATCTTTGCTGAAATTTACCTTGTATTTACTATGGAAATCCTTGACTTTTTTTTGAAAATAAATTTGTTAAATGTAAGATTCAATTGGGACAGATAGGAGGCCAAACTAATTGCAGTGGCACCACTACTAGCTAGTCTGATTGACTAATGGCATATGAAAGCCTGTTGAAGTTTCTAAATTCTTATTGTGCTTAGCCATAGCAGGCCTAAGACCTGAGATTTGCTGATTTTTTGGACATTTTGATGTATTGGAACCATGTGCTTTGCAGCACCAAGAAACAGGGTTATCTTAGATACCAACTACACGCTATAGTTGACATAGTCATGATTTACGGGAGCATGCTTGGGACCGTTGGTTTGGGACAATTGTGGAACTTGATTTGCTGAAATTTTATTATAAAATCTTTGTGAAATTGCTGAAATTTCTGAAAATTCATTGATTGGGATTAAAAGGTTGCATAAGAGCTAGTTGGTTGACGACTAGCTAGTCAACGATGATTGTTTGGCAGACTGTTTGAGAGTATTTTGTTGATGGGATATTAAAGGATGTCTTTGATATAATTCACGATGTATTTTCAGTAAAATCTCTGAACTTGTTCTGAGAATCAATTCACAAAAGATAAGAATCAAATGGGACAAAGAGATGGTTCAACTAGCTACAGTGGCATCACTACTAGCTAGTTTAACTAGCTGGAGATGTGTTAAAGCTTTTGGGAGTGTCCAAATTCTTGATATGTTCAACCAAAGCAGGCCATAAAACTGAAATGCTTTTGAGAATGGTTGGGTACTAACAACATGAACTCAAAAGCCAAGCAGGATCTTGAGATAATCACCTGCAGGGTTAACTAGTCTTTCCTACGGGGATGGAACGACACATAGTTTGAGGAGGTGAGGGCTGACTTGTCAATTGATTTGATTCCCACTTCTATATAAAAATATACTGTTATTTACAGCAAAGAAAGAGTGTTGGGTCACTCGAAGCCGGGGGTGTAGTCACAAGCACTCAACAGGCCATTCGAGGTGCTCAAAAGGCTAGTCTAGGCTCCTGATGGGACATAGTTTCAATCGATTCATGCTGTTTTGTATGTGTACCCTTGGAAAATGTGAATTGCAAGTTTCTTTTGGCTAAAATTGCAGGTTTCACACCAGCCATTACTTTCCCATGCTCACCTATCCATTGGGAGTTGATCGGCATCAAGGAACCTGGTGACTAGACATAGTCTAGTGTCAAGCTTGCCTTTGGAGAGGATGGCATGCATTTGGTTTGGTAATGTACCTCTTGTTGTTGAAGATCACTAAGTCATCCATAGGCATTCCACTCCAAAGTCAAAGGGGGTACCTTGCGATCTTGTGGAATCACAAGGAGGCTGTGACCCTGAGCTGTACTACTCCATGGACTGACATAGCGGATTAGGTAATCACTTGTGTGGTATCCCAACTCGTGAGATAGACCATCTGCATTCTAGGCTAATCTTGGATCTCTCTTGGAGTCTCACATAAGAAGGGTCTTCCCTCTTGACAGTGAGAGCTAGGCTTGCAATTGCGAGTCATACACTCAAGTTCAAACGTGAGTGTTGGATCCTTAACCAAGACAAGAATACGTGGAGGTGATCCATCACCACAAAGCCATCCGTTGAGACATGGTGTCTGTCATCATCTTACCTGAGATTCACTCACATGAGGTCATTTAGTGCACCTTAGTCTCAAAACTCCATTCTCAACTCACTTAAAGCAAGTACATCCATGTTTTGAAGGCAACCATTAACTTGAGTTGCATCAAGGGACTTACTCTCTGGGCCTAGCATTGGACACACATGCATAAAACACATGCCCTCACAAATGTTGTCTCTAGCAAATGAACTCTATCATCCCTAGTAGAGACAATCCACTATCTCTAGTGGGAGCATTGATTGAGTGCTAGACCGATTGTCTCTAGCTAGAAACGTTAATTGTAGCCCCTCATCGCTAGTCCATGTCCTCTAGAGTATTGGCTCTAGTGGATACATAACCTCTAGTTGAGACATCCAAATAGACTTGAGCCATCCTTTCTAACTACAACATTTCACATCAAGTGAGGCATTGAGCTTCATGAACTACGTGACCATCCAAATATAGCTCTAGACATCATCACCTCACTCCAAGCTGTAGTAGAGAAAGAGCACTTTAGACATAGAGAGTTGGCGTGACACATTGAGAGACAAGGCTCTCCTCCACTGAATTATCCTTGAGACATAAGTACTCATCATCTTTGTACTTATAGACACAACCACTTGACGTGATTTCAAGCACCCTAGGCTCATGGCCTTCCAAGCACAAGGGTGAGCACATGGACTCTTGCATATTCTTAATAGCATGACCTAAGAACATCATCCTTGAATGTGTTTGACCTATAAGGTCGGCAAGTACGAATCCATCCACCTAAGATGCACCTGAGTGCCAAGCAGGATACCCACCAATTTGCGCTGAAAGTATTCCATGCCCACCATGGTTTGATAGAAGCTTGCACTTATAAGTGTTAAGACAAGCAAATAAGGCTAACAAACTATGTTATCACTGAGACTAGTCATCACCATGTTGATTCATTGGAGGCAAGATCATTTGCGCTTTGGGACCCTTGTGACCTCGAGGTGCATTGATAGCTTGTCTTAAGCCTAGTCTATCGATGTCATCATCACAAACTTACCAACATCACATGTAGAGACACACACACCTTGAATACTTCAAAACTAGTGGCTTCTCAACCCCAAGCAACTTGAATTCTGTGACCACCCACTTGGCTTAAAACATTAGCCCGATCTTAGACTCATCGATCATGTAAAAGCATTCAACATATGAAGTATGCCTCATTGCCTTAAGCTCGTTGCGTGTACGACCATTGCCTCCAATCCATTGTCTTGAATAGAGGCATTGTCTCTATCAAGACAACTTTGCTAGGTTTGAGTCATAACCATCCAAAGTGTTAGATCACCTCAACACGATGTATTTGAGCCTCTAGCAAATTGCAGTGCTAAGCAAGAGTATTGGTGGCATTAGAGATTGGCTTAGATTATTGGTCCGAGCAAGGTTGAGACTCAGAGCAAGGCATCAACTTGATGCTTCTTTTCCTTGGATCAAAGTGCCAAGTCATCAGTTCTGTTCATGACAATCATGATGAACACGTTAATGTGATGCTGGTTGGATCAGTTGTCACCATACTCGGACCATGGCAGACAACTTGGAGCATGATATTTGATGCTACGAGGCTTGTCATTTGATGCTGTGATAATCGCCACACACACTTAGAGCATCATGTTGTAGCCACTCAGAGCATTGCAGGCTGCTTAAAGAATTATGGGTGTTGAGGATAACACTCGAAACATTGTCTAACCACTCGAAACATTATGCCATGTCAATGTAGGCTGCTCGGAATAACACACGCCCACTAGGCCACTTGAGCCATGTCATAGGCCACTGCATAGGTTGCTCAGAGCATTGCACGATTCTTGGAACATTTGTGCTTAGGGCATTATTGATGCAAAACAGTTGAATCATTGGTTGTAGACCACAGGGAACATTCGGACCATCACAGACCACACGGAACACATCCTCACATTGGCATTAGCTGCTTGGAACATTTGAACCGTTGCAAACCACTCGAAGCATAGCGCAGATCACTCAAAGCATTGGACTTCTCGGATCATCACGTTGGGATCACCTTGCTGGTCGAAATATCATCATGCTGCCACCGCGTCATTGCCACAAGCTTCCCTTGAAAGGTAGAAGCTTCTAGAAAAACTAATAAAGCAGGAAGGTCACACACACATGAAACTTAAGTACACTGAATGCTTGTAGAAAAGCATAATGCAATCAGTAAAAGCAAGGTACACTTCTAAAAGCACACTCATATGAGTGCAAAATAGCAAAGTATGAAGGATGTTTTTGACCATAGAAAGCACTTCAGACACTTTTTGGAATGCTAACTTGTGGGCACTTTCCAATCACAACCTGAAGACCACACCCAAAAAAGCTAGGAAATACAAACACAAAAACAATGGCCTCGAATAGGCTACAAACATCATGCCGGTAAAGAAGAACCCCTAGTGTAGACGAACATGTTTCAAAGCCACCAACGAAGGAGGAAGTACGACAGGATTGTCATTGAGTCCTATGACTCATGAGTTACATTAAGGGTGCGGAGAACTACAAGTGCGAAGAGAGGTATTTACCACAACACCTGATTTAATTGTGACTTGTTTCCGTGTTAGTACGACAGGATTGTCATTGAGTCCTATGACTCATGAGTTACATTAAGGGTGCGGAGAACTACAAGTGCGAAGTTAGGTATTTACCACAACACCTGATTTAATTGTGACTTGTTTCCGTGTTAATGTGCTAAGTGCATAGTGTCCTTGCATAGATGTTACGAGTGCCGAGACCTTGAGGCAAACTTGTACCGACTCTGAGTCACAAACATTGCCTAGTCTTCCAACACCATCTAGTGAATCTACACAAGCTGAACTCTATTTCCGACATTGAGATTGTCCAAATCAGTGGTGGACTGCAACCATACTCCTAGCTAAGTGCGGATTGACAAATATTTGCTAGGATCAAATAGTGTGACTGACCAGGTATTACAAGCATACACAAGAGAGGTGTCACTTCTTGCAACCCTAGTTTACACAAGTCTTGCAAGTGTGGACGTGGCATTGCTTGAGCCGCATGAGCTTCTAGAATGAATATTGAGTTTTCAAGACCGAGAAGTTGGTTATCACTAAGTGACATGTGTTGCAAGCCAAAATTCTCTCATTGGACAAGGGCCACACATCACTAGCTAGGCAGCCCCCAAGTCCATAGTAATAACCTCACACAGTGAGAGAAGCGAGAACTCATTGTAAGCACTTTGATAGTAATAACCGCACATCATTAGCTAGGCAACCCTCAAGTCCATAGTAATAACCTCACACAGTTGGAATACAACTGAGGGAAGCGAGAACTTATTGCAAGCACTTTGATAGGACCGAGGAATTTTAAAAGCACAATCATACGCGCCTGATCGGAAGGAAAGTATTATCATGACTTGGCCTTGATTGCCCATGTGACAAACCAAGAGTAGGGTGCTCATACTTTGATTGAATTGAGTACTTAAATCTATCTTTGTGACCAAAAGCTCACTAGGTTGTGACCTTGTGATCTTATTCATGAACTGTCAGGTGAGATTTGAAAAGTAGTAATCACAATTGACCCATAAGGAGAAGGCTTGATCCACATAGCCAACTAGGGGACTTGAGACACAAAAAACATCACAAGTCACTTCGAGAATTTTGGGAGAGGAATAACACGCAATCCAGAGACAATCCAGTGCTAGACACTTCACGAATACAAATATGACAACTTTGGATGAGCTTGAAGGCTTGGTGAGCTTACGGAAAGAGAGAGAAAAATTATCATAAAGGAAGGGGATTGAACTTTGGAGAAGAGCCTTGGAAATTATCCCCACTTGAATGCTCAAGTACTCACTAAAAGAGGAGAACAAGAAAGTTCCCTGACTCACTTAATTGCATAGCAGGAGAAATAACAAAACATCTACACACACTGTGATAGAAAGGAGCGAACATGCCTATAACACAAACGAGGGTCATGAAGGCAACTCATCTTAGCATCCTGCTCTCTAGATCTCTAAGATACACGACGAGCAATGTCATCTTCTAAATAGGACCATTAAGTACATTCTCCATGTTGCCAGAGACCATCAGTTTCATCAAAGAACTTGTCAACCATGAGCAACAAGTGACCATGTCAGGGTCAAGCTCTTACACAAATAGCCTAGAGTTTGATACTATGGAGTTTCACACGGATATCTAGCAACTAATATCACTCTATGACCAACATACGCAAGCTGAACATAGAGGAAGGGATGTGGACAAAATCATGGCTGACCTAAAAGCCAAAAGGAAATTGGGTAAAGATCTCATTAAACAAGTTGCAAAGTTTGCATGAAATCAAAGACTAGACAAGCGAAGAAAGGAGACAGAGTTAGGTCAAATCCAACACATCTTGGATCTAGCTGGAGGGACATCAACTAGAGAAGAGGAAAGGGAGGCAGAGGTATCCAATGCCAACCTCAGCCTCTTTGAATTCCTTCTCCAAAGACTACTAGATAGGACCTCCATAGAGAAGGGAAGTGTTGCATTAGCCACCACCCTTTTGTCCGGACTAGGAGCAACTCGTGGAGGTAGGAGTCAGACTAAAATACCCATTGTCACCAAGTAAGTATACAAGTACAAGGTAGGAGATGGCCCTTACAATTTTGTTGAACAATTCGAACAGGTCTGCGAGGTGAACAATCTCATGGTCATGGATGCTGATAAGAGAGCATAAGGCTTTTGGCTATATCTGGGAGAGAAAGGCTGAACATGGTTTACTAGCCTAAACAACATTGAGAAGAAATTTTAACTTGCTCGAGAACTTGTTCATCAAAAAGATGTTTTCAAAGGCAAGATATGTAGATAACTTAATTGTCAAGCTCATGAATGTGAGCCAAAAGGACAAGGAGGAGATACATGACTACATTACGCATGTGAGGAGTCTCTACAAGCAAATCCTTGCCATTGAATGACCTATTGCTAGAGCCATATCAACCTCTTCATAAATGGCATAAGGAACGAGGAGCTATACAAAGCCCGAGTGAACAACTCAAGCTTACAAAGAGATGTATTGGCTAGTGTATTTGAGGAAGCTATATGAGTTGACGACCTATTGAAGGAAAGGAGCAACAAGGCTATTTAGCCAGCAGGTGTTATCACAATCCATAGCAAGAGATCCACCATCCCTAGTGAACATGCAGCTTTTCAAGCTCATGAATAAGGGCAAAAAGATAGATTTTTCACAAGATATGTCAAATCTCAAACTAGAGATAATCAATTTCCAAGAAGCCTTGAGAAGACCCACTAGAGCCAATGCCCAATGCGTATACTATGGAGGAAATCACTTGCCAGCAAAATGCACAGAACCTAGACTTAGGACATGTATCAACTGTGAAAGATATGGGCATGAAGCTATCCACTATAGGTTACCTCAATGCTTACCTTACTAGCAACCCTACCAATAACAATATCCGATAAACATCAATACCCATTTGGTCGAGGAGCTCCATTAGCTCTTCCAACATCTAATGATTAAAGACTAGCTATACCTAGGATAGATATTAATCGAACCAATATCCCTAGACCCCCTACTCTAATCATAATTTTTTCCCAAAGTGATGCTTTTGTGCACTATGTTGAGGAATCACTAGAAGAGGATCCATACGTAAATCCCTACATCTCATATGATGAAGAGAAAACCCAATCCTTATTATGGACTACATGACCATCCCGGTCATGATATTAGGTAGGAAAAGAGGATGAGGATAAGGAGCAATGCAGTCATAGGAACCATTGATATGCTGGAATTGCGGTCATCCTGGACAGATATTATCCTATTGCCTTGAAAAGGAACAAGACAATAAGGAAAAAGCGGAGTTGAGATGCTCTGAGTGCAGAGTTACAAATTGGTATGCAGACTACCCTAGGAGAAAAGCATCGACGAGTAATTCATGCATGCCATCAATACCCTTAGGTCTCTTCAGTGTCGAGTCCCTTGATGACAAAGCCACACCTATCCCATTCAATGTGATGACGAGGGCTGTGGGAAATTTCGCTCAACCGCCAAGACCCAAGGACTGCTTATTACTCAAGAGTTTCAAGGCGAATGCTAATGGCTACCTCTCACATAGCTGTATGCACTCTCAAGCCTACAAGTGTAGTGAGCTTACCTCGATGTCGGATTGAGTACTCTTCTCCCTCATGCACTCCAATAGCTCCACAATTCGAGATGTGAGCTCAAGCAATCTCAATCCTTCGCCTTCAAGCTCCATGCTCCATAGCCGCATGAGACGAGAAGCAAAGAAGAAGAGAAGAAGAAGAAGAGAGGAGAAGATGGAGAGCTTCTCCACCATGGTCCCTGTCAAGATTGTGGGAGAGAAGGAAGGAGTCTCGCTTGAAGCTTTCTTGCTTGCACAATGGGGGAAGACACACAAGGGTGGAGGCTGAAAACAGTTTTCCTCTTCTTAGTTGTGTAAGCCAAAAGAACTCACATACAAAGAAATAGAAGAACCCTATATATGGGTCTCAAACCAAACTCAACTAACTAAGGTGGCATACTAACTGAGCCACGAACTAGAGTAGATAAGGATAGCTATCATGTAGCTATTATTCATGGGCGGTGTACCAACCGCGTCTGCAACTGACACGTCGGTGACATAAATACACAACGGTCACCCTGGCGTATCACGAGTGGAGCTCAATATCTCAACACTCCCCCTCGAGCTCAATCCCAATTCCTGCACACCAAGCAGGTCTCTGAACTTGCGCAGCTTCTCTGCGCCCAATGCCTTCGTGAATATGTCAGCTACCTGATCCTCTGTGCTGACATAAACTAGATCAATAAGACCTAGTAAAACCCTCTCTCGCACATAGTGATAATGCACCTCAATGTGCTTTGTTCTAGCATGATAGACTGGGTTATTTGCCAAGTGTATACTGCTCATGTTGTCACAATAAATGACAACTGGCCCATCTGTAGACTGATGCATATCATAAAGTAGCTTATGCAACCAAGCTACCTCACATGCAGCCATTGCTGCACCCCTGTACTCAGCCTCTGTGCTCGATAAGGCAACTGTAGGCTGTTTCTTGCTGCTCCAAGTGACTGCAGCACTCCCAAAAGAGAACACATATCCACTGGTAGATCGTCTATCAGAAATACTACCAGCCCAATCAGCATCAGTGTATCCATGCAACTGTATCTGAACCCCAGTCTCATAAAATAGTCCATACTGCAATGTGGACTTCACATACCTGAGTATGCGTCTAGCCGCATCCAAATGTGGTTTCCTTGGAGCCTGCATAAACTGACTTACCAATCCAACAACATAGCTCAAATCTGGCGTGGTAATAGTCATATAAATCAAACTTCCTACTATGCGTCTGTACGTAGTAGGGTCTTCTAGAAGCTCACCTGCATCTGTGCTCAGCTTCACATTCTGCTCCAAAGGAACTGAAATAGGCTTACAGCCTGTCATCCCATATTTGGACAGCATGTCCAATTCATATTGCCTCTGCAAGAGCTGTATCCCACTTGGTGATCTAATCACCTCAATGCCCAAGAAATAACGCAGCTATCCCAAATCCTTCATCTCAAACTTCTGCTTCAATAGCATTTTCACATGAAGGATATCTTCATCACTGTCACCTGTCATAATCAAATCATCAACATAAATGACAAGTAGCATAATACCTTTCTCTGTTTTTCTCACATAAAGTGAGAAATCTGCCTTGGAAATCTGAAAGCCAATAGTGACAAGATACTGTCCTATCTTGTCAGACCATGCTCTAGGTGCTTGCTTCAAGCCATACAAGGTTTTCTTCAACCTGCAAACAAACTCAGGATGAACAGCATGCACATAACCTGGTGGCTGCTCCATATAGACCTCTTCTTGCAAATCACCATGCAAGAAGGCATTCTTTACATCCATCTGATGTAAAGACCATCCCTTTGATGCAGCCATAGCAATGACTGCTCTTACAGTTGCCATCTTTGCAACTGGACTGAATGTTTCTTCATAGTCAATGACATATGTTTGTGCATACCCCTTGACTACTAATCTTGCCTTGTATCTGTTCACAGAACCATCTGCATTGTGCTTCACCTTATAAACCCACTTACAGCCAATTGCATTCTTACCTTTAGGCAAAGGTACTAACTCCCATGTAGCATTTGCTTCCAAGGCATCCATTTCTTCATCCATGGCTTTCTCCCATTTTTCTTTTCCCATGGCTTGCTCAAAAGAAGTGGGTTCTGGTTCCTGTATCACTTTAACCATATATGCATAGTGAATGGCTGTAAATCCATCATATTTCAGCCTATCCACAGGATACCTAGCTCTCATAGACCTGCGCAAAGTAGGTTCACTCCCAGGTGCTCTCAAAACATCCCTGGTCTTCCTTACTCCAGGTGAAACAATAGAAGGAATACCCAACTCATCATCAATGCTCTGTTCTGAGCCACTGGATTCACCATCCATATAAGAGTGACCTGCATTCACATCAAACATGGGTTGATCAACCTTCTCTTTTCCTTTTCGTGATACCTGCATACCACTATCTGCATTGCTTTGAGAAGAATCTCCTGATCTCAATCTGCCTGTCCATGGCGAAGAATGTGAACCACTGCTAGAGGACGCTCTAGGTCCACTAATATTTTGTGACTGCTGCTGTGAATTCTGTGCAGCATTACCATTTTGTGCATCTACATTATCAATCACATTTACTGGTTTATACCAGCTACTCATCTCATCAAAAACATCTCTGCTCACTGTAAACTTACGAGTAGAAGGGTTATAGCATCTATACCCTTTTTGCTGCAGAGAGTAACCAATAAAGATGCACTTCTCAGCTTTTGGATCCAACTTGGATCTCAACTCATCTGGCACATGTACATAGGCAATGCAACAAAAAATTTTCAAATGAGAAATATCTGGTTTCCTACCAGTATACCTCTCCTCTGGAGTCATTCCATGTATTGCTGCAGTGGGAGTCCTGTTCATTATGTAGACTGCTGTAGCAACTGCTTCAGCCCAATAAAAATCTGGCAAGTCTTTTTCATTGAGCATGGCACAAGATACCTCTCAAATATGCCTGTTTTTTCTTTCTGCAATTCCATTTTGTTGTGGGGTATGACTGCATGAATATTGCTGCTTTATGCCATGCTCCTGCAAGAACCTTGCAAACTCATTTGAGAGGTACTCTCCCCCTCCATCTGATCTTAGGCATTTTATCTGCAAGCCTGTTTCTTTTTCAACCATAGCTTTAAGAGTTTTGAAATGCCCAAAAACTTCACTTTTCTTTTTCATAAAATACACCCAAACTTTTCTGCTATAGTCATCAATAAAACTGACAAAATAATGACAGCCTCCAAGAGATGCAGCTTTAGTTGTCCACACATCAGAGTGGATTAATTCCAATGGCTTCTTACTCTCTTGAACATGCCTAGGAAATGGTTTCCTTGCCTGTTTTCCAAACTGACAGGCTTCACATACCTTATGCATTTCTGCAACCTTGAATTTCGGCAAACCTGCAACAATATTTTGGGCCTGCATTGATTTAAGTCGCTGTACATTAACATGACCAATGCGTTTATGCCAGATATCAATATCTGCAACTACACCGGTCCCCTGTGCAAACATTGCTGCACTCAATTCAGACATGTCTGCATCCAATGTAAACATTCTACCCTTCTTCTTTCCTTTTTCTATCAAGCGACCTTTATTTTTCATATCCTCAACAAAGCATCTATGAGGATTAAATCTGACTTGCAAGCCCTGTTCAACCATTTGACCAACAGAAACTAGATTCTTGGTGATATTCGGGACATGAAATACATCGGACAGGTATTTCTTTTTCCCATCCTGCATAGACAAGGGAATTTTTCCAATCTGCACAATAGGATGTGCAGTATCATCACCAGTCTCCACAAATCCTGGTTTTTCCATTTTCCTTGCATCCTCCATCCATTCTGCATGACCTGTCATGTGGTTTGATGCACTTGAGTCAACATACCATATATCATTGCTTTCTTCTGCACTTGTCACAGAATTATTCATGTGCTGCACCATAAACAAGTGCCCATTTCTGTCATCACCCTGTCTACTAAAAGATGCATAATTCCCTTGTTGCAGTTTTCCATTCATGATGTCATTCTGCTTTTTATAGCAGTCTTTAGCCATATGACCCATTTTACCACAGTAGTAGCATTCAACATTACTGTTTGCATTTTGTCCTCTTTGCCATCCACCACGACCTCTTTGGCTCCCCCTGCCTCTAGAGTTACCACGTCCTCCTCCATAGGACTGGTTTTCTTGAGTTTGCTGCATATTCTGATTTCTACCACGGCCTCCAAATCGGCCTCCTCTACCTCTGCCTCTACCTCTTCCAGCATTTGAGTAGAAGACAGCTTCTTTTGAAGTTCCTCCTGAAGAAGATGCACCACCATTTCTCTGTTCCTCAGAAATTAGAAGAGCAATCAACTCCTCAAAATCAGAAAATCTTTCACGAACTGAAATGGATGTCCGAAACTGTGCATAATCCTTTCCTAGACCAGTCAAGGTCACAGAAACTAAATCATCATCTTCCACTGGTGACCCAATGGAAGCAAGTGCATCTGCAATCTTCTTCACCTTCATGTGGTAGTCGTTGATGCTCATATTTTCTCTTTGCACATTGTGCAACTCTTGCTTGAGCTGCATTTTCCTGGCTTGCGTATTTGTGCTATACATTTTTGACAAAGTATCCCATGCCTCCTTTGGCGTACTTGCATCTTGAATATGCACAATCATAGAGTCTGAAATGTTGATAGATAGCCAATACATAACTTTCCTGGCTCTCTCATGCCATGCTTTAAATGCCTGCATTTGCTGTTGATTGGGAACATCAGGAAGAACTGGTTCTTCTTCATTTCCTGCAACAAATTCCCAATATCCTTTTCCCATAAGGAAATTCGTCATTCTAAACTTCCATGCTTGGAAGTTGTTCTTGTCAAGCTTTTCAGTGACAATCTGTGAAAGAGAATCAGATGCCATTACAGAACACTGCGAAAAAATTCTGTCACTGCAAAAACTCAGCTTCACCCTCACAAGGGCAAATCTGCAAAACTGGCGAAAGTGGTATTTGACCACACAGTCACTTCCTAGTGACGATTTTGCATAAACAGGAACCAAGGATGATTCTGAAACTCCCAATGTCTCTGCGCACAAGCATACGATGCAATTTCTACAGTAACTTTTCACCGACCTGTAGAACAGTGGCTGGACAGCATAAAACTGAGCCTTTTTCTGAGTGCGTGCAGAAAACTTCCGCCTCCAAAACAGGCCCCGAAATGGCCTCAAATCAAAAAAACAGGGTCGCCGAGAGCTAAAGCTCTGGCCCACAGCATATACTGCCCTCTTGCTTCACCGCGAAGGGCGTCTCAACCTGAGACAATGCACTCCTGCACTTTCCGGCTGTGCTACCTGCAGAGATCTGCTCCCAAAACAGAAAATGAAAGCAACACTGCTCCTCTTACCAGAACACCGCGAGCTTGGCTTGCTTTCTTGAGCTCCTTACCACGAACAAGGCTCTGATACCATGTCAAGATTGTGGGAGAGAAGGAAGGAGTCTCGCTTGAAGCTTTCTTGCTTGCAGAATGGGGGAAGACACACAAGGGTGGAGGCTGAAAACAGTTTTCCTCTTCTTAGTTGTGTAAGCCAAAAGAACTCACATACAAAGAAATAGAAGAACCCTATATATGGGTCTCAAACCAAACTCAACTAACTAAGGTGGCATACTAACTGAGCCACGAACTAGAGTAGATAAGGATAGCTATCATGTAGCTATTATTCATGGGCGGTGTACCAACCGTGTCTGCAACTGACACGTCGGTGACATAAATACACACGGTCACCCTGGCGTATCACGAGTGGAGCTCGATATCTCAACAGTCCCTCACTCTCACACACTCACTCCCTCACTCACTCTCTCAAGCACAAGCAATAACAAGAAGAAGAGAAGAAGAAAATGAGAGCTACTTTAGTCACACACCAAGCATGAGCTTCTCTATTCACTTTTTGGATTTTATACATGCCCTTATCCCTTTGGCCACCCATCCCCTTTTTTACATGATCGGCCATTTAGCCTAGGCCCTCTTTTCCTATTCCCTTCTATTTACATTACGCCTTCACGTATACCTATTTACTCTTTATAATTTGCATAAGGGGGAGCTTGGCACTCTTTTACAAAAATTTGGGGGTGCCTTTGCATTTAAAATGCGGCTTTTTTCCTTTGCCTTCTTTAAGGTTACCTTTGCGCCTTTGGCCTTTTCTTATCTTGTTTTCTCCGTCGGGTCCGCATTTTTGAATTTTCTTGGATCTTATTTTGCTTCCTTTTTCTCTATTCCACACTGTTGCTTCCTTTTTCTCTGTCTCGCACTGGGGTTAACATTACCCCCTTCTAGTCGAGTGCCAGCCCCACGGCACTTGCGGGTCTTTGTTGATGAGGGCTCGGGTGATTGAAGGGTTGTCATGTGGTCGATGATGGGGCTTTCATGGGGATTGGACATGGGAGAAAAGCGTATCAAAATGGTTGAGGTTTTGGAGATTAAGGGTATATTGAGTGGGTGATAGGGGGGGTCTCCAAAGTCGGTGGTTGGGCACGGATTGTCGGATTCACCTGAAAAAGGGAAAGAAACTACACTACCTGGGGTGTGCCTACCTCGTTGTGAAGTGCATTGTGTCCGTGCCAGTGGAATTGGGAGCTGGGTTAAGTCTGTGGTATTGTCCCACACTTGAGGACCCAATTTGTGAGGTGTGGTGGGTGTAGCTTGGGGAGACAGGTCTAGCCATAGATGAGTGTGACCTTCCTAGGTATGCCCTGCCCTTGATGTTCCCTAAGCATGAATGGGGGGAAACAAAAGGGGCTAGGGTGTTAGGAACGAATCCAGCCGATCGAGGCCACCAGATGCTCCTAACTTGAGGACCCCTAGGTGCAGTGATTGTGGTACTCATGAAGTGAGGTGTGTTTTTTGCTTTCTCCTTTACGTTTCTTCTCTTTGTTCCTTCTCTTTTCTTGTCCTTTTTTTTCTCTTTTCTTTTTCTTTTTCTTTTTCTTTTCTCTCTTTATATACATATATATATATATATATATATATATATATATATATATATATAATGTAGCCCTTTAGGTTTATGCGTACATTGAGAGGGGTTGTGGACAAGAATGGATGATTGTATCTAGTGAAACAGCTATCATTCATGTCCTCTGATAGAGCCATGCAAAAGGATGGAAGGAGAGTGGCTCTCATCATGAGTTTGGCCATCACACAACTATCTATGCCGGCATTCAAATAAAAAAAGAGGGGCAGTAGGCGATATTCCTGTGGGGTAGGATCCTATTTAAATAGTACTCTAAGTAGCCTAAGGTAATTATAAGTTGTAATGAAAGCTCGATCGGGGAAAGAAGAGAATTCACTATGGAAATGGGAGATGGACGGCCCTAGGTCATCTTCGGAGAAAGTGAGGGCTTCTTCTAGCTTAGTGGCATTTACATTATATATCTTAGGGAAATCATAACGACCATGGATATTAGAGTTAAAGTCCTCTCCTACCCTTCTTGGATACGGCATGTATGTTGGCTCATCTCTCTCGTTGGGTAGGATGTTACAAAATGACATCCATGCATCCATTTCCCATCCCAAATTCTTCTCCTCTAGTTTGGCTGTGACTCGTACCCATTCACGGTATTGGGCACCTTCTTAACTCTATCTTTCCAATAGTCCTATGCTTCCATCCTCCACACTGTTAAATTCTTCTCTCTTTCTTCATTCCACCGATCTCCAAGTCTTCTGTCCATGCTTATCATCTCCTCCACCACTTTAGGGGATAGCACTCAGCTTAGTGTGGATGGGAATCAGAAGCTGAAATCAAGTAGTTGGCATTTATTCTCCCTCTGTTCCCACACCCCAAGCTGCGAGTTCCAATTTATAGGTAGGCAATCTTCTCTCTGTGGGATAGGCACTTCCGGGGCTATTAGTGGTTGTGCTCTTAGTCTTCTTCAAGGTTGTTCCAACATCTTCTTTCTCTTCTTCCTGACTTTTGTTTTTCTTTCCGTAGTTGTATCCCCTTGTGGCACTTCTTGCTGAGCTTTTGATCTTGGAGAGGGGGGTTGTGGAACTTGTTCTTCATCTTGTTGCCCCACCTCAAAGTCTTGCCTTACTTTTGAAAGCTCCTGCTGTCCTTTTTCCTCCTTATACCCTAGCAAGTCCACTTCTTGGACTATCAGCCTTGCCCTTAACAAGTATTCCCTTTGCTCTTATTGGCTCAGGTTGGTTTCTGCTCCTTGCGATTGGACACACCAGCCATGCCTTATGGCTCTACAGGCAATCTCCGGTTTCTTCTTTAAGGTTTCAACAGCCTCCTCCTCCTCTGACTGCATGACATCTAGAATGGTAATGAGGAAGGCACGTTGTTGGGTTTCCATTCTTGTCTTTATGGCCTTTGTCGTGCTCTTTGCTAGCACTGTGTTGCCCTCAACATGGGCTAGACGACTTACCAAGTCTTTCATGCTTCCTTCGCTCTTGTCCACCCACTCTTCTGCTTTCTGCTTCATTTCCTCTAGGCTCTCGCTTTGTCTTTGGGTTAAATCCACTATCCTTGGCTCTTGTTCTCTCCACATTTTGGTCACTTTTTCTTTCTTCTCTTCCAAATACTCAATTTCCCTTTCCTACATTCCTTGCTCTTCTAACTCTACTAGCAGTTTATCCTTCATTTTCTCCATTTCCTTTCGATGCTTCTCCTCTTCCTAAGCTTTTGTTGCGTCACCCTGCTGCAAGTTTTTCCGTGGCTTCTCAGATCCTTTCCATCCGCCTTGTCAGCTCTTCATGTTGCACAATTAGCAGCTTGTACTCCCTTTGCAATCCTATTAGCTCCTGTCTCTCTTCCTCGAACCTATCTTACCAAGTATCTTTTTTCTCCTTAGCTTTGAGCTCTTCCTTCAGCTTGCATATTTCCCTAAGGTACCCCGCTATTTGGTGAGTCCTTTCCAACTAAAAGGCTGCCAATGCTTCTCTTTCAGCTTCCAATTCAGCCACCGCTGTCTTCTTTTCCTCCTTTTCCCTTTCTAGCTATGCGAGAAGCTTCTTGACATACTTGTCATAGCCTATAGACGACGGCACTGCTGTAGGGATAGACGTTGTGGATGCTTCTATCTTCTGCTTCTTAGGGTCTTGCCTTGATTCGGCATATGCAGCTGCCGGTCTCTTTGTTCTAGCCATTGGGGCTCCTCCGCTGGAATATGAGGCTATTTACTGCACTTTATTCACTAGGTATTGCACCCATGCCATGAGATTACTTGCATCCACTGTGTTTGTGGTGCCTTGGGTGGTTGTGGTAGTTGCGGTAGGGGACATGAGAACAGGCGGGATTGGATGTAATAGGCCCTTACCCTTGCCTTCTGTCATTGGTGGTGCCATTTTTGGTGCTTGGGAGCTAGTGCTTGGACCTTCCTCCCTTGGTAGGCTCATGGTAGCTATCTCCTTCTCCTTGGAGGGCAATTCTATCGACATACGAATGGCTTGAGCAATATCTTCATTTTCTTTTCTGCACAACCTTTCTGCCTCTTCTTCTTCTCTCCTCTTTCTCTCTTCTTCAGCTCTTCTCTTTCTCTCTTCTTTAGCTCTACTTGACTCCTCTTCTTTAGCTCTCCTCTTTCTCTCTTCTTTAGCTCTCCTTGACTCCTGTGTACCGTCTGCAACTCGGTTTTTTCTTCCTTGGTCATTCTCTCCCCTGTTTCTTGCTGTTGCTTTTGAGGGGTCTTCTTCTTTGACTTTCTAGGCCCTCCTTGACCATATTGCGTCTCTTGTTCTCCCACCTTGCTCACAATCCTTTCACTTGACTGCCTTTGCTTGTGGGGTGGTGATCTTTCACGAGTCTCCCCTACTTCCTCTTCACCTTCCATCTCTCCCACCGCCTCTTGGATGATAGCGGTTAGCACCTTGCTAAACCCTATAGCCGATGCTTTGGATGATGATTTCTTCCTTGCCTTCCTTGCTGTGGAAGTTGGAGACTCCCCACCTGCTAGTCTTATACCTGTGGCTAGTGCTTTTGCTGAGGCTTTAATAGTTTTGTGCACAAAGCCATTCCAATTCACTTCATCTAGGGACTTGGCCGCAATGCTCTCCAGTAGCAGTACTCCGATCCTACTCATTAGAGCGTTGTATCTCTAGCTAGAGAATAAGGCATGGATAATCTTTTCTTGCAGCCTGACCTCAGGGTCTGGGATGTCGGCTAAGCTGACTCCATCGTTCATGTGCACCAAGACCTTGTCCATCCCTAGCATATTGTAAACATCTCTTTTGGGCCGTCCACCACTTCGGGCTCAATTCCACCTCCACTCTGCGAGTTTCTTCTCCTTGTCTCACTGTCATAGTGCTGCGGTTTCTATTAGCATCAAAAGTCTGTAGGAACTCCATGCACTTGCTCTAGTCAATAGCTTGCTCGACCTTCTCAACGTACTTTCCATATTACATTGGTCGCAATCTGCTTCACAGCTTGCTCTTCCATGGCCATGTCTTCCAAGTTCAGGATGTTCCTAAACTTAAACTGGTTGAAGGCCTTGATTTCCGCTGTTAGGCCATACTTCTCATGTTCTTCTTCCATGAACGAAAGCTTGCTGCCATTGTCTTGGCCTGCCATCGTAGGTTCTGTCATAATACCACAGCTCACCATAAGTTTCCTCAAGATAACTCTTATGAAAAGATAGGTAGAAACTAATTGTAAGCTTATGGAAAGATGAAATGCTTAAGTATGGAATGAAAACTTTTACTTCAAGAAGTCCACATAATCCAACAAAAGTTCATGACAATTTCCTTCACCATAAGTTGACCTTCATCCGTTTTTTCGCTTTTAAAATTCGGCTTGACGTTTCAGGGCATATTCAAGTTTAAGATGTGTGTTTTCTTTTCCATCTTACCCTTCACCCCCTCCTCCCCAAGAATGATGTAAATCCTTCCTAGGATTGGAGAATGAAGGGTTAATGGCATTAAGCGCATGCTTATGGTGTTTCACTTTTGCATAAGCCAAGCGTAGAAGTGCGGGTTGTACTCCAAGTGAGCATGGTGGTCCATGTCATGAGGTTGAATGCCTACATGGGTAATGTAGGTCAGGACATCATTTAGGAGGTCACCGGAGTTGATTCTGCTGGTAATGTGTAGCTCTTCCTCAGTAAGGATTCGATCTAAATAGGGGTGGGCCATGACATGATCTTCTAAGGGTCGGTTGCGAGTGATGGCCAATACCCTAAAGGAGGTAGGAGCTACATAAGTTGGGTTGTATTCAGAGGTTTTGGTTGTGTGCCTCTGCTCAGTGTTGGTCATAATTTGGCAGCCCTTTCAATGGATTGGGAGAGTATACCATTTTCGTAGGAAAGAAGACTCAGTGTTGGCTAGGTTTTGCAATTCATCAATTTCGTGGCTTGTCGCAGAGATTGTGCTCTTATCACACTCATAAGAGGTTATTAATCATTGTTTGTGAGCTTGCTCTCGAGAAATTTCATTGTTGATCAATTCCTCGGCCACCATGAAGACTTTCATGAACATGAATTCCGATTCTTCCCAGGTGCAAGGCAGTGTGCATACTTCCGTTGCTAAAGGCTCATCAAGGAGGCCTAAATCTAGTCGTTCATAGCTTTTAGCAAGCGTAGTGAAGGTTGTGTCCAAGCATTTAATGTAGGTGACGAGGTCATCCCCCGTATTCTTAGCTAGGTCAGAGGCCAATGTAAGAATAGATCTTTGCTCACAAGAGGTTTTAAGGCCTGCAGGAGGTTGGAATTTGAGTGGACTAGAAAACTCAATGATGGATGTCTGTTGCTTTGGCTGATCCTTAGGGTGTGTGTTAGCCACGTGTGTGATAGGCGTGGTTTGCGGCGCAAAGGTTGTGCTGCTTGCAGATTGTGGATCAGCAGGGACACTAGGAGTGTCTAGTTGCGTTGGTTTGGAGGCAATAGGTTGCGGTTCCGGTCGATAGATCCGTTGAGGCCCTATGTGTTTAGTGACTTTTGGTTCACACTGCTTGTTAGTTCTAAGCAGTTGACATGGTTGTGGAGATGGGCTAGGAGTTGGCAGCTGAGGGATATGCATGCCACTGGTGGTCTTAGGTAGCCAAATCCAATTGTTGCCTTCATAGTAGCCTTGTGCGTGCAAGAGGGCTTTAGGCACCCATTGTGGCTTGGTTGTTCATCTTGTTCTATAGCGCCAACTTTGTCTCCTAGGCTTATGTTTTGGCGTTCTCTGCTTATGGGTCCGTGCAAGATGGCTTTAAGAAGACCATGGTTGTTGGGTAGGCACCCATTTGAGCTGCTGCTCAGTGGTCTTGATCACATCTCCTCTAGGTTGTGGTTTGCTTAGCTAGGTAGAGCGGGACGAGTTGCAACCCCCTCCTTAGGCTTTATGCTAGCTGTTTCTACCAGTGGCACTGCGGGTTTAGATGGAGCCGCACCACCCTTGCTGAAAGTCGTTACTATTCATATGTTGCCAATGGCAAAGTGAATGTGCTACGAGTCGTAGTTAACATTGCAATGTGTTTGTTTTTTGAATGTGCGTCCTAGCAATGATTCCTTCCGAACGGTCTTAGTGTTAGATAACACATAGAAAATGATGGGTAGACTTTCAGTCTCAATAGAAACCGCTACTTTGCATTTTCCTACCAGTGGGTAGGATTGTCCCCCAAATGGGTTGAGCTTGGCATTAGTGGGCTGCAATTGGGGCTGACCAATGAGAGTCCAATGATCATGGGTAAGGATGTTGAAGTTAGCTCCCTCATCAATAAGTGCATCAAAGGCGTGTGTGTTTTGAGCAGTGACTGTTAGTCGCAGGTAAGCAGGTTCTACTTCTTCCTCGTCTTCGTCCTCAATCTCGGTGAGAGTTGCTACTCTCACGTTGACAGTGGTTGCAGCATCGATGGCTCATGCACAGGATGGGTCGAGGGGTAGTATTTCTTGAGGCGGCTACCATTAAAGAAGCCAATGCCCTCTTCCTCTAAATTCTCAAGTTCTATGTTGCCGGTTCGACTGATGTTGCGGACTTTTAAAGGCCGTAATCCTCTGAATTTCATTTTCTGCTTATGACCCTTCATAGAGAAAAGTAATACGAGGTTGCCTTACTCGAAGTCATGTTGTTTGACGTGCTTGTCAAACCCACTCTTGCGTCGTGTCTTTTCATAGATTAGTGTATGAGTGGCTAAGAGTCGTATCTCAGAGAGATGTTCTAGCTCTGCTAGGTGTTCCGTCCATGCTTCCTTCCCATCCCATCCTTCTTGCACAACTACTCTCAGACTAGGGACGAGAAAGTCCACTAGAAGGATCACTTTGGTCCCATAGATCAGCTTGAAGGGTGTTTACCCGACTGCCGTCTTATAGGCTGTCCTATAGGCCCACAATGTTGCCATGAGCTTATTATCCCAGTCCGCAGAGACCACCTTAGTCAGGACATTCACTAAGATCTTGTTCGTGGATTCCGCCTAACCGTTAGCTTGAGGATAGTAGGGTGATAATTTCTTATGGATGATTATGAAGGTGGAAATCAGATGGACAATTACTTCATTGATGAAATGAGTGCCTTGGTCACTAACCAGTTGGATGGGGCAGCCGAATCGTGAGATCACCTGCTCCCAAAGGAACTTGGCTGTGGTCCTAGCATCGTTCTTTCTTGTGGCTTGAGCTTCGGCCCATTTATAAGGTAGTTCGTTGCTACGATGATATACTTGGCTTGTGAATACCGTGTTGCAGGTTTGATTGGTCCAATAAAGTCAATGCCCCATTTTATGAAAGGTTATCGTGCTATAATTGGGGTCAACTCCATCTTATCTTTAGGAATAGGGACTTTGGTCCTTTGCCACTCAACAATGCTTTAGGAACTTAGCAGCATCACATAATAAAGTGGGCTACCATAGTTGAGATTGAAGCATCTTACGGGTTGTAATATCTTCGCTGAAGTGCCCTCCAGCAACCCCACCATGCGTTTCAGTCAGTACATCATGCATTTCATGTTCACATACGCATATTCACAATACGCCATCCTGTCCTAACCTATAGAGGTGGCCAGCGATCAATTGGTAGATTTGAATCTTAAGGATGAGGTGCCTTAGCCTAGCCTTCTCGATGGGTCTCTCTAGCAGTCCATGTTCTAAGATTTGAACTATGCCATCAGCCAAATAAGGCATTAAGTTGGCTCTGAATAAATCCTTTTCACTGGACATGCAGAAAAGATGTGCATTGGGTAGGTCATTCACAATGCATTGTCTAGTGGCTTCAGTGGGTATGCGAGACATGTGGTCCGCCATGTAATGTTGCTTTCCTCTGCGTACAACCACAGAGAAGTCGAATTCTAAAAGCAAAAGCAACCATCGAATGATGCATCCTGTAGTGCAAGGTTTGTTAACAAGATAAAGTAAAGCTTGATGGTCAACAAAGAAGGTGAAAGGTGTAGCCAAAAGATAATGCCAAAATTTCTTTACAACAAACACCAAGGCTAAGCCTTTCCTCTCTATTGTGGAGTAGTTTATCTCCATATCCGTGAGTTGTTGACTAGCAAAGCTCATTGGATAGTCAAGGTTATGCTCACTAGGATGGCATAGAACGGCTACAACGGCAAACTTTGATGCATCAATGTGTACATGGAATGTTATGCTCTAATCTGGGGCTCATAAAATTGGTGCGATGGTAAGAGCCTTTTTTAATTCCTCATAAGCGCTTTGGCACTCCTCGGTCCACTCGAATACAATCAGCAACTTGTAAAGTGGTCTAGCAATCAATGCATAGTTCAAAACAAAGCACCGATAGTACCTTGTGTGGCCTAGGAAGCACTGAACTCCCTTATAGTTGGTTGGTGGCGGCAAGTCGACAATGACCCTGATCTTAGAGAAGTCAGTGGCAATGCCATTCTTGGACACCACGTGCCCTAAGATACATCCGTGTTTCACCTAGAATTGGCACTTTAAGGGATTCAAAGAGAGACTATAGAGCCTACATCGCTCAAAGACTACACGAAGCTTATCTAGGTGTTTTTTCCAGCTAGAGTGTACGCATAGATTGTCAAAAAATACTTCTAGCTCTTGCCTAAGCATTTCTTTGAAGATGGCACACATTAGGCGTTAAAAGGTAGCAGGTGCGTTCATCAGCCCAAATGGCATGACTATGTAAGCAAATACGCCCCACTCTGGCGAACACTGTCTTATGTCTATCATTAGGGTGTGCTTGAACTTGGTTGTAACCTAAGAAGCCGTCCAAGAAACTTTAGGCTTCTTTTTCTACTACTCTCTCAAGCATGTGCTCCATGTAGGGCAATGGGTAATTTTCTCTCTTAGTCGTTGCATTGACTTTTTTGTAACTTACACAAACTTTGATTTTTCTGTTCTTTTTCATGACAATCACGATGGGTGATACCCAGTCCCTGTGCTCAATCTCGTAGATGAATCCTACCTTCAATAGCTTATCGATTTCTTCCTTTACGGCGTGAGCATGCTTTGGATTCATCAGTAAGGTCGTTGTTTTACTGTCGTTGCATCAGGAATCATTGGAATATTGTATGTTGCAACCCTAGGATCAACTCCCTTGAGTCCCGTCTAAGGACCAAGTGAATACAGCTATGTACTCTCGCAAGAGAGTAATGAGATTGGCCTCTTCTTCCTCGCTCAAGTTCTCAGCTATAAACATGGGTCGAGGCTCTCCCCTTCCCTTGCTATGTTGACTTTCTTGACCTTGGTAGGTCCCTCTATTGGCTCATTATCTTGTCCCTATCTCTTAGCTCCCAACAAGATCACTATCATGTCTCCTTTTTTGAACTTAGTGAAGCACTTTGGTAGGTCTTGGGATTTCTTTTGCTATTCGGCTTTCAACCCCTTCGGCTGTCCTATCTTTTCGTTGGGTCCGATGTCTGAATTTGAGTGTGGCTATCCGAGTTCGAGTTGTCTGTTCGACTCAAATGGGCGAGTGATGTCTGATTGGACAAGGGGTTGAAGGTGTCCGAATGGCCAAAATCGGACTGTCTGATTGGTGTGGTCCAATTTCGGGAATTGGACTTTACGGCTCTTGTCCGATTCTGGCGGCATGTTATCGAATGACAAAAAAATCCACAAATCTGATGATTGGGAAGCTTGAGGCCACATAGGCCTCTAGAATCCAAGGACACACAACAAAGAAGGTGTAGATATACCTGAGATAGGAGAAAAATGCAAAATCCGATCGCACGATCCCTTTCTATTGCCTTTGAGCTCTCTCTCTCTCTCTCACAGCATGCACAAATGATCATCCCCTTGCCTCCTTGGCCTCTTAAGGTCTCCTTTACTCACCCTTTGACCTCCTCCTTGTCTCTCTTTGCTGCATCAAACATTAAAGCTCCCTTTCTCCCACTTTTTTCTTGTTTAGGCTTGTTTGCTACAGCAAAAACCCTACGGTGCCTAACCTTATTTTTCTAGATTTTTCTTCTTCCAAATGTATTCAAATCACAAGCAAATGCTTACACTAATCCAACCTACTAATCTAAATCCAAAAAATCAAAAAACTTACTTGCTAAGGAGATTGAATACCTCCTCAAACTCCCTCGCTTCCTACCTATCTACTTCAAGTATGAGTTTGGGAAAAACCGTACTCCAATGCTCAATTCAGAGCGCACAAGCACTCAAGGCTTGAATCCGTTTGTCCCAGAAATGGAATCAAAATGTGGGAGCTTTTGCTCGACCGTCAAGACCCATGGACCGCTTATTACTCGAGCTTTTCAAGCCGAATGCTAATGGCTACCTCTCAGATAGCCGTACGCGCTCTCAAGCCTACAAGTGTAGTGAGCTTACCTCGATGCCTGATTGAGTACCCTTCTCCCTCAAGCACTCCAGCAACTCCACAATCCGAGATGCAAGCTCAAGCAACCTCAATCATCCACCTTCAAGCTCCATGCTCCATAGCCGCGTGAGACAAGAGAAGCGAAGAAGAAGAGAAGAAGAAGAAGAGAGGAGAAGATGGATAGTTTCTCCACCACGGTCCCTCACTCTCACACACACACTCCCTCACAATCCCTCACTCACTCTCTCAAGCACAAGCAAGAACAAGAAGAAGAGAAGAAGAAGAGGAGAGCTACTTTAGCCACATACCAAGAATGAGCTTCTCTATTCACTTTTTGGCTTTTATACATGTCCTTATCCCTTTGGGCACCCATCCCTTTTTTTACATGACGAGTCATTTAGCCTACTTCTTATTTTCCTATTCCCTTCTATTTACATTATGCCTTCACCTATGCACATCTACTCGTTACAATTTGCACATGAGGGAGCCTGGCGCTCTTCTACAAAAATTTGGGGGTGCCTTTCCCCTTTGCCTTCTTTAAGGTTTCCTTTGTGTGAATTTTCTTGGATCTTATTTTGCTTCCTTTTCTCCGTCTCGCACTAGGGTTGAGAAGGGCACACGCTAAACATGTAGGGGTATCAATACCTGGGTCTAATATTGTGGACATTTCATCCATAGATAAGAAAAAGAAGAAGAAGAAGAAGAAGAAGAAGAAAAGAGTCGAAGGAAAACTTAATCTAAAGAGTGACAACGCTACAACATTAACATTGGGGAGAAAACTACCTTATGCGGAACCCTAAAACCTCAGCTTCGAAAATTGAAAAGAAGGGAAGTGCTAGGGTATGGGAATACCTCGACCCAAGGTACCAAATGGAGATCATAGAAAAAGTGAGGGGCTAGGTAGAGGAAGCTCAAGTGCATATTGGGCAATCAATACCAGATCGTGAGGATAAAAAAATATCTAGTGCAGAGCTGTCCTCCTCATCGACGCATGTGAGATCAGTGTGACAAGTCAAGGGCAGGAACCTCATACCTATCTGGATGAATCCACCTTACCTCAAGAAGATCTAGAACCAGAAGTGCACTTGACTAGGAGAAGCAATGCCAACAAGCTTGACATAGGACTGCTAGCAGCTCTTGTGTCCACACAAGTATTGTTGGCTTTAGGATAACTGATGAGAGAAAACCAGGGATTATGGAGGACATTTAAGGCATGGGTTGAGAGACAAGAGCAAACAAAAATACTAAGGGAAGTAGATAATGACACCCACATTCCAAGTGTGACACTCTCCCTAGTGCCAGGATCACTACAAGTTAATGCCTTCTGGGAAGGGACAGAGATGCATGCTGTTCTACTAGTTGTAGCATTGGGAGATACAACTCGAAAAGGTATTGTGGACATAGGGGTAGGTGTGAGTGTCCTTAGCCACATAGTGTTACAAGCCTGGCGTAGTCCCCCTATTGAAGCTACTAGATTCAATGTAACACTTGCTAATGGGACAAAAGTTGGTACATTTGGAGTGCTGAAAGTCTACCCAATCAAGATAGCTGGAGTCCAGTTTTTAGTAAATTTCCTTGTAATGAAAGTTTTAGACTACGATATCTTGTTGGAAAGGCCCTGGATACAAGGTTCTAGAGTGATAGAGAGAACAGGGGTAATGGGCTAATATTATTTGGAAATAGAATGGGGGCAGATTGAGTGGAGATGGATATGTGGAAGATCTCACCAGTCGACCTAGATGCTATTTTTGCCATACTCAAGGGAGAATCACATAGCAAGCCCAATTACAGACCCTTAACCAAATACATTCCCTATCTAGAGGACGAGCGTGATTGGATGCATGTGTTGGAAACCATTGACTTGCTATTCTCTGATGATGAGGATGATTACAAAAGGGCTATGGAAACAGCTAGCAAGTTCAACGAACAACTAAACTCTATATCGCGAAGAGTGATGAACCACCCACAATACCCTTGTGTATGATAGCAAGGAAGCATAAGACCAATGCCCATGACATACCATGTCCCAACAAGCAAGTTGGAATTGCATAGAATCCTTGAGTATCTGATGAAGAAGCTAGTTGACAACCCTGCAACCAACCTGAAACCTGTCAAAGCTCTCATGAAATGATACAAATAGATATAGACTAGAGTGCATGACCTAAATCTCTTATATAATTGGGCACTACTTGATGATGACGAAAGCTTGGAATTTGACAAATAAATAGAGGACAAGTTCTCTAAATGAGAGAATACCGATGATGAATATGTAGACTGCAACTTTGGTAGTAAAGAGAGTGGTGAAGGAGTAGAAACCATCAACTATGATACGGATGGGTGGACAATCGATTAGATAATTATGGACTCCAAGCCCAAGGAAACTAATGATTTTAGGATAGAGAAAGGAGTCATTAGGGTGGATTATGATTGAACCTTGTTAGAGCACCTAGACGTGGTTGACTATGAGCAAGCCAGAGTGATAGATAGAATCTACACCATTGTTTGAAATAGGATCAACATGAGAACTCCAACCACCTAGTGAAACCTCCTCTTCTAGTGAAGATTGTGAGTTTAACTTAGTGTTTGTGGTAAGCTTTGACAGCGACCTTGAGATACCACGACCCTCTAGGATTGGACGCACCAGTCCGCTTGAGGCATAGAAGGTTAAAGGAGGAGAGGAAAAAGCAACCCAAATGGCAAAAGAAACTCCACGATCTACCTAAACACTTCACAAAGCTTAAAAAAGATGATCAAATAGTGGTGCTAGTGGGAGCCAAAATTAAAGGATTTCATAGTTGGGGCTTTGACTGAGGAGGAACAAACCAACCTTATTCATCTCTTAAAATAATTCTTTGATGTGTTCAGATGGTTCATGGAAGAGCTGAAAGGCATTGACCCAAGTATAGTGAGTCATAACATCCCTATGGTTCCTGATGCAACACCGGTGAAACAAAGGCCTTATGCCATGAATCCTAAGCACACTCATGCCATTGTCATGGAGCTACACATCCATAGATGGGAAAACCCCTCAGGAACGCCATCGATTTGGATTCTAAGCCGAGCTACCAGCGATATTGGATTGATTGATTGTTTGGTTTGGTTTGTGGTTTTATTTGCGTGTTGCATGTTAATCTGTGTGTTTGAGTGTGTGAGCATGTGAAGGCATGCTTGACAGTGATTTTACATCCAGTGTGTGCAATTAACTCTATTTGTGATATTCCCAGCCTTACATTGTAAATGCAACCACCTGTGTGTGTTTTCGCGGGTTTGCATGTGAATCCCATTGTGTATTTTTTGTTTTGTGTGCCAAAAAAATACTAAAAAGAATGCCAAGGATTATTTTTGAAAGGAATGAACAATTGCTAAACTAATGGATTGAGAAAGATTGAAGCTACGTATGCAAAACCATTCAAAACCGAGAAATGAGAAGAAGAGAATGTGAACAAACCCCTTGAACTCAAAAAGAATTGGTTCAGTTTCAAGTAAGTGTGGAAACTCAAAGTGAGATTACTTTTAAATGGTTAGGGACTCTTAGTATGAACATAAATTGAGTTAACCTAATTATTGTTTATGATTAAGAAAGAGAAAAAGCTTCTCTGAAGCTTCTAAGCTTTAAAAAAAGCTTCTTTTGTAAATGATGAAATAGGGATTGAAGAACGAAGAATGATAAGCTGTCCCTTGAAGTGTGTATGCATCATCATCGCGAGATTCACGGCACTTCTTGGACTTCCAGAAAGCAAGACGGCTATTGTACGCCATGGAATGTAAGCTTTTATTGAAGCTAAAGCTTAAAGAAAGCACAAGCCTTTATATCAAAAGCAGGAGGGGACAGAGAATGCAAAACTGAATTCTTTAAGGGATTTCAAATAATAATGCAGGCCAATGATAGAAGGCAAAGAGTTTGAAGCTTTTTCTTTCATTGAAAAGCAACTCCATGATTAAGAAACAAAGCAAGGCAGATTTAACTGAATAGGGTTGATTGAATTGCAAGAAGCGCAAATTGATAGGCAAAGTGCAATTGATTTTTATAAAAAAACCAAGAATTTTTTTTGCATAAACATAATTAAAAGATAAAGGAAAAAAACATAAAGAAAGGAGATTTGGTCATGCGATATAATAGCAAACTTGACAAGACTTTTCAATGGAAATTCCAAACAAGGTGGGAAGGACCTTTCAAGATAAGATAATATTTTCCTAATGGAATCTATCTTTAGGAAATTCAAATGGAAAAGTTCATTCTTATAGAGTGAATGGTTTAAGGTTGAAGAAGTATGTTTCTTGAATGATGGCAATTAACATAGATGATGATGTTGATCATTTACAAGATTAAAAAACACATGATGAGAAGGATTGGTTGGAAGATCTTTCGACACTTTTGAAGGCCACTGATGCATGAATGCTTACGGGCAAGGACAAGGGCTAAATGATATTAAGATTTTTTGAAGAAAAGAAGAAAATCCTAGCCCTAGGGCATGATAGAGGAAAGAACCAAGTTTGTGTACATATCTCATAAGGATAGGTTAGATCTAGCATGGTTTGTTGGTCTAGTAACTCAAGATCTTCTCTTCTTGGTTCCAAAGAAAAAAAATGACCAAACTCTTTGTTGAGTCGTAACAAGAAGAGCTATGGATTGGAAAGAGGCTGCAAAAATGAGCTTAGATAGAGGGATGAATCTTAAGGGTCATGAAGGTCTACATCGACTATGTCAAAAACTAAAGAGAATGAGAGGTGGGGGTGGAGAGGAGTTTTTTCAAATTCTTGAGAGGTAAGGTTGAGAGAAAAATTTTGTGATGCATGAATGCATATCCACTTGCACAAGGGAAAGGTTAGACACATTATCAGAAATGCATCCATTGATCCCATGTGAAACATTGATTGTAACGGTGCAAAGCATATTTCGAATGCATTCTCTTCAAGGCATGTGTGTTTAAGTATTGAGGTTCATATCAATGGCACAACCATTTTTTGATAAGGAGAGTCACAAGGGTCGTGAACGATATCATCAATAGTGAGAAAGGGAGTTCTTTGGCTCATCATATATGGCCAATTCTGTTTGAGAGGTTATTGTAAGTGGGCATGGGAATAGTGGAGTTTGTTTTTGTTCAAATAAGAGGTGAGATGAATTTAAGGGAATAAAAAAAGAAGTGCATTGTTGCATCAAGCACAAATACACACTTCACAAGGGAATAAACACATCTTCTTTCTAAATCATGCTTTATCATGGGTGTGATTGGTTGCATACATTGATTTTTGGGTTGCACGTATTCAAAGCAAGTATGAATGAGCATGATGTTTTCTTAAGCATAATTTTCCTTAGGAGATTCATGTATAAGTTGCATTTGATCAAACAACAGGTTTTTAAAAGACAAAGTACCAAGTTTAATTATTTCAAGGCTTCATCATGAAGGACCAAAAGGTTGACAGGTAGTGATTAGTTTTTCATCAAGAAGACCACCTCATGATATCACAATGAACGTCTCTACCTTGAAGACCTTTGGAAACTCAATACAAAGGAGGATTTTCTTTTACTAGCAAAGAAAGATCCACACTAAAGGAAATTCAAGAGAAAACCTCAAGTTTACAAGAAGAAGATATGGCCAAGGAAGGATTTAATGAAGACCGAAGAGCAAGTTTTTATACTCTTTGCATGGGATGTGCATTTTGTAAAAAATGTTTCCTCTCTCATTTTTAGTTGAGCATATCCAATAAGCTTTTCATCTTGTGACCAGCTTTTAGAAAATCCTTGTAAACCTTATGTAAATAAGATAAGGTTCAATGCTTTGAAATTTTAGGATTAACCCTTGTATTTGTCTTTAAGCCTTTTTGAAATTTTAGGATTAACCCTTGTATTTGTCTTTAAGCCTTTGGAAGGAGTTTGTGAAGAGTGAAAGCCTTAGTCAAATGTTTCAATCCAAAATTGTATTCAAAAAAAGGAAAAGAATTAGAAAAACGAAAATGCAGTCATGGAGAAAAATGAAAAATGAAAGTACTATTCATGCTTACCACTTGTTATCTTACCATGAACGGGTATTATATGCTTATAAAAGCATCACATAGTTCATTCAAAAGTTGACTGGATAGAGTAAAATCATAGGAGAGAGAGGAGGCGGAATCAAGGATCATGATGATCAGAAAGTGGAGAGAGAGAGTACATATAATCATTGAGAGTGATGATGATCATCTATAATATTGCACCCGTGGAAGGACATTATGCTGTCATAAACCAATCTACCGCCAATGTTGCAGCGCAAATTTTGGGATGATTCTAGTCATTGACTTGCAGAATCTGTTGCAGTAGCACACGTACGTGAGTAATTGTGGTTGTAAAAGTCCTTGAAGAAGGCGCCATGATTGAGGCAATTCCACTTAGACAAAGGAAAAGAAAAAGAGTAGTGCTTGTATTCTTTCAAAAAAAAAGTATATGTATATCCCATACACTTGCAGCGCACCTAGGGGCCCTCAAGCTTGAGAGTGTCTAGTGACTGTGGTCAGTTGGCTCCATCCTCAATCCCCTAGCCCCTCTCCCCCACATCATGTTCAGGGTCCTCTCAATAGCAAGACATCTCAAGAAATTGGTAGACCTATCTCCTTGAACATCACTTTACTGCATACTTAACCTCTCACCGACTGGGTTCTCAAGTGTGGAATGGAATTAGAAAGCCTTGGCTTCCCTAGTGCAAACCCATCTCCGAATCGCACCTTCCACCCACCACCACTTTGTACATTGCACCCAACTCTTCCTTGTAAGTATCCTGAAGAGTAGTGAAGAACCTCCTTCCCTTCTTCATCACATGAACTCTTACCCTCATTCCATGAAGGTTTGGCAAAATGGAGCGAAAGTGGAGCTAGTGCCAAAGAATGGCCAAAGAAGCAGGAAAAAACAAGAAAAAGATAAGAACAAGTAAAAGATTAGAAAAAGAGTTAAAAGAGAGTGCAGGCAACAATAAAAAACAAGGATCCTATGAGGCAAGTAGTACCAACATTAAATGTCACGCCGCCTAAGGGTAGAAATTATAAAATTAAATTTTCTTGAGCACCGAGCTCACTCCCATGCAACTTGTAAAATCAAAGTGCAATTAATGACGTGCGAGTGTGACAGTCAATCTTTTTCAAAATATAGATAGCTTGATGAGTTGCAGGACCCTGAAGGCGGGTCTCAAAAGAATGGAGAATATGCACTAAATTAGAATTAGGCCTTACCCAACATCTAAAAAATTAAAACTTTATATATGAGGTGAAAAACCTTAGTTGTAAAGCCATTCCACGACTAATGCAAACAAAAGCTTATCTGTTTTCTCTACCACGACTCAATTTTCTTCTTCTCCTTCTTTGAGCAACCTGTGCTTGCAAGCATTCTATGAGGCAGGGAGAAAGAGGTCTTGTGAGATAGTTCTTTGCTCAGTTGTTTACTTCTCCATCTTTTCTCCTCACCTTCTTGGGATTACTTTCCAGTTTGAGTGATAGAGGAATAGAGTTGTTGCTGTAGGAGCAAAGAGCTTGAGGGGGCTTGAGAGAGAGAGAGAGAGAGAGAAGGCAGATTCAACTTGGCTTGGACAAACAAGCGAAGGAGATCAACTGTTGATACACGAAGGACGGTGGATCGAGAAATACGAAGCTTGAGTGCGGACATTGGTGGAGTCATCAGAGCTTTGGAGCTCACAATGATCATCTAGACTACAACGTGGTGAGTTCCTTGACTCGACTATTCTCTTTTGTTATTATTCTTGCTTGGCAAGCAACGGGTAGCAATCTGTAGCTAGCCAAGTGGGTGAGATTAGATGGTGGGAGAGCTCACAGGGTGAGAGACCGTGAGAAGAGTTGGTTTGAGAGGGTGCATGATCAATATACATTTCCCATCTAGATTCAGCAAGTAGGAATTTGAACCTACACCTCTCACAAATCCACTCAAAAAACAAAGGCCATGTGAAATGAGCCATAATGAAACCTTAGCCTACAATTGAGGCAGTCCTACACGACCCTCACTCTCACATCCTCCTTACTCTCTCATACCCAAGGTTCCTCACTTGTGAATGATCATCCAAATGTGCAATGACAAGAAGTGTGTGCTCAATGGAAGGTGCAACTCTCATATGCTCATGCATCTAACTTTTGCTAGACATAGCTTTGGCAAGCCTCATGCCATGCAATGCCATTGATGGTACTCTTAGTGATTTTTTTCCTTAGCATGGAAATGTATTGAGAAAAAGGGATGTACAAATCCCCAGTGTGTGTTAGAACAAGATGTGCAAGTGCTAGTGCTCATGTCCCTTATCCCGAAGTGGTGCAAAAAGTTGGAAAAGAACAACATACTTGATTATTCATTTTGTCCATGTTCAAGACTGCTTCATATAGCTACAAAAACTCATATCTTCAATTAAACAACTTACCAATCATCTCACAAAATGAAGAACCCTAGATGAAACATACTTTCTACCTCAAGAAAACTCAAAAGAAGACCTTTCAAAAAGAGATATTAGTTATGAACAACTTGCACATATCTATGTGATGTCCTTCGTCCTTTCTCTAGGCTACGGACTTCTCCATTTCACAAAAAAATCCTAGCATCTTTTAGTCCTTCCCCTAGCCCACAAGCATTCATGTGCTAGCGGTAGTTCTCATAAAAAGTTGAATTATTTATGAGCCATAAAAAAATGGTCTAAAGAAAGATTCGAACCTCATCAAGCATCTTGATCATGAATTACTTCGCATTTTAAATCACAAGCAAGTTTCCATGAGACAATCCATCATTAAGGTCATAAAAAAATTCAAAACGTTCAAGAGAACTATAAAACACATCATCATAAAAAAATCTTCAACCCCCTCTCATCCATGCTATGGATAGATATGTCAAGCTTTGAGTCATCAAATAAGGTTTTAGTCCCATTTTAGTCACTCAACTTATACTCTTTCTCAAACTCGTTTAAACAATCAAAAAACTTGTCATCTAATGGTGCTAAGTAAGGGTCTTCCATCTCAAGCTCAATATCAATCACATCATCAATAATATACTAAGTCTCATTTGAACTCACAACTCCACGATAACTTATTTCATCAACACCATGCAAGGTTTCTCTAGTACCATCCATCAAACACTTCTCACTAACATCACAAGACTCCCAAAAGTTCCTCATCATATACAAATTTGTTAACCAGTGCATTCTCATTGACAAAATCATTATAAAGCAATAAATTAGGACCACATAACTCATCCAAAAACTCACAAACCTTTAGATCCTAACTAGCATGAATCTTTTGAGAGATTTTAGTAACCTCATGATCTTCCCATAAGCTCTTCCCCTCCTTGTCTTCGTGATTCTTACGAAATTCTGCAACAACACATCACTCCAAAGAGTCATCAACATCCAAAATGTAATAAGCATCATTAAAATCTCTTTTAGAACAAATTTTTACAATGGACTCATTAATCCAAGAATTTTCTTTGACAAGGAGCTCATTATCATGAACATTAGCATCATTGCCAAAAAGATCATTATATGACCATAAACATGATTTGCAATCTCATGTAAGGATCCATACTTACCCAAATTCTCATTAGTTTCAATTTTAGGAGATCTTGGAAACAATTTGAAGTCCTCACACAACATCTTTGCTCCATCCTTGTCTCTTAAACCAAAAAAACACTGATCACCACAATTAGTGAGACATGTAGAGTTAGATACACCAACATTATTACAAACAACATCCACCAAATCATAAGCCATATCACAAACCACATCACAATCATTAACACATCTGTCATCTAACAAAAGAGTTTGACAAAAAACTCTCATCATTACACAAATTTTTGGGCAAACATGACTCAATAGAGTCATAATCATAAACATTTTCAAATGACAAAAAGTAGTCTTCCTCAACCTCTACACTCTCACAATGATCAATGTCATTTTCAAAAGACAAAAAAACAAGATCTTTTACCCCAGTTTCAACATCCAAGCCCTTTCCCTCATGCATTACTAACAATTTCAAAAAGACATTTTCAATAATATCCTCACTGATTCTCTCCATGTTCTCAATACTTTCTCCACTTTCATGGTACTGATATTTTTCATGTTCTTGTTTATGTGCACAATCAAAAGATTCAATCCTTTTTTCTTTACCTTTTGCAAGAGACTCAACAATTAAATAAGATACCTCATTACCTGAGTCACTCTCCAAATCTTCATATTCTTCACTTTCATCTTCGGAAGTTTCTTCATCTTTTTCTTCCTTATCATCTTGTTCTTCATCTCTCAACTGCTTTCTTGATGCCATATCTAACTTCTTTGGTAATCCTCTTCAATCGTAAATTGTAATAGTATCTCTTTCCCAATCTTGCACAGCCTTTTGTTTGTGAAGCCATGGCTGTCCCAATATCAAAGGAAAAGAACCTAGACTTATAGGCATAACATGACAAGTAGACTTGAATGAGATACCATATATTTTAACATCCAAATCTTGGACAACTCACAAATATTTTACCTTAGCATGGTTGGCCAACCTCATTCTGAAACCTGAACCTACAAAAATTTTCAAACCATATTGCTTAATACATGCTTGGGTTATGACACTTACTTGTGCTCCTCCATTGATATAGGCCTCACCTATATTCTAGTGCTTGTACCATGTATCTGCAATAGGACAAAAATCAAGCAACTATTGAACAGTTAACACTTTGACTATTTGTTTTTTCTTTTCTCTTACCTTTGTATTCACAAGCTTTGTCCATTGGCCACGTATTTTGGGACATAATTCAATTAGTTGGGTGAAGAAATTTCGGCTTTTCAACCCATCATATCTTTCTTTAGGTCATAATCCTCTCCCTCTCCTAATGAAATATCAATTGTATGCTAGTGGCTTCTTGGAGCCCTTGGTATTTCTCTCTCTCTCTCTCTCTCTCTCTCTTCCCCCTTCTTTGTTTTTCTCCCTCTCTCTTCACCTTCTTTACTACTCTCTAGAGCAACCTTATCAACATCTCTCCTTCTATTTAAATCACGCATGACATTTATTGTTCCTATCTTCTTTTCATTTTTTTCAACTTTCTTTTCACTCATGTCTTCTACCTTTCTCTCATCCTTCTTTTCTAACATGATGCAACTAATCACCTATTTTTCTTTCTCCTCCGATGAACGATTTAGGACCTTGGGAAGTGGATGGGTCTTTGATTTCTATTCCAAAGTTGTTTTGTCTGTTGAGCAAGTTCTTAGGGAGTTGAAACATATCACCTCTAACTCTAAGTGGGTTAGGATAATTAGGTCTAACATATCCTTCTTCTCCACAATTCCAACACTCAACGGGTCTCCTATATCAATCTCTCCCATATCCTCTCCTGTTCCCCCCTCTACCAACTCCTAGGTATCCTTGGCCCATTGGTCCAATTGGACCTCCATTTCCTCTTCCTAGAGGTCTTCCTCTCATCATCTTCAATCTCATGCTATTAAATTGTCATGTCAACTTATCAATAGGCTTAGGAGGCACTTGTGTTTCTTGATTAGGGTTTGGTTGATATGTTTGACCATTTGGTTCCCAAACGCTCTCTCTTGTTTCAATTTTTGTTATTATCTCTCTTGGTCTCTCTTGCATTTCTCTCAACTTATTTATCTTCCTCTCTTTCTCCATTGCGACCCTTACAGCTTCCTCAAAGGTGTTAGGTTTCTTTAATTCCAATTTGGTCTTTACCAACCCATGCATTTTTTTCACAAATTGTTTTTTTAAAACATTTTTAATTTTTAACATAAGTTATGTTCCTTTCCCTTCACCTAAGGATACATTCCACAAATCCCACAATCTATTATATTTAAACGCAAAATTTTGAATGCTCATTCCTTCAATTAATTCACATTGTTCAATTCTTTTCCCCAATTCTTGAGAGGTCTCAACCCCCCTAAACCGATTCAAAAAGAAGTTTTAGTGGTTTTATAGTCCAAGGGAACATGTGGTTCTTGCTAATTTAGGTGTCTTTCATAAGTTTCAAGCCAATTTCTGCTCTCACCCAAAAGTTGGTATTTTAGAATCTGAAGCTTTGTTGATGGGTTTAGAATCCTTTGAGTTATACATCCAAGCTCTTGTTTCTCAACAAATCTTTATGTCTTCACCCTTAGTCCTATGATATTCTGAAAGGGGAAAGCCATCCTGGCTTGTGTTCAACCCAAAAATCTAAGTGAAAACACCTTCAACCCTCCTTAACGGGGGCACCAAAAAAGATGTTAGGTTTTTGGTGAGAAAAGAATTCCACACCCACGACCCAACAGGAAGACAGAAGGAGGGTTGGTAAATGAATTCGATGTTTGACTTAGGACCCAACTAAGGAAGAAAATTCTCAACAACTTTCAAACTCCTCAGGCTCTTGTAGCTCACTTCATAACCTTCACCTCTCACACATTCAATCCACCTTCAAAACCAAGACACCAAATATCTCACTTCTACACGAAAAACTACTCCAAACTCAAAACAACCTTTCTACCCAAGAAAGGATCACAAGGTAAACCATCAAACTCACAAAATGTCACAACAACATATTCATGACAAACCCTTTTAAGAAACCTTGAAATTCTTAGAAACCTTCTTCCTTCATCTTGAGTTTACCTCTTTCTTTCTTTTAAACACATAGTTCATAAAACCATGAAACCAACAGAAAAATCTTAGACACCAATCAACCATGCATATGAACAATGTGGAACCCTCAAAACACTCTTATCTTTTTGAAGAACCTGTCAAGGAATTCATTTTTCAAATTACACAACCACATATCCTAGATCTTTATGAAATTGTTCATTCAATTGTAGGACCTTTACAATTTCTCATGAGAACATCCAAATAATACTTTTCTCAATCTATTCAAAATTTTTTACATCTCAGTCACATTTTTAAAGAATTATCCTGACAAAAATCATCATATCAAACACACAAAATGAAATATCAAAATCTTTCTTTGAAACAATCAAACTTCCTTCTCATCATATATCACCTAGATGATCACAAAAAATCAACGAGGAAAAAACATGTTCAACTATTCATATTCTCAAGAGAAAGTTGTGTATGCTTCAAATGATTCAAGAAACAAATTCTTGAGTTCACATAGACCGAATCTTTAAATGACAACTTGAATTGGACAAGTTTTTCTTCGAACATAACCTTTGCCAACATGCTTGAGACCTAAGACACAGGTCTTTTGACACTTTTTTTAATCATGGTAGTAGAAATAGCCATAAGTTTCTTTTTAAGGTTTAGAAAATACATCTGAAGTGGGAGCTCATGCTCAACCGCCAAGACCCATAGACCGCTTATTGCTTCAAGCGTTTCAAGCGAGCACGAATGGCTATCTCACACCTAGCCGACGCGCCTTAGATCCTACCGGGGTGTAATAAGCTTACCTTAATGCCCGAATGAGTAGCCTCCTCCCTCAAGTAAGCCGGTAGCTCCACGATTCGTGATGCAAGCTCAAGCATCCTGAAGCCTCCACCTCCAAGCTCCATCCTCCATAGCCGCGCGTGAGACAAGAGAAGAGAAGTGAAGAGAAGAAGAAGAGGGGAGATGTTGGAGAGCTTACCTTCAAGATCCCTCACCCTCACACACACACTCCCTCACACTCTCACACTCCCTCTCTCAAGCATACACAAGCAAGCAAGAAGGAAAGGAGAAGAGAAGAAGAGTCCACTTTAGCCACACATCAAAGAATGAGCTTCTCATTTACTTTTTAAGTTTATATACAAAGCCCTTATCCCTTTGGGTACCCATCTCTTTTTTACATGACCGGGCATCTTGCCAAGGTCCTCTTTCCTATTCCCTTCTAGTTTCCCTTTCTCTTTCCCTACACTCGTCTACATTTTACAATTTGCACAAAAGGGAGCCTGGCGCTCTTTTACAAAAGTTTTAGGGGTGCCTTGTATTTAAAAATATGCCTTTGCCTTTGACTTGACTTTTGAGGTCTCCCTTACACTTTTGGTCATTTCCCTTCCTTCTTCTTCTGTTGTGTCTACATCTTTGAGTTTTCTTGGATTTCTTTTTACTCTAACTTGAAGTGGGGTAAGTGGGAGCTCATGCTTAACCACCAAGACCCACGGAGTGCTTATTGCTTCAAGCGTTTTAAGTGAGCACGAATGGCTATCTCTCACCTAGTTGACGTGCCTTTGATCTTACCAGGTGAAGTGAGCTTACCTTGATCCCCGAATGAGTAGCTTCCTCCCTCAAGCAAGCCGGTAGCTCCACGATTCGTGATGCAAGCTCAAGCATCCTCAAGCCTCCACCTCCAAGCTCCATCCTCCATAGCCGTGCACGAGACAAGAGAAGAGAAGTGAAGAGAAGAAGAAGAGAGGAGATGTTGGAGAGCTTCACCTTCAAGATCCCTCACCCTCACACACTCACTCCCTCACTCCCTCACGCTCTCACACTCCCTCTCTCAAGCACACACAAGCAAGCAAGAAGGAGAGAAGAAGAGAAAAAGACCTTATGCCACTCCTTGATTTCAACCATTTTCTTCTTCCTTATCTGCTTAGGATCCCTACTAGTATCAGATGAAGTAGATTCCTGTGGTGATTGCTTAGTAGGTGGCTGTTCTAGAAATATGGGGCCCAAAACATCTATCATGTCATACTCTCCTAGCTCAAGTGGGGATGGTAATACTAGAGGTTCTTCAGGGTCTATGAACCCTAACTTGTTTAGTTACTCGCTTGAGAACCCTTCTTCCTTGAGTTGTAGCATCACATCATCTTGCAAGGGCTTATACTAAGGTAGCCTCGGTAATTTGTAGTTTTCTCTTTAGATCCTCCATTATGTCTTCTCCACTAGGATCTGTGATGTCTATTAATGTCCGAGTGAAGCTTCTCTTTGAAATTTGGTCAATTTTTTTGTTTTGCTTGTTCTAGCCCTCTATCTTCCCATCTTATCAAGGCTTCAAGGGTTGCAAGGTGTTCCCTTGTGGTTCCTTGCAACTCCTCATTCTCCTTGTCTAAATCCTGCAATTTCTGCTTGAAATGCTCTACATTTTTCTTTTCCTCATTCTATTTCTCAATTGGCTTTAGCAGTCTTTCTTTCATCTATGCTGCCTCTTTCTCAATCCCCTTCAATTGCTTATTTTGGAGAGTTTGTTTGCCCAACTCTTTGTCCAATTGGTCTATCGTCTTCAAGGTCTCCTTGTATTGAGAGCCTCGTCTCTCTCTATTCTCCTATTCCTATTGGTACTACTGTAATATCTCTTCATACTGTTACTCTCAACACCTCTTTTCACCAAGGCAATCATTTCTAGTATGAGATTATAGTCCTTGGTATACTATTCTAGAGAATTGCATAGGCTTCTTTCACTTACTCCAAGGCGAGTACCGCTTGCGTTGTCGGGGGTTTTGTGTCGAGCCACAAACCACTGAGGTTCTCAAACAAGAATCACAAGACAAGAAAGAGAATGTGTAGAAACCAAGAAACTCTTTGTATTCAAATATGAAACACTCGTACATACAAAACACGGACTAGGAAAGAGCCTAGTTCACAATGATGATATGAAATTCTGATACAATAATAAATACTTCAAGAAATACCCAGAAGAATCAAAGACGCTGAGGGATTTTTATGCGAGATCAGAAATTTGTATAAAAAAATGGTTGTTTTCATAGTTGATAAAAATGAAATAGGTTGAAGTGTGAGAATGTGTTCTTGCATTGCTTCACCTTGTAGAGAGGGAAGATTATGCTTGTACCCAATAGTTTCTTTGAGTTTATCATGTGCAGGATTCAAGGATCAATAAAAGGAGAAGTCAAGGCAAGAGATGTTGCAGGTTTGTTTTTTTCTAAATTTATCTCACATCCACAAGCTGGGATCTCACAATGCACGTCACTACAATTATTCTATTACACGCATTGGGGCTTTGTATACCCCTTTTGTTCAAGATATTTCCATGCCATGGAAGATTAGGGTGAATATGGACTCCAAAAGGGCCTCGTAAGAAATTGATTAGGAGTCCTTAATCTTGGATTAGTCTCTGTTTTCTAGTCATCATTGCATGTCTTTTTGTCCCCTGGCCCAAATGTGATGCCTGGGACCATCCAAATGCAGTTACATAACCACTTAATGTCCCACTACTTCTTAGGAGTGCCACATCAGCAGGGCGGATTAAATTTACCTCCAAAAATTCACTTTTCCTCTCCCCCCTCAAAAAGAGTATTTTTCATCTTTAAAGGTATCTAATCATATAGTATTATCACCTAAGTATTTTTCATGCTCTATTTTGCCCTCTAGTCCTTCTTAACCAATATCACATTGAGAAAATCGATTCACACTAGTCTATCTTGCATTTTCTAATGGAATCTCTCAGAGATCTTACCAACCAACGTAAGAGGAAAGTGGAGGTGCATGTTCGGGTTGATGAGGAGTATGCTTTGACGAATACCCCTTATAGTAAGCATAGCTTGGGTGCAACAATAGCATCCCAGTTATCAAGCTTGACACAAGCTAGAGAGGGTGGGCCTTACATTGATGAATTATGCCATGGCACATGCAAAATATAGCATAGTAGTCCGTCCATTTAGTGTGCAATCAAAAAAAGAAATTTGGTGGCTAGCAGCAGCAGCCGAAGTGCCCAAAGAGAGCCACAATGTCCTCTCTTGGATCTTCCAACGAACACCATATCCAGATATAATTTCTAGGCAAGCAGCTGGCGAGAAGCTTTATGTGGATGGAGTTGGAGAGTTCAATGTGAATTGGCACTTGGGTGGTGATTTCAAGACATTGAAATGTATGTTTAATTGTGACACTAGGGCGTCAACATCACTACCTTATCCTTTTTGCATGAAAGCAAATAACTCTTCTAAGGTGGTGGATTGTGTCACATGGACCGGGGGAGCACTAGCTTGCAATAGGAAGGCGCCACCTAATAGGCCACGTCTTGACAAGAATCGAAAGGCCATATTTGCAATCGACAATGAGAATGTCCATTTTTGCACTTTACATTGTCTCATGCGCATTTTTGATAAGCTATTGAAGTTGCATGTCAATTATGTGTACACAATGAAGCCTCCTTCGAAGTGCAATGCGGCAATTGAGAAAATCAAGAAGCTCTTGAATTCACTAGGAGTGCATGGAGGCAAGGTCAAGATTCAAAAGGACTAGAAATCATCAGGCCTAACTTATGACGTAGCACAAAAGATATCAATGAGTGGAACAAAGGCAAAGAGATTCCTAAGCAATATGACTAGCAAGCCATCAAAACTCAAGTAGGAGATGTGGAAAGATTTGTGTCGGTGCAGTACAGATTTGAAAAATGACCCCAATCTTAGGAATGCTTGTACCAAGGTTTGGTTTTCTTTTGATAAGCTGGTGTGTATTATGTTGAAACCATCGACAGATCGTTCCACTCAAGTTGAGTTTCACAAAGTAGTCGATGACTTTACAAAGCTAGTGGTCAATGCATGGGGTGAAACCAACATCACCCACTACATGGTACGCCATCAACTTTGTTACATGTGTTTTTATAATTCTATGACTCACAATTCTAATTCCAATGTCGGCGGTTGATATGTTTACATCATATATTATACACTCATGGATCATATTTATGGAGAAGTACGGATCATTGGAAATGTGGAGCACCCAAGGTATGGAGAAATGGCATTACCTGTCTCATGGTGCATATTTCAAGAATACTTGCCATGGAGGTGGTCGTATCAAGAAAAGCTGCCTCATAGAAATGTTCGATTGGTTTTATAGATGTACCTTTGGGCGCTCCATCACATTAGAGAACGCTAAGGCTACTACATTGGCAAAATTTCTCAGGCAAGAAATTCAAGCTCGAAACAAAGATGGCAAAACACATCTGCAGTGACTACACATGCAGCATGGCACCTGTAAGGTGAAGGAAAGGGTCAAAATGGGCACGTATGTGATGCCATGTGTGAAGCCCCCTTAAACCCTAAAAAAAAGTTTCATATAAATAGGGCTCTTTTTAGTTCATTTCTCATTTTGGACTTCTAGAGCTCTCTAACCAATCCTCATGCACCCCATGGCACGCACCAAGCAAACAGCACGCAAACATCCTCTTCCAACCCAAAACCAACGCCAACCTTTCACATCTCCGCTGTGGCAAGGCAAGAAGATTCCCAACTTCAGTTGACGGTCCGACTCCAATGAAACCACCACATCATCGTGCTCCAACGAGCTTCCTTCCCCCATCTGGCCCAAGGTACAAAGACCCTCCCCAAGTCAACAATGGAGGCATTGAAGAGAGCTCGTGAAGAAGCAGACCTCTCCGACGAAGAGACAACACAAGAAGTGTCAGGTGGTGGCAACTAGGAGGATGCAGGAGGCAATAGCTCCACACATGCAGAAGGTACCGAGACTCAAGGAGAGGGCAAAGATGGAAATAAGGAGGAGGAGGATGTTCACGCGGACAATGCCCAAGGTGACCTGGATAGGCCTGAGCCTAGCGCAAAGGCCACCCAAGGGCATTCCAATGGTGGCAAAGGCCCAATGAACTACCCAAAGCTCCCAACAAAGCATCATCGTGTCCCTTCTCCTCCCCAGCCATCATCTCCTCTAGAACTAGCCATCATTCCCGTAGCACCACCGGAGGTGAATGAGGAATCCCAGCTAGAGCCATAGGCCCGCCCCCGACCTCCGCCACGTCAAGCTAGACACCCACCACCACGGCGAGGGCCAGCGGCAAGTGTCCTAAGGCAAAGGATCGGGAGGAGAAAGAAGTACCATCTCACTGCCCTTAAGGAGATCCACCGCTACCAAAAGAGCATAGAGCTCCTCATCAGGAAGCACCCTTCGCGCGCACAGTGAAGGAAATTCTTCATTCGTACGGTGATCTGTACAGGATGCAGAGCGTGGCACTTTTGGCAATCTAGGAAGCCGCCAAAGCTTATCGGGTTTTCCTTTTTTACGATGCATGCTTGTGCGCAATCCATGCGAAGCGGTGTAGTGGGAGCTCACACTCAATCTCTAAGACCCACAGACCGCTTATTGTTTCAAGCGTTTCAAGTGAGCACAAATGGCTATCTCTCACCTAGTCGACGCGCAGTCGATCCTATGGGGGTGTAGTGAGCATAGTTGTTTTCAGACGCGTCTAAAATGAATTTCAGACGTCTGTAAACGTCTGAAAAATAGACGTCTGAAAACCCCATATCAAACTTGACGTTTTTTTAAATTAAAAAATGTTGACGACTTTACACAAAAGCATACAGAATGTGGTCGCCTTTATCTGCCGACTCTTTCCCTGGATCTAGGCAGTCTGAAACACACTCCTGAGGAATCGTGACTGAAAATGACTAAACTCAGCCTGAGGAACTCCACAAACTGTGGGAAACACAACCCTCTACTTGGAAATACTGTTGTTGCCTGACGTACTTAGTTGATGAGTAAATTTAATGAATGATGAGTAGATTAGTTGATGACAGATGAATCATGAATCATGATATATGATGTGACTCTATTATGTATTTTTCAGTTTTGCTTTTGGTTGTGTATTTTTCTCATATTTTGTTAAGAATATGTTAAAAAATTAGGGTCACGTATGATTCAGGTCTAGGGTCTGAATCATACTCGTTTCATACTTTCATACGCGTTTACGTTTGACGTTTGATTCACGTATGGAAAAACTATGGTAGTGAGCTTATCTTGATGCCCGAATAAGTAGCCTCCTCCCTCAAGCAAGCCGGTAGCTCCATAATTCGAGATGCGAGCTCAAACAACCTCAAGCCTTCATCTCCAAGCTCCATCCTCCATAGCCACGCACGAGACAAAAGAAGAGAAGAGAAGAGAAGAAGAAGAGAGGAGATGATGGAGAGCTTCTTCTCCAAGATCCCTCACCCTCACATAGTCACTCCCTCTCTTAAGCACAAGCAAGAAGGAGAGAAGAAAAGAAGAAGAAGAGACTACTTTAGCCACACACCAAAGAATGAGCCTCTCATTCACTTTTTGAGTTTATATACAAGCCCTCAATCCCTTGGGTACCCATCCCCTTTTTTACATGACCGGGCATCTTGCCAAGGTCCTCTTTTTCTATTCCCTTCCAGTTGGCCTTTCTCTTTCCCCACGCCTGTCTACATTTATAATTTGCACAGGAGGGAGCCTGACGCTCTTTTACAAAAATTTTAGGGGCACCTTGTATTGAAAAATGCGACTTTGACTTTTGAGGTCGCCCTTGCGCATTTGTCCATTTTCCTTCTTACTTCTTTCATTGTGTCTGCATTTTGAGTTTTCTTGACTTCTTTTTTCTCTATCTCGAACCGAGATTAACATTACCCCCCTTCTAGTCAAGTGCTAGTCCCATGGCACTTGTGGGTCTTTGTTGGTGAGGGTTTGGTGATTTGAAGGGTAGTTGCGTGAGTTAATGATGAAGCCTTGTATGGATTGGTCCTGGGCGAGAAGCTTGTCAAATGATTAGGGTAGTGGAGGCCGAGGATATGTTGAGTGAATGGCAGGGCCTCCGATGTCAGTTCGTATTTACCTAAAAAGAAAAGAGAAGTGCACTACCTAGGGGGAGCGTCTACCTTACGGTGTAGTGCATTATGCTCGTGCTAGTGGAACTGGGAGCTGGGTCGAACCATAGGCCTGGGTGTTGTCCCACAATTGAGGACCCAATTCGTGCATAAGGGAGGTGCGATGGGTGCAGCTTAGGGAAACAGATCTAACCATAGGCGAGTGTGACCTCCCTAGGTATATCCTGCCCTTGATGTGCCCTAAGCATGAAGTCGAGAATAAAAAAATAGTGGTGCATGTATCGGATGCTGGACGCGTGCGTAGCAAGCAGCGAAGGTCCTTAGGAACAAAAGAACTCTATAAAGCTTAATATTTTAATTCAAAAGTCAAAAGAGAAGTGCACGACAAGAGACAAAAAGACAAGATTGGGTACAATCATCCAGGTGGCATTGGGTAGCACTGGGCGATGGCGTCAATCCAAATGCCAACAAGAATTGTTATTTTTAATAGGCGCGCGTCTTATTAGTGGAGGCGCGGTGCTAATATTTATTTTAGGTGCACTTATTTATTAAAGCGCTCGACAAATCAATTATTATTTTATATGTGCAAAGGTGCTAGGCAAAGTAATTCATTATTTTTCATTTGTATTTGGGCACAACCAGAATATTGGGCGTCCAAACGCTTTAATTTTAAACGCAAACGCAAACGCAAAAGCATGCTATTTGTAAAGTTGGCTATTTTTTACCATGAAGATTAATAAATCTATAAATACATGCCTTGTGGTGCGCTCACATAAGGCATGGGGGGATGATTGTACCCAATCTTGTCTTTTTGTCTCTTGTTATGTGCTTCTCTTTTGACTTTTGAATTAAAATATTAAGCATTGTAGAGTTCTTTTGTTCTTGGGGACCTTCCGGTGCTTGCTACGCACAGGTCCAGCATCCGATACGTGCACCAGTGGTATCAGAGCAAGGCTGAGATCTTGAGCTTTCCATCGCCTGGCATCTCGTGCAAAGGCGAAGCTCTTGGAACGAACGGGCTCTACAAGCCCTCTTGCGACGAACTGACAATACAGGCATGTTCTTGGCAGTGGAAAACCCCTTCTGTACCCTCTGATCGCGAAGGACCTCTCATGATAGGCAGAGGACCGACGGCAAAGCTTCTATGTCAAGTCGTTTTGTTTGAGAAGTTACATAGGAGAAAGAAGAGAAGTTTATAAACATTAAAGTGTCAAGCTTAAGGCTTAAGCTTTAAAAGCTTAAAGCCCTTCAAATTGTCGATTCGCTGTAGCAGTATGTCATTAGAATCAATGACGTAAAAAATGCCCCCCCCTCAAAAAGCGAAACGGCGACACATATTTCCTTAAGCTTCATAAAGCTTAAGTCCATTAAGCTTAAAAAGTTTAATCACCTAAATCACATTAAGCTTTTAACTTACTCAACTAACAAAACTTACCTTCCTAGCGGCCGTTCATACTGCTTGTAAGTGAACCGGTTTTGGAGCTCCAAGAAGTCCATGCTCACACTTGCAGTCTTGCTGAACCAATTTCAGCAAAAGCATAAATTCACACGCAGACACACATGGATCGCAACGAGCTCAGGAAAAGACATTTTTCAATTATCGGAATAGACAAAAGCGAGTTCATAAATGGGGAAGCATATGGCGAGCTCGTCAAAGCAATTTTCGAAGAAAATCTCTTCAAGGATCTTATTCACATGTGACAAGAGGAAGAGTGACAGATCCTCAACCCAATTCCAGGTTACACTTTCTAATGCACACTTTCTATTTTATATGACTTTTGGTTCAGTATTTACTATTAGTGTGTCATTATTTAGATTGAATTTTTAATTCATAAATTAAATGAAATTTTATCTACGATTCTTTATTCAAAAAATTAAAATACATACACATGTTTTTTTGATAAAATACCATGCTAACTATTTTATATGTCTTTTGTAATGATAAATTTGCACTCTTGCACACATATAAATATAAATTAATAGAGATTTTCTTTTGTTACTTTTCGAATCTTAATCTTAGATTTGTATGTAAATACCTATTATTTATATATATATTTGAATTTTATATACAGTAGATAGTTATTATTTGTTTAATGTCCTTCAATTTTAGCATTACTATGCATTTTAATACACACACACACATATATATATGTATTGTGGATACATTATGTCTACCTTAAACTAAGCCCTAATATCATGTGTGCACCTAATTATAACATAACATATTTATATGTACACATGTTTATGAACTTATATATATATATATATATATATATATATATATATATATATATATATATATATATATATAATATTATATATTTACATTAGATGAGCATTATTTATTTATTTACTCATTTATTCTTCTCCTTAAATGTTAGTTAAGTTCCATGCTTGTATAGCTCTCCATCTTGAAAACTACTGGACAAATAGAAGCTACAAACCGTATAATTTTAGACCTTTTGAGTGCATACACAATTTTAAAACCACATGTATGGGACATGCATTTACATCTATTTCAATTTGTATACAATAATACACCACACACAAACAGTCTGAAACCACCTTTTGAAATGATTTATGGGGATATAGATTGCCTACATCTCTCACATTATTGTTGAATAAAGATTAAGTTGTTGATGATTTTGTCACTATGCATGCTTTTTGCCCAAGTTAACAATATGATTGCGAAAGCCCCACAATCATACACTAAACAGACTAAGGAGAGTAATGATTTTTCAAGTTGGTGATCATGTTACGAAGATTGAAAAGTCTAGAGAAAAATCCAATTGTTAAACTAGCTATTAAATTTTATGGACCCATAATCTTTTTTATATAAGTATTTTGTTAAGACCTCCTAGCGGCCAATTATCTATCCATCTTGTGTCTGAAAACCCTCCTTTGTTAGCAAAAGAAACTGAAATTTTGAACCAAAAACTATTATTGAAACTGACTTTCTAACCACTAGAACAAACCGTAGATATTTTAGCTGTTTGGTTAAATTTAAAAATATTCATATTACAGAAACCCAATGGATGATCATTAGCACCTTAGTGCTTACCCTTCACTACTAGCTCCACATTGAGCTAATAGCAATTAAGGACAATTGCTATCCCACCCCGCGGGTATGATGCCAGGAGGCATATTCACGATGGATTCCGTGAGGGTCTAGCATAATTCACGGTGGATTTCTTGGGGTTTTACGGTGGATTCCGTAAAATGATTTATTTGCCGGGGCTCGTATGCAAGGTGAATTCCTTGTGCGAGAAGTTGACGGGGACGCCTATCCTTTTCGGGCGTCATTTTAATTTAATGTACACGTGGGTGATTCCACAGCAGGTGATTCTACAAAATTCATATTAAATTAATGAGACATTTACGAGTTTAGAGTGCACTCAAATTATATTAAGGTTAGGACAGTGTTCCAACCTATTTAATTATTTTGTAGTTGAAGATTGCTAGGCATTCTCTTTTGTTAGGTTTTATTTATTTATTTTCTAACAATTGTGAATGCTTCAGTTGATGTGTAGAGCAGGTAGCGGTGGCGCTGGGTAGCAATGGGCGATGGTGTTAATCCAAATACCAACAAGAATTGTTATTTTTAATAGGCACACGTCTTATTAGTGCATGCACGGTGCTAATATTTATTTTAGGTACACTTATTTATTAAAACGCTCAACAAATCAATTATTATTTTATATGCGCAAAGGTGCTAGGCAAAATAATTCTTTATTTCTTATTTGTATCTGGGCACAACTCGAATATTGGGCGCCCAGACGCTTTAATTGTAAACACAAAGGCAAATGCAGAAACATGCTATTTGTAAAGTGGGCTATTTTTTAGCATGAAGATTAATAAATCTATAAATACATACCTTGTGGAGCACTCAGATAAGGCATGGGGGGATTATTATATCCAATCTTATCTTTTTGTCTCTTGTCGTGCACCTCTCTTTTGACTTTTGAATTAAAATATTAAGCATTGTAGAGTTCTTTTGTTATTGGGGACCTTCCAGTGCTACGCATGCGTCTAGCATCTGATATGCACACCAAATGGGCTGGGGGATTAGACACAGAGCCGGCCGACCGAGGCCACCAGACGTGCCTAACTTAAGGACCCCTAGGTGCAATGACTGTGGCCTACATGTAGTGAGGTGATTCAATTGTGTTTTCTTGTGATTTTCTTCTCTTTTTCTCTTATTTTTTTTCTTTGTCTTTTCTTTTCTTTTCCCTTTTTTGAAAATAAATATGACGAAAATCTAATCTTCGTCATCATGGTTATGAGAGGGTGGAGTTGGGGGCTTAAGAGTTTTGTTAAGGAAGTTCCAGCTTTGCATGTATCCTTTGAGGTTTATTTGTACTTAGAGAGAAGTAGTGGAAAGAAATGGATGATTACACCGAGTGAAGCAACTATCATTTATATCCTCAAAGAGAGCTAAGTAAAAAGAGGGAAGGAGGGTAGCTCGGATCATTAGCCTAGTCATGGCACAGCTATCTATGCCATTTGGGTAAAACAAGAGTGGTGGTAGACGGTACTCCTGCAATGTAGAATCTTGCTTTAATAGTACTCTAAGGACTCTAAGATAATTACATGTTGTGATGAAGGCCGAGTCAGGGCAGGAAGAGAATTTACCAAGGAAGTGGGCCATTGAGTCATGTAAATCCTGCTCCTGTGAAGGTGAGGTCTTCCTGAGGCTTGGTGGCATTTACGTTGTATATCCATGGAAAATCATATATGTTGTGGATGTCTGGATTAAATTCCACTCCTACCCTTCTTGGATGTGGCATGAAAGTAGGGTTATTCCTTTCGAAGGGTAGGGTGTTGCAAAATGACATCCAAGCGTCCATGTTGCCATCCCAGATGCGCCTCCTTCACTTTGGCTGGGACTCATAGCTCTTCACCATTCTAGGCACTTCCCTGACTTTGTTCTCCCAGTAGTCTGGAGCCTTTGTGCCCCATTGGGTAGGATTCTTCTCTCTCTCAGAGGTCCACCTGTCTCCCAATCTCCTTCCAATGTTAATTACCTCTTCCACCACCTTAGTTGATAACACTCTGCTCAATGTGGCGAGGAATCAGAAATTAAAGTCGAATGGTTCACGATCATTCTCTTTCTGCTCCCAAAGTATAAGCTCTGCATTCCAATTTGCTGGAAAGTGGTCCTCTCTTGTCGGTGGGGGTGCTGACAGGGCCATTTTTGGTTGAGCTTGCAGCCTTCTTTGATCTTGCTCTAGCATCTGCTTTCTCTTCTTCTTGAGCTTGGCTTTCCTTTGAGCAAAGGTGTCCACTGCTTGCTATACCTCAGGTCGTGGGAAAGGAGGTTGTGGGACTAGCTCCTCATCTTGTAGTCCCATTTCAAAGTGTTGTGCTTCTTCCTCCTCCTTGTGCTCCTGTGGTGCTCCTTCGGTGAATCCACTTCTTGTACAATCAAGACTGCCCTTAGCAAATAGCTTCTTTGTTCCTGTAGGCTTAGGCTGACTCTTGCTTGTGGTGGCATATGTAGCCCCTGTCTCAAAGCCCTGCGGGTAATCCCTAGCTTTCTTTTCAATGATTCAACAGCCTCCCCCTCTTCCGTTTGGGTAACATACATGATCGTGTTGAGGAAGGCGCGTTGTTGGGTCTCTAAACTTACTTGAGCGGCCTCTGCCCTGCTCTCTGCTAGCACTTTGTCACCTTCCGCATGGGCTAGATGGTGCGCCAAGTCCTTGACTCTTCTTTCACTATTGTTTGCCCATTCTTCTGCCTTCTTTTTCATTTCCTCTAGGCTCTCTCCCTGACTTTGAGCTAGGATTATTAGTCTTTACTCCTATTCTTCAATCTCTCTTTCTAACCTCTTCTATTCTTCCTGCTGTAAGATTGCCCTCTTCTTCAAATTCTCTCTGTCTTCTTAATACCTTTGGACCCTCTCTTCTCTTGCTGCTTCTAACATGTCCATGGCATCCTGGATATTTTTCATCTCCCCTTGCAACTCTTCATACATCACTACTAACTCTTCATTATATCATTGTAGGCTCGCGAGATCCTATGTCTCTTTAGTTAGATTGGCTTGCCACCTTGCTTCTTCTCCTTCCTTGGTCTTGAACTCCTCTTTTATCTCATTCATTTCTCTTTGACACATGGCCACTTGATTGGTTTTTTCTAGTTGAAAAGCAATCATGGCCTCCTTTTCAGCTTCTAACTCAGCAACAACTATTTTCTTTTCTTCTTTTGCTCTCTCCAGCTGTGACAGAAGTTCTTTAACATAGTCGTCATAGTTCGTGGACGACAGCAGTGCATTGGGGGTAGTTGTCATGGATGCTTCTACTTTTTTCCTTTTGGGATCTTGCCTTGATTTTGCATCAGTAGTAGCTACCAATCTTTTTGTCCTTGTCACTAGAGTTCCCTCACCTGCATCATGAGCCATCTCTTTATTAACCAAATACTGCACCTAGGCCATGATATTGCTAGCATCTACTTTGGGCGGAGAGCCTTGGGTGGTTGTGGTAACTGGGGTAGTAGAGACTAGGGTAGGTGGAATGGGATCAATGTGGCCCTTGCCCTTGCCTTCTTTCACTAGAGGTGGCGTGATTTCTGGTACTTGGGCACTCGAGTCTGGGCCTTCCTCTGTGTGTGGGCTCATAGCAGCCTGCTTATGCTACTTGGTCTGTTGCTCTATGGACAAGCATGTTGCTAGAGCTATGTCCTCTTCCTCCTTTTTTCTTAGCTCCTCGGCTTCTTCAGCTGCTTTTCTCCTTTTCTCCTCTTCGGCTCTCTTTGATTCTTCTTTTAATCTCTCTGACTCCTCTTTTTCTTTTCTCTTTCTTCCTCCTCTTCTTTCTTAGACTCACTTTGAGCCTTCTGTAGATTTGCTTTCTCCTTCTTCCTCTGCCTTCTCTTGCGTAGTCTTCTTCTTTGGCTTTTTTTGCTTTCTTTGGCTAGTTTATGTCTCTTGTTCTCCTTTTTCATCACTCACCGTTCTCTCACTAGATTGTTCTCGCTCATGGTGGGGAGGCGACCTGTCTGGTGTCTCATCGACTCATTTTTCAACCTGTGCCCCTCTCACGGCCTCTTGAACGAGAGCAGTCAACACTCCACCATATCCAATGAACGAGGCTTTCGATAAGGGTTTCTTTCTTTCAGCGCTAGCTTTCGATGTTGGGGATTCTCCGCCTGCTGGTGTGCTTCCTAGGGCTAGTGCCTTGGCTGATTGATTGATTGTCTTTCTCATATGACCATTCCAATCGATCTCATCAAGTGAGTAGGTTGCCATGCTCTCCAACATGGGCACTCCGATTTTGTGCATGAGCGAGTTATATCTTTGGCTAGAGAACAGTGAGTGAATGGGCTTCGCTTGAAGTCTTACTTCAGGGTCAGGGATGTCTTGGATGCTGATACCGTCATTGGTCACAACCTGGTCCTTTTTAATGTTTAGCATGGCATAAACATCTCTTTTTGGCCTCCTCTCCACCTTATGCTCTTGCCCTAGTGCCTTCTCCACCAAGGCCTTACTTAGCTGGACTTGCACCTACTTGGCTCCTTCTCCTCTTTGTACGGTCACAATACCACATTCTTTGTCGGAGTTGTAGGTTCTCAAGAACTCTACACACCGAGTGTAGTCGGTCTCTTTGCTAAACTTCTCAACATATTTTGCGAGGTTGCACTGCTCCATGAATTTTCGGGCAGCCTCCTCCTTGGCCACCACTTCTTCAATGTTATGGATCGTTCTGAACTTCAGTTGGTTGTAGGCCATGTTCTCAAGGGAGATGCCGTATTTTGCTCTTTCTTCATTTGTGAATGGGAGCTGGTGGGTGTGGTCTTGCTGTGCTGCCATCTTTAGCTCGTGCCATAACACCATAGCTAACCATTAGTGTCCTTAAGATAATTTCTTGCCAAAAGAAAAGCAGGAATTGATTATGCACTTATGGAAAGAATGAAATGCTTAAGTACAAAAAGAGAATTTTTCTTCAAGCAGTTCTATTCATTTCCAAAATTTTATGACACTTTTCCTCAATCACAAGTTGATTTTTTTCTTGCTCTTTTCTACTTTTGAACATTGATTGAGGTTTCAAGGTATACTGCCTCCCCCTTGAGAATGAGAAGAATCCTTCCTAGGATGAGAGGTTGAAGGGTTAAGGGCATTCAACGCATGCTGACAGTGCTTCACTTTCGCATCCTCGTAATAGCCTTGTGCTTGCAATAAGGTATTGGGGACCCATCACGGCTTGACCGTTCGTCGATGCCTATAGTTTTTTATTGGCCTCTTAGATGACGAATACGAGTTCCTAGCCTTGCAAGGTCATGATTGTGCGCTTCTAGGACGCAGCCCTTGATGTTTAGGCACCCATTTGAGCTGTGGTTCATGGGCTTTAGCTTTGATTTTAGCAGTTTACTGGCATTGAGGTTTGGCGGGTTATGACAAGTCACGACCCCCTTCCTTAGGCTTTATGGCGGGTGTCTCTACCGGTGGCTTTGCGGGCTTTGATGGAACTGCGCTACCCTTGCTGAAAGGCGTGACGATACATACGTTGCCAATGGCGAGGTGAATATACTAAGACTCGTAGTCGACATTGTAGTGTGTCTGCTTTTTAAATGTGCGTCCTAAGAGTGATTTTGTACCTGCGTCTTTTGTATTTGGCAACACGTAAAAGATCATGGGCAGGCTTTCATACTCGATAGAGATTGCAACTTTGCACTTTCCCACAAGTGCGTATGATCGGCCCCCAAATGGGCTAAGTTTAGTGTTGGTAGGTTATAGTTGTGGTTGGCCAATTTGAGTCCAATGATCTTGAGTTAGAATATAACTCCCATGCTTCCAATCTAGCAAATTGACGCATATGACCAATGCCACACACACACACACACACACACACACACACACACACACACACACAAAGAAAGTTTGGGAAACCTTTATGTTTGAAGAAAAAGTCATTAGACAACTAGGGGTTTTGTAGAAATATAAGTTAGTTACCAAGATTTATAATAACCATGATGCCCAAATTTTGACCTTACAAATTATTAAGCTGTAGCATAACTATAGTGGAGGATTTTCAGCACCTTAGAGATGGTTGAGTTGAAATAACCCAGAGATATATTAGAGCAATAATTCCATATAGCAAATTTAAGCCTACCTCTAAACTTTTCTTAAGTCATTGGTAAAGTAATATTGTTATATTGAGTCCTTCATATGTGAATGAATTAGGGTTACTCCACGAAGGCAAGTGAGCCTAGATGTAATGCTGAGGTCAGTGCCAAGTGGGATATCGTTGAAGAGCTAGTGATGTTGTTAGTTGGAAAGGATTATAAGAGTCAAGAAATGCTTAGATAAATTCTACTTCCACAAGTCTGTAATTAAGTTCAATAATGTGTGGATGGTTTACGTAACTACACTTGGCTTTCGCGTCAGAACTTTTGGAGTTGATGGAGTACCTTCAAAAATTAGAGGTACTTCATGAGCCACTTGGAGTTAAATGACATGGCGGTTATTTCAGTGGTAGCTTTTGCATTCTCTCTCCTCAAGTCTCCTTTCTCTCACCTCTCCCTCCTCTAAATGGCTTCTCGCACACACACACACACACTCTCTCCCCCCCCTCCTAGTTGGTGGAGGTGGGGTCCAAGTGAAGTCTTGAAGCATGTAGTGATGGTCCAATGGTTGTGATACAACAGGCCCAAGAATCGGCCGTAGTGGTATGGAATCCAACACGTGTTGCATTTCACAGACGGCGGACCTTGCTGTGATCGTAACCCCTCCGGCATGCTCCACGAGAGGTCCCTTCCCTTCTTGCTCTCTCTCCCAACAAAATCAAATTGCGATCAAGCTGATCTGCACGACGACGGGCAGAACGGACTTGCGCGTCCGGTCCGACTTGTGCAAGTGAGTTAAGCTTTGCTGCAATTTATTTGTCCGGCTTGTGGGTACGTATTGCGAATTTACGATCACGATTCAAGATATGACCTTCAAGCTCCGCACATCTCCACATGCGGCTTGCTGGACTTGAGCTACCCTAGGCAGGACATTTTCGGTGCTTTTTGCACTAAAGGGTGTAAAAACCTTCCAATGAAAAATCGAGTACGGCTGCAGGATGATGAATGCTCGAGGACGACCTCTGGCGGAAAAGATGAGACCTGTCCGCTTCATACTCCACGTGGCTTGCTCTTCTTTAACTCTATGAAGGGTCAGTAAGCTTGCCTTTCGGGTTACATGTAAAAATTGAGATATAGTTGCGCTAATTTTAGACGCGAAATGATTTTTGTATTAATTGAAAATCCGGGCTTACATCTATACTAGGAGTCAAGGGGTGCCCAAATTGAGATATAGTTGCGCGAGTAGTTGCGCTAATTTTTCTGGCTAGTACATGACCTATGCCCCCGGGCCCCCACGAATACAACATCGCACCAGCAGTGATGAGGACGACACTAGAGTGGGTTAAAAAAGAAATGTTGAGGCCATACAGAATGATGGAACGGAACTGGACGGAACGCTTAGTTCTCCAATAAGCAACATTCTCTAACAGATTTCTGTTCTACTTCCGTCGGGAGGACTAGCCGTTCCTTCCGATGGAACCAAGGAACTTTGCCATGAAAAACAAGGTCATCATTCTGTCTGAAGAGAATCTGGATGTGGCTTTGCTATTATGGAAGGAAACAAGGTCATCATTCTGTCTGAAGAGAATCTGGATGTGGCTTTGCTATTATGGAAGGAAACAAGGTCATCATTCTGTCTGAAGAGAATCTGGATGTGGCTTTGAATGGGGTGCCATCATCCTTTCATCATGAGCTCCCCATAACCTCTCCCTTGCATGACAGAGTTTTGAACTTCGGCTCTATCCACACCAAACACGATTGGCTGCGGCCCCCGCCCCCTTCAAAACTTCGGCTCCACCCCGTCAAACTCTGATAGCCTCCAAGCCTCATACACTGCCATTCTACAAAATCCTACCTTTCAGCAGTGCCTCGTCAACTACTACTAGCTAGCAAACCATGGCGGCCAATTCGAGGAGAGATGAGAGAGCATTCCTTCAGAGATTGACAACCTTCTTCACTACAACATGGCTTAGAAATACTACGAGCAATGCTACCTAAGAGGAGACCTTCAAGAGACTTCCATCCTGGACGCTTATCGAACTCTCATCCGCAATGGTCAAGGAACTTCTAGTGAGGAGAATCGAAGCCAGGAAGGCAAAAGAAAAGATGGAAAAGGAGGAGACTGGCTCGAGGCAGCCATAGAAGGTTGGAACAAGCACTCAACAACCGACCACCCAATGCTACCCAAGAGGAGACCTTCCAGACACTTCCATCCTTGACGCTTACCGAACTCTCATCCGCAATGGTCAAGGAACTTCTAGTGAGGAGAATCGAAGCCGGGAAGGCAAAAGAAAAGATGGAAAAGAAGGAGACTGGCTCGAGGCAGCCATAGAAGGTTGGAACAAGCACTCAACAACCGACCATCCAATGCCAAAGAAAAAATGTAAATCTCTTCAATTGTCCCAAGAGAAGGTATTGTTTAATGGAAGGAAATTTTCTCCAAATAGAGTACTCATAGGTCTCTACCATGGTCCGAGGCCCCTGATAGAGTATTTCAAAAACTGGGCTAAGTGCAACTGGGAATCCTTGGAGGGCGAAGTCTTGGCTGCTTAATATTTAGCAAAAACATTCTTTATTTTTTAATTTGATTTCGAGGACACTCCGGTGAAGGTTTTGGGGCATGGCCAGTAGATGGTCAAGAATTCCCCCCCTGACGCTATTCAAATGGTCCCTCGATTTCAGTCCCAATATCCCAAAGCCAACAAAGGTTCCCATATTGGTTGAACTCCTAGATTTACCCATGTTCCTTCATCCATATTTCAAGTCCATCATGCCCCACTAGGTAGAATTTTGGGACAACGTCCTTTTAATGTTTAAAACCCGAGATGGCATCCTCAAGTCCTGGTTGAATTAGACTTGGCTGCTGATCTCCTTGAATATTTAGAGATTACGGATGAGTTCAATGTGCATGTGCTTAATCAACCAATAACCTATAAAAATCTCCCCTACTCTTGTTTCAAGTGTTACGAGCAGGGACATTTCATAAAAGACTATCTTGAGATAAAACCATAGACTCCAAAGACTAATGAGCATGAAGCTCGCATGAAGAGAACAAGACTAGTGGATTTCAGACTATGAACAATTAAAAAAATGAAACAAAACAAAACTACTAATACTAAAACCCACAAACCTAAGCAACATAACAAATTCTCTCCTCTACTGATGGATTTGTTTGACTCGAAAAAACTATGGGGCTCAGGCAATTCCATCTCATAAGGGAAATGAGAAGATAGAGATCAATGAACCCTCTGCTTAACACTAGTCTTGTAGCAAAAAAGCCACTTTTGTGGCAATTTGGATCCTCTACAAAAAATACAATTTCTTCTCAATGATAACAATTAAGAAGAAATGGTTTTAGGGAAATGTGATCAACATAAGATACGAGGTGAGAAAAAAATAGAAGGGGTCAAAACAAGCTAGTAAGTGTATATTTCCATGTCCATCTTTGAGACCATTTTTGCAAAAACAATGTTGGTAAAGTCTCATCCAATTTTGGTATCATATTCACATGTTATTTCAAATATAGTCAAATGGAACCTGAGCCAATTAAGTGGCTTGGAGCCACTTTTGTGGCACATTACAAGACTAGTGTTAAGATAGAGTGGACATTTCATCAGATGATGATGATGAGGAGTTTGTAGATAGCTCCTAATTTGTCAAGGATTCGAAATCAAACTCAGAGAAGTATTACAACTTGAAAGAGGCCACTCTGACTCAGGCAGAGGCGGAATCCCTCCCACCAAAACCATCAAGACCTAAATCCTCACCGCAGAATGACAATAATTCTGCATTCAAGAGGAGGATCTTGCAAGTCAGTGTGAACAAGTCTTCTAGTAACTCATTGAATATTGTCCCTTACAACACCACATCAAGGGCTAGAATTATAGTGAATTGGTTGTATCAGAAACAACTTACCCTTGACTATATCTCTCTGCAAGAGATAAAAGTTACAGGGAATCTTTTACACAAGAATCTTCAAGGTATTTCTCCAGATTATAATTGGCCTGTTACGGGGCATGGAAGAAGAGGATCTTGCAAGTCAGTGTGAACAAGTCGTCTAGTAACTCATTTAATATTGTCCCTCACAACACCATGGCAAGGGCTAGAATTATAGAGAATTGGTTGTATCAGAAACAACTTGCCCTTGACTATATCTCTCTGCAAGAGATAAAAGTTACAGGGAATCCTTTACACAAGAATCTTCAGGGTATTTCTCCATATTATACTTGGCATGTTACGGGGCATGCAAGAAGAAGTGGTGGTACGGCTTTAGGGGTTCATAAAAACCTTATAAAGTTGATCTCCCAAGTACGATCTGATCCCCTTAATCAGTGGAGTGTTGTATTTTTTAAAGAAGAGGAATAATTTGCAATTATCTCTATATATGCTAACTGCATGTTTTCAAAAAGAGCGGATATTTGGGAATCTCTTCAAGACATCAGGTGCCCCATTATCCTAATAGGAGATTTTAATATGGTAGAGAGTCTAGATGATAGATTCCTTCATAAAGGATAAATTATCTCAGGGAAAGAGAAGGAGGGTTGGGTAGGAATGAAGAGCTCTCAAAGTATCATTGAAATAGATACTAAGAGATCCCTTATATGGTCAAATAAATAGAGAGGTGAGGCCTTACAAAAGGTTAGACTAGATCGTGCGTACATATCCACTGGTTTATTGGCATCCTTTATATCGGCCTCTCTTAAAGTTCACATGGATATTGCCATGTCCGATCATTACCCTATTCAACTCTCCCTCTCTTAACAATAGCAATGGTATTAGGTCAGGATGGTTCCATGCACACCCATCTCTCTTCAAACTGGCACGCATTACCAAAAACCTTCAAGACATTTGGGTATGGGCATTTTCCTCCTACCTCTCATGTGCTGCTATTGCATGGAAACATGTCACGAGGCAAACATAGGACCTCCTATGCTACATGAAAATTTAGACTGCCACCCATGAATGGTACCTAAGAGCTCACAAATATGAACAATGTATTCAACTAGAAGAACAAGCTAACCAGGGGAATAGAGAAGCCCATGATGAACTTCTCAAACTCAAAGTCGAGCTCAAACAAGGGGAGGAAGTGGAGGCAAAAAACATTTTGCTTTTCACCAAAACATGGTGGGCAAGCAAAATTGACCACCAAACAAAATAAATGTTCCAAATCATCAGGAAGAAAAAGGAAAGAGAGGGACCATCTCCCTCCTAGTCGATAACTTGGGTAATAGGGCTACGACTCAGGAATAAAATATTGTTCTAGTCCACAAATACTTCTCTAACATCTTCAGTACGTCCCTGACCTATAGCATGGAAAAGACTAATGCTAGAGCCAAAATTGCTCGAGTGAGACCGAAGGTAGTTCCAGAAGCCATGATAGCCTTGCTTGATCATGACATCTCTCCCATTGAGATCGGTAACACAATCGATGAAATAGAGAAGGGTAAAACTCCGGGCTCGGATGGCCTCCCAAAGCAATTCTTTCAAGAATTTAACACTAGTCTTGTAGTGTGCCACAAAAGTGGCTGCAAGCCACTTAACTGGCTCATGTCCTCTTTGACTCTATTTGAAATAACATGTGCATATGATACCAAAATTGGATGGGACTTTACCAATATTGTTAGATGGTAGAACAAAATATTTGGACCAAGTTTGGAGGGGAAATTCATTATCTATAAAAATTGGATTTTCAAAAGTGCATGAAAATTGGTCAAAACAGCACTCAGCAACGCTATTTGGAGCTCTTGAAAAACTTGACAGTTTTTATCAAACTGCAATTCTCTCAACAGGAATGCATCTCATGCATATCAAAGTAATTTTCATGAAAGTATTAGCTTGATAAAAATTTTTTTGATATAGTTTTGATTAGAAACACTAAAAGTTTTCGAAAATGGTCTCAAAGGTGGACTAAGAAATACACACTTCCTAGCTCATTTTGACCCTTTCTAATTTTTTTCAACTACTATCTTGTGTTGATCACAATTCCCTAAAACCGTTTCTTCTTAATCCTTATTCTTCAGGAGAAATTGAATATTTTGTAGAGGGTTCAAATTGCCACAAAAATGGCTTTTCTGCTACAAGACTAGTGTTTAGGACATTCTTATTTATCCCTCATTGATGCTGTGGAAGGAGTCAGTGGCACATGGGGCCCTTCCACATTGTATCAATGCTAGGGTTATTAAGTAAATCTACAAAAGGAATGATAAAGCCCTGCTTAGCAAAATTGGCAACCCATGACATGCCTTACATCAACCTATAAGATATTTGTTAAAGTCCTAGCAAGAAGGATAGCAGGCTATTTAGATCAATGGATTCAAAGAGAACAAAAAGGCTTTATTAAAGGCCAATATGTCTTAGATGCCATCAACTCACTATGGGAAGGTATGAACTATGCACAAGAAACCAAATAGGATGATGTCTCTTTCAAGATCAACTTCGACAAAGCATATAGACAGGTTGAAATGGGACTTTCTATTCCAAACTCTCCAAGACATAGTGTTTGGGAGAAGATACATTAAATTTGTCATGGCCCTATTTGGTAATGCATCGACAAGAGTCTCTATTAATGGTACACTTACACCACCCTTCCCTCTAAGGAAATCCGTAAGATAGGGATGCTCCTTGGACCCTGTCCTTTTTGCCATAGCGGCAGATGCCTTAGGGTGCAATAAATAGATGGTTCTAAACCAGTTCGTTGATGATACCAATAGTACAGTATGAAATGAGGAATCCTCGTTAAGAGCTTTCAGGCAATGTTTATAGGACTTCTGCCTAGCCTCTGGTTCATTGGTCAATCCAAAGAAAACCGGGATCAAGAGTTTGATCAAACCACCGCTTGATTGGCTAGTGAATGAGGGATGTGAGATCATTCTAGATGGAAAAGTCTTCAGATTGCTAGGAATTCAGATGGGGTTCATGGTGACTCTTAACCAAGGAAAGCAATGGGTCATGGCCAAACTTAGGAAGAAACTCGAGTTTTGGCAAGGATTTCAGGGTAGCCTAGTTGTAAAGAATGGGAATGGGATTAGAGGGTTATTGTGACCTTAATCATTAAAGTGATATTTAATGTAACATTAAGGTCACAGTTATACACGGGGGTTAGCACATGCGAATACTCGGTTACATTGATGGGGTATTTAAAGTGTAGAGGGACCTGATTAGGGAACCATTTCATGAATATTATAATCAATCTCTTCACCTTTCTTCCAGCTTCCATGGCTTCCCTTATTTCTCTCACCTCTTTCTCTCTCTTTCTCTCTCCCTTTCAGTCTTTCTCCCTCTTCTTCTAGTCTTTCTCTCTCCTCATCACCCTCTTTCTCTCTCTTCTGCACTCTCTCTTCTCTCTCTTAGGTTCCCTAGGTCCCCTTCATGACAGTTGGTATCAGAGCTTAGTTTCTTGATCCTTCCTTTCTCTCTCCTTCCCCTCAGATCTAGTCTCATTTTCCAACAATAAACCCTACTTTTCAGGTACACAGGCAAAGATGGCAGCTTTCTTGGGAGTTTACACTATTAGCAGTCATGTTTGTCATGCCTTGTCATCTCCTGCCTGTGAGCCTCAGTCTGAGTCAGACGAGGACATTAGGAGCTCTGACATGTCTGTCATATGTTATGATGGGGGAGGCTAGTCACTCTTGACTAGCTGTCTTAGGATGTGTATTTCTTTTTGGCCTCTTTTAGTGGGCAGCCACTGGCTGCCCGGCCACTTTTTTGGTCACTGATGTGGGGCGCCCATTTTAGGGCATTTTTAGGGTTTGCGTCCATTTTTAGGGTTTGCACCCATTTCAGGGTTAGGGTTAGGGTTTGTCCTTTTGCCTATTTATAGGTAGCCCCCCTCCCCACTTGATCACTTGTCTTCTTGCAGATTCCGACACTCCTCCCCAGTGGTGGTGTTGCCATCATCATCAGCCTGATCTAGTGCCCTCACTGACGCTGTGGGCTGCGTGCAGGGACTGATCAGTCCATTTCAGAGTATTCAGCATTCATTTCAGTCAGTGCAGATTTCTCTTCCTTATTTTTTGCTTTCTCTCTCTCTCTCTCCCTCCGTGTTCGTATTCCCTCTTCCGCATCGCTCTCTCACATGGTACCAGAGCCAAAGGAGAGTACACGGAGCTGAGATCTACGTGGGAGAACACCCACAACCTTGCGTTTGCTGGTCAAGACGTCTCCAACAGCAGAGGCGTCACCTTCTGCATCATCTTCTTGATCAAGGCGGTCTGTTTTGGTATCACATCTTTGTGTTTGCTGCTGGCGTCATCCCCAAAATCTGTGTTTTCAGCCTGGGCGGCCCTCCTCTAGCTAGGCGACACTCCACCAAGCTGCGTTTTCAGCTTTTGTGGCTGTGTTCAACCTCTGGAGGCACTCCTCCAAGCTGGCGACCTCATTTCTCCTTGTGTTTTGAGGTAGGAGGTTGTTTTTCTGTGGTGATTGCATCGTTAACACTTGCGTTTGACATCATTCTTGCGTTTTGTGCAAGGCGGCCAGCTCAGGAGCTTCTGGTGTTTGTGCTTCGGCACCGGCAATCTTCCCTTGTGTTTTGGTGTTTGCAGATATCGAAGATGTCTTATCATTAGTTTACGGTCTTTGATGGCTCAGATGACGAGCTTTTGTCTTGACACTCATCTGAACGGAGGCGTGATTTCTATCACGAGGACCGTCATCCGGAGTCTATTCCTCTTTCCCGTCCCCCTTCTATTCATTACCCATGAGTCAGTGTTCCTTCATATCCATGCTTTGGAGGAGGATCCTTCTTCTGTGGCTACAGTGTCTTCTGCGCAGCCTTGGTTAGTGGACAGTGGTGCTTCGAGTCATATGACTCCCCCAGGTGATTTGGATCTCCGTCCATCAGAGGGTTCAGTCACTGTTGGTGACATTTTATCGGTGCCTATTAGTGGTGTTGACACATTGCCTTTGTTTACCGACCGACCTTCGAGCTCCTTTTCACAGGCCCTACATGTTCCGGATTTGGGCCTTCCCCTCCTCTCAGTTTATGGCCTTACGCGGCTTGGCACACGAGTGATCTTCATCGAGCATGCCATTGTTATTTAGGATTCTTTTACAGGAGCTATCTTATCTATAGGTTGGCAGGAGAGCGGGCTTTACAGGCTCCATTCCCCTTCTTTGATGCAAGGTCCTCCGCGGCAGTCTATTGCTACACCCGTTCCCGCTTGTGCACCTTCTATTCCACAGGTTCCTTCCCATCCCCCACCTCCTCCTCCGGTGGTTCCCTCGTACCCCCCATCCCTTTTAGCGGGGGACAATCTCGGTGATGCGGCTGTGGATTCCCTGGCCCCTAGTGTTTTAGGGGGGGATTCCCAGGATCGTGAGGAGCTCCTTCAGCGGGGCAGTTTACATCGACGGACTTCATCGACATTGGCATTCCTCTTGCCACCCCATGATCTATTTCTTCTTCGGCCTTCAGCCACATCCAGGATCTGAGAGGGGGTGTTAGCAGTCATGTTTGTCATGCCTTGTCATCTCCTGCTTGTGAGCCTCAGTCTGAGTCAGACAAGGACATTAGGAGCTCTCACATGTCTGTTATATGTTGTGATGGAGGAGGCTAGTCACTCTTGACTGCTGTCTTAGGATGTGTATTTCTTTTTGGCCTCTTTTAGTGGGCTGCCCAGCCACTTTTTTGGTCACTTATGTGAGGCGTCCATTTTAGGGCATTTTAAGGGTTTGCCCCCATTTTGCGCCCATTTTAGGGTTAGGGTTAGGGTTAGGGTTTGTCCTGTTGCCTATTTATAGGCAGCCCCCCTCCCCACTTGATCACTTGTCTTCTTGCAGATTCCGACACTCCTTCTCCCCCATGGTGGTGCTGCCATCCTCATCAGCCTGATCTGGTGCCCTCACTGATGCTGTGGGCTGTGTGCAGGGACTGATCAGTCCATTTCAGAGTATTCAGCATTCATTTCAGTCAGTGCAGATTTCTCTTCCTTATTTTCTGCTTTCTCTCTCTCTCTCCCTCCGCGTTCGTATTCCCTCTTCCGCAGCGCACTCTCACATACACAACTATGGCAGGAGGCTTGACCGAATTTGGAGACCGAAAGATAAAAATGGCAGCTCGTTTTTTAACTTTGAGGTAAAATTTTAGGGTTTTTGGGTGAAGGAGGTCACTACAGGACTTAGTAGAGGTTAAACACACACTTACTTTTGAGGAAGAACCTTCCCTCATCTTACCTCAAGCTTCCTTCAAGGTTCCATGGAAGAAACAAGCTCCAACCTCTCCTTCCACTCTCCCAGGACTCCTGAGGTTTGTCAAGCTTGTTTGCTTGGATGATAAGCTCCCTAAGAAGCACCTAATAGGTGTGCTTCACCCCCATTTCTAGCTTCGCCCCCATTTCTAGATGCAGTCACAGAACCACCAAGTGCAACAGCGTAGGCATAATGGAAGCCATTGTGGCAAAGATGGAGCCCATCTTCTTCAAATTTGGCTTCATTAAGCTTTCCACTTGTTTGGCATGCCTTTGTAGCAGCCAAGGCTGCACTGATGGCATCAGCTTCTGCTGCTGATGCCTTCACTAAAGATTCCACACTTTTACAAGGTCTCCTTTGATGACCTTGTAACACGGCATCCTCTGCCCCAGAATCCATTGCAATATCCCCATTTGTAGATGCACCTGTGGATCTTGTACCAGATCTTCCCACAGTAGGTCGTGATGATGAGGAGGAAGTGGAATGAGAACTCCAGGAGGCTGCATCAGGCAAACTACTCGACTTGGGAAAGGATCCATATGTTAAAGCTGTTTTCGTTGAGTTGCCAGGTATGATCTGTGCATTAGTGGTCAAAGGTGCAGAATGCAAATCCAGAGGAGGGGGTAGAACAACGCCCAAACCCCGCTGAGATTTGCAGACACTATCCTCTCTTTGTCATACGGTGTCCTGCAAGCTGGACAATGACCTTCTGTGCTGTCCTTCTTTGCCATTTCCATGATATGATTCCAGCACCACACGCAGACCTGATAACCACAACGACATGGTTTCAGCTGTCTATCAGTTGAATCCATCTCCTCCATGCATAATGGGCAGCAATTATCCCAGTCTTCATCAACTTCGTCCATGATTCCAGGCTGTTGCAAACCTGATAAGGCACTGCTCTCGCCTGCCACTCCTAGGTTTAGCCAACACATCGATGAGATGTTGGCATATCACCCTTGTCTGGGAAGAACATACTGGTTGTAGATGACAATTGGGTCAATCACAGAGTGTCTGCAGGTGCATTGAAGAATGGTGCCACTGTAGAGTGCTGTCACATAGTTGACATTGTGCAATAAAGAATGCTGTGATTGCAACACAGGCTGCTGGGCTTGCAAAGACGGTTGGGTAGCCTGCCATTGTGATGTGGACTGCATAATTTGATCCTGAGTGTGCAGCTGCTGTTGATGTTGCGCAGCATAGAGCTATCAATGGGATGGTTGTGATTGCGTCAGTGGCACAGGCAGAGAAGGCTGTGAAACAGTTGAATCTGTAAATTACTCTCTCTAGCCTTGGGAAGAATCACTTCTTGCATAGCCGAATCTGTAAACTCTGTCTATCCTTGGAAGTATCCAGTGATTCTGCAACATCCTGTTAGCAATCCGTCCAAGAAGCGTGTTTTTCCTATGGTTGAGGACTTGGACCATGTTTTTTTCCCATGGTTTAGGAATTAAAAATTTGAGTAGAGGTTCTCTTGCCTCAATGGCAAGGCATTATAGATGGGTTATGGATTGTTGAGGACAAAGTGGCAGAAAAATGATTGTTTGCTTATGATGTGGGCTCATGGAGGCCTGCCAAGCTTGTGTAACAATAGCACATCTGAGCTCTCACATTATTGTTTGCTTATGATGGGGCTTGTGGAGGCTTGCCAAGGCTATGTGACCTGCAGTCTGATTGAATATAGATGTTGGGCTCAGTTAGAACAACAACAGCAACCGAGCTAACATGGTGGATGAGTTTCGAATAGGGTCACATTTGTGATTGTACTGCAAGTCAAGGGGTTCGTTGATCTGCAAATTAATTAGCCATGATCAAATTGTCTTTCCCTACATCATTACAATCTACACAGCTACAACTGCTCATTATGTTACTATAGTATTCTATCAGCAGATGTGGCATGCCTAACAGTAATGCATTTCTAGGGCAGGGTGTGTGAAGACTCTTTCATGACAATTGGCACTTCCAAAGAGATTGTGCATTCTGATCATTTTGAAGCATTGAAGGAATTTTGATAGCGTGACTCCTGTAGTAACCCAGGATAGTCTGAGAACTGGCAGCACAAACACTGTTACAAAGGGATTATCTCTGCTGAAGGGTCATTGTCCATGCCCAACAAGTTCTTGAAGGGGACGACCTTGACACCTCAAATTCTGTTAATATAGGAGCATGTTGAGATCTGGTTTACAAGCAGTGTGGTGAAGGGAGCATGTTGAGATCTGCTAATGACAGAGGCTCCATCTTGAAAGATAACTATGTGCTAAACCTATGTGCGACAGGAGGCACGATCATGAGGGCTTGTAAGAGCTAGTTGAGTGTAAACTCCCCAGGTGTATGCCATTTTTTGGTGAAGATCACTATTCTATATAAACACAGCAGTGAGATAGCATTGGCGAAAGCATGTAATATCCTACCTGAGGGTCACACAGATGTTTCGCACCAGATGCATCAACAGTTGTGAAGGAAAGCTTTATGTCTATCTGGGTAGATGATGAGAGTGTCCTGACTGAATCTCTGGACAAAGAAGGTCCCAGGAATTCTCTTTAAGTAAGGGAAGCACCAGTATATTGTGGCATAAGTCTGGACAACATGTATCACTCTCTCAGCTGGAGTGGAAAGCTGGGTAGATGAACATAGGGCCTACGCACTGAAAGAAGAAAAGAGTTGAGTATTTGACTTGAGGACCCAAGTCCTTGAAAATCACTTTGAAAATTTTCAAAAGCATTTGATCTTGGAGTGCCTCCCTTGTCAATTCATCAAGATGCTGCTTGTTACACAATGTCCATAATTGTTATGGTCAGATGAGCATCTGCTAGAGGACATGCCTTGGAGTTGACAACCTCTGAACCCATTTACAGCAGCAGAGAAGCTGATCAACTCATCCCAAGAACATGATAATGAGTGGGTTTGCTTGTGTCCTGAATTCCTACATGCTGCAGAGATAGAAGTCAAATTCCCTGGGTGAGTTATAGTGTAGTCAACCACTGTGCCAGGCACAACATTTGAGCTCTTATCCTTGAAGTTATTGGCATTTGGGCCCTAAAAACAACTCAACATCTGTTTTGGAAGCTGGCAGAAAGTACAACATTCACGTGAATACCATTTCTGCAGGTCCAGTAAGAAGCTGAGCCGCAAAAGCTATTGGTTTCACTGTAAATGATTTACAGGAGGTATGGAGACTCAGCAAATTTGATGTTATTTGAAGACCTACAGTGAGCATCATATTTTGCTCTTAATCAGTCGGGAGCAGCATGCACAACATGCATATGAGGGCAGGAGTTACCATGGTGTTTTAGCAGCAGCAGACTGATGTTGACTCCCTACTTAAACTTGTAGGCCCTGGTAATGACATATTTGTGAGAGCTGAGGCAGCTAGTGCATTGCGAGCACTCTCATCGACTTCAAAAGAAGCAAGATGGTCTTTGTCTGATGCTAGTGCAATACCTCTTTTGACAAGTGCCATAGGAGAATCCTCGAGGAAACCTATGCCGGGCAAATTTGCTGCAGCATTACAAGCAAATGCCATGGGTACGTTAGTAAATCTTTTGGGTGGAATGTCTGTTGTAAGCATATGTGTGACAACAAAAATTCGGCTCAGCAAGCCAGATGCTCAAATGACTGATATGATTGATGTATTGGCACATGTACTTTTGGATTTTGATGACACCATGATGGCAGCTGAAGTGGTAGATGCAATTTGGATAGAACAAGTCTTGGTACAACACTTAACACCTCATGCCCCTCAATTTGTACAGTAAAGAATTATGCAGGCCCTCATCAATCTTTATGACAACATTGCTTTCCAAGGATGTATAGGTAATCTGGAAACCAAAAGAATGCTAGTTGGACTGCTAACCATGGTCAAACTAGAGGTCCAAGCTGACCTAATGGCATCCTTGAGGTATTTTTGCAGTAGCAATACCACTCTTTTACAGTCTTTTCAAGGCAGAGAGGTCGTACATTTGCTTGTCTCCTTACTCAACCGATCACCTCAGCTGTGATTTGAGTATGTAGTGGTATTACTCTCCATTATTATTGCAGAAATTGATGCTAATGGGTGGGCCATGGTAACTTGCACACCTCCAGTGGTTATGCAGTGGTCACGGGCTTCATTGGAAGAGAAATTAGCATGGGAAATTGCAACTGTGGGCATGACTTCATTGGTCCCGCGACTTGAGAGAGGTCCCACCAAGACCAAAGACTATGTTGCTTTCATATTACTTCGTCTTTGCACTTCCCAAGAAGATCTTCGTGCTTGTATGGAGATGTCACTAAAACTTTTGCTAAAGCATGCTAAAGTGAAAAAGAGAATGGTTATGTTGATTATCACTTGGTGCAGTCATGAGGATACAATTCAACCTTCTTTACAAGATGTGATAATGTCATTGGAACATTAAGATGCTGGTCACATATCCCGATGTGAAGAGGTAGCCTATGTCATGAATGGGGAAGAACATGGAGATCATGTGAATCTTGCAGATCATGACTATCATGAAGAAGATCGTGGGCAGCATATTGATCAAGTTGAAGATCATGAGGAGATCATTGATCAAGTGAACATCTCACTACTGCCCCATGAGGAGACCCTTCAACCCAAGGATGTTGTGTTTGTATGCCCGGTAATTGCCAAGAATGCTGGGATCATTGACCTGCAACACATTGGGAATGATACAGGAAAATTTTCAGAGTATGCAGTACTGTATGTTTCCAACAGCATCCATGCACATGCTAAGCTCAATCACATGATGCTCATCAAAGACTTGATGTATAAGTCAGTAGTCATGATCATTCTAGCTTCACTCATGGATGATAACCCAATGCATGGAAAGGATGACCACTTTCTGTTTGACCCCGGTGGCAGTGCAGAGACCCACGCTTGCATGGATGACCTGTATGCTGGTGATGCTTACCATGCAGGTTATGCATTTGATCTTGCGGGTTGAAAAAAGCTCTATCTACATCAGCACTCCCCCAGTGCAGTCCCCCCACCTTGAGGCGGCAACCTTGGCTGAAGGACAACTCAATTTGGGCCTGTTTCATCTCATACAACTTGCAGACAGCCATATGTTTTTGAGCAGTTTTGGGCCTGCATTAATTGTACCCATGCATGACCTACCTGGGCTGAAAGTACGCTCCATGAGCTCCGTTTTGACATGCGGAACGTCTCGTTTGGAGTTGCCCATGGCAAGTTATGATCAGTTTTCCATAGTAGGCTTGTTCGGGACAACATGTTGTCCATTGTTGTCCAGCCCTTCTTGTTTGGAATTGGTGACTACCCTTGTACTGAGCTACCATCTTCCCTCATGCTCACACTGCATACATGCTCATACGTCCCAATTCCACAAGATTTCACCCCCCCCATACCAATAAGTCCTCTTTTTGTTTTTGAGGGCAAAAACCTTCCTGGTCGGGATGGAATGTAAAGAATGGGATTAGAGGGTTATACACAGGGGTTAGCACATGCGAATACCCGGTTACACCAATGGGGTATTTAAGGTGTAGAGGGACCTGATTAGAGCAACATTTGATGGATATTATTATCAGTCTCTTCACCTTTCTTCTAGCTTCCATGGCTTCCTTTCTTTCTCTCACCTCTTTCTCTCTCTTTCTCTCTCCCTTTCATTCTTTCTCCCTCTTCTTCTAGTCTCTCTCTTCTCGTCACTCTCTTTCTCTCTCTTCTGCACTCTCTCTTAGGTTCCCTAGGTCCCCTTCATGACACTAGTAGGTAGGATAGTTGTTCTAAAATATATTCTTATGGCTTCCACAATATACTTCCTTTTGTGTTGGTGACCCCCACAATTTTCCCTAAAAGAGCTGGAAGCTATTTGTAGGGGATTTCTTTGGGCCTCGAATGGAGAGCATAGAATCCCTAAAGTTGCATGGAGTATGTGTACCCTCCCCAAAAAGCAAGGTGGACTAGGCCTCCCAAATTTAGAACAACTAGCCGATAAGCTTACGGCCAAATGGATAGCTAGAAGTATCATACACGCAGATGAGGATCGGGCCATCCTTCTCTATAGACATATTGAAAACTTTCTGATTAAAGACCTTCCTAAATGGAAACATCTCTTGGTTATCATGGTAGAGCTCACACAAGTAGAAGTTACCATAGGAAAGGCCTCTCCCCTTGCTAAACACATTTGGTCTGTATGGCTCAAATATAAAAGTAGACTTAAACTCACAAATAAGTATAACTACTCACTTCCCTGGGTAGCCTATGACTTGGTCTAGTTCAGCTTTTGGTGTGGAAACACTCCCCTTGATCAAATAAAGATGGTGCACAAAATCTACAAGAAGGGACGAATATGAGCTTAAGCAGTGGATAGATCCACATAGGATTAAACATATGTACAAATAGAATAGGGAAGAGCTCGTGCTAGTGGAGGAAAGAATCAGGCTTTGGAACCCCTCTTTAGCCAAGGCTATCGAGTTGAAGCTCAAATTCAACTACAAGGCTTTTATGTGGAATGGGAGAAAACCTCTTCTTCTGATGTTGAACCTCAATCCCAATAATTTCAAGCTCATCAACAAACTAAACGACCATTGACATTTATCATGGGATAAATTCCAATGGGAGTTTAGATTTACCCATATTTGGTACCCCCAAATGCCGACTAAGAAATCTATTCTATTATGGCTTATAATCCATATAGGGCTATGGAAAGGAGAAAAGCATTTGAGATTAAATAAAGGATGTGGCTTATGCCCCCGATGCAAATCAAAATTAGAAACAATTTCTCATATTTTTTTACAATGCAGGTTCAATAGGGAGGGTCTTCCATTCTTACAAGCCATCATTAAAAACCTTCACCCGCAAGATATCATGTGGAAAGAACTACTTCTGGGCTAATCCAATGGAATTCCTACTCCTATCTGGGCATTCATTCGAGCTCATTTCCTTTGGGTAATTTGATGTCAATGAAATGAGGCTTTTCAAAGCTAAATGTACTAGCTTTATTTCTGTGCTAAAAGTGAAATTTGTTTTTTAAATCTATGCTAACCACTGAGGACTCATAATCAAGGTAAAAGGTAGGGGAGAATTTTAGCCCAATGACTATTTTTTGGAGGTTTTCTTGGTGATCGAGGTAAATTTTTGGACTTGAAGACTCAAAAAATAGCCCATATATACAAAAATTTACATATTTTGGCCTAAAATTGGCCCAAAAACAACTTTAAAAATGAGGTTTTCTCATAACATTCGTCCAATTTTCTAAACTCTTTGCCTTTTGATCAATCAAACCTTAGCCCACCTATCTACAAACTAAAAATCATGGGGATCTCTTATTTTTTACCTTGCTTGTAATCTAGTTGAAGGAATAGATCAAGAAAAGGAATGATCAAATGGAGCGTGAGTTTGCAAAGGATGAGGCCCACATTGTTGCGTGCAATGAAGAACAAGACCTGGATGGCATTCTCAACACCTCGGGAGAGTCACTCATAAATATGTAAGCATATCACGTGGCTTCAAAAGAAGGGATTTTTAAAATACTATTTTGACACATTTTTTACATACAAAAAGATGCCATATAAAGGGGTTATTCACAGATTGAATAGAAAAGGGGTGTGTTTTATTTAGGGAAGATTCACAGATAAGGGTATTTTTAAATAGGCCTTGAACGCACGTGATATAGAGTATTTACATATAGTGAACTGCCCGAGATGAGTTACTAGAGACATTGGGTAGTGATGATATAGGGTTTGTGGATTATGCCTTGATAGAACCAAGGATATAGGAGTATGATGTACTTGAGGAAATTATGTAGGTTGTTGATACATTGAATGCTTTGTTTGAGGATGCTTGTATGCAATATACAAAGGATAGAAATGAGTGGCAAGTAGATAAAGAGATGCAAGTTGATCTTAAGCAGGAATGGATGAAAGATTATGAGACCACGGGGTATGACATGGATGATGATTTGCCCTATGACCCAGGAGGGGGGGGCTGGATTAGCTACTGCGGGGGATGATAGGTATTCATATTTTTTTATCCAGGAGGTAGAGGGATTGCATGTGCCATACTTGGCAGACGTGTTTATGACCATTTGATCTAGACGGAGTGCAATGTTGGCCCATCTGGAGGATGTGCAGGCTCAGAGGGAATGGATGTCGTGGCACTGCACGTCCACTTGTGAAGAATTTCAAGAAAGCGTCTAAAGACATGATTCCAGTTTGTGTTGTGTAGAGTCTCTTGTGTGTGGTATTTTTGGTTTATTTTTGTGTGGCCGTGTGCATGACCCGTAGCTTAGGATTTTACGTCTCGTACATGTGCTTGTGTTTTCTCAGTACTCTGTCATGTCTGTGTGCCTAGCTCCTAGTTATTTCCTTCATTCCATGTTATTTTCCTCATTTCTCGTGATTCCTGTGTGTGCACGTGTTGATGCATGTGAATAGCCGTATGTATGTGTGTAAGAAAAATACGAAAATGATGCTGAAGTGCTACAGTAAAGTGCTACTATGTATACTGTCAAAGCTCGTGGACCCTTAGAATGCGAGTAAGAATGCTCGATGTCCAAACCCGAGAAGTCCTACGTGAAAACAAGCTTAAACACTGAGAATAAGAACCCCAAAGGTGTGAAATGCTTCTAAGATAAACCAGTTCATGTGACATAAGTGAAAACACTTTGAAATTGTGAAACTAGTTCCAACCAAAACTAGTTCAATGTGAAAGGAGGGAGTAGCTAACTTCCTAATCATTGATTATGATTAAGGAATGATAGTAGAGAAGCTTCTCTAAAGCTCTGATTCAACATCATTCAACCCATCATTTGCGTGCAGTCTTGAGGATATTTATGTTAGCAACACTGAATCTAATGCACTACCTAGAATACGTGGAGAAAAGGCAATAGCTGTAGTATGCATTTCTTGCTAATGGAGGTGGCATATGAGCCATAAGAGCTTTTAGAAAAGCTCTGACAGAGACAAAGGTAGATCTGAATAAAATACGATTTGATTCTTTTGCTGGCGAGAAAGGTGCTCTATGATCTCTACTGTAAGTTTGAGAACTCAAAAACTCAAGGTAAAAGCAAATGGAAAGTGAAAAGGCTTGTGTTTTTGGCCCATGAGAAGCAGGGCAGACTTGTTGTAATGAACATGAAGGCTATTTATAGCCCCAAATTTGGCTATCGTAGGCCTAGGCAAATAGTGACTGTGATCTATCTTGTAACTTTTCTATTGAAGACACGAGTTTTGTGATTAAATCGGGAGCCTAAGACCGGGAGGCGACCGATAAATTGGATTTTGAGTAGATTTTCCTGCATGCTTTTGGCAAAGTACTGAAGGTCTTGCTGAAGGCTTGATTCTTGTATTGAAGAGTTGGATTGAGGGTTTCATAGCCTTGTATAGTGCTTGATCTTGGAATATACAACACTCTTTGGTGTCGCATATTTTTATCTCTTTACGTTCGTCTTTTGTCTTGCCTAAGAACCTCTATGGTTGCAACTGCTCACAAAAACCCTCGACATCATTCTTATCTAGAGATAGGCCGTAATATTGTGTTGAAAAAATAGAAAAGTTTTTTACATCAATGTTCTTATCCACAAACTGCTCTTAAGGATGAGCTAGATTAAGGAAAAGAGGTTTTATACATTCTTGGGGTGGACTGTTCCTAAGTAGGCTGGGGACCTTTACACATTCCCAAAAAAGGCTATTTACATATGAAGCAGAGTTATAGTCTAGCTTGTTGGCATTCATTAGGCTAAGACCAAAGAGAGTGGTTTTGTAGGTCATGTGTGAAGGGCTAGGATTGTTAGGCAGGTTCTTTGATGGTGTTGAGCTCATCCGTGAGCATCTCAAGTGACTGCCAAACAGTAGCATACATCTCTGTCGACTGAAAATGATTAGTCCTCAACTCTTTTGGTTGAAAATGCTCAGCCCTTTGCTCTATGGACTACATAGAAGTAGCCCCACACTTTGGATGCTGAAATATTTCAGGAGTAAACTTTGTCGGCTGAAAATGATCATCCATAAACTCTGTTGACTAAAAATGATTAACCATAAACTCTATTTGCTAAAATTCTTCAGCAGTCAACACTATTTGCTAGGATACCTTAGCCTTTGACTTTATCTGCTGCATAGAATTAGTAGTCTTGTGATGCACACTCAGGGAATCCACTGGTACAGCACTAGGTCTGCTCTACAAATCAGTTTTCAGTATATCATCTTGCAAAACATATACACTTCTTAAGTCTTTCCTCTTCCTGTACTTCCTAGCAGCTCTAGGTGAATCAGAAACATTGTGAAAAAAATCTGTATTCTCCAGTGAAAGAAAAGCACCGCTACCTGGAGGTGAGAGCCTTTCCCTCCTCTTTGTACATCCATTGTCCCGCACGACAGTGACACCTAGTAAAAATCCTAATCTGCAAAAGGAAAAGGTGAATCATCCCAATAATTCCTGGAGTCATAACTGCAGAAATCCATCATAGGTAGACACGTCTGAACATGATCAACAAGAGTTTCTTCAACCCTGTCTTCATCTATGTTCTCAAGATGTATGCCCTACATGAGAGACTCTACAATAGCCTCAGCTTCACTATGAATCATGGCTTGAGTAGGCTCACCTATAATCTGTCTCTTTCTCTTGATGATCTCAATGAGTTCCTCCTAGAATTCCCTCTTGGCAATGGCCAAGGTCTCGCCCAAAGTAAGCTCAATCTTGCTATCAAGGATTCGATCTCTCAATACTTTCTTCAGATCAATGGTGGCAGTTTGAATATCCGAGAGAAGTTTGTAGCCTGGATGCTTCTTAGGTTTAGATTCCTAATTCTTATCCACCATCTTTTGCTCAGGTCCAGATTCAGAAGGCTGTGAGACAGACTCACCCCTTCTAATCACTCTCTCTGTCATGCCTAGATTCTCATCATCCCTCTTTCATTTTTCTTGAATAATCACCTTATCACCATGACTTTTAGCCAGATAGGCATGCAGTGAATATTTATCCACAGGAGAATCCCATCTAGTTTCTGTCCTAATGTTCGTTCCTGTAGTGACTAATGCTATTTGTGGTACCTTGCCTTTGTTAATAGTCTACAAAGCATAGTTTCATAAACCTGACTGAGCCTTAGGTGCTATCTTGAACTGCAAACCATATGCTAGAGCATGTAGACATGTCCTCCAAAATCTTCTTCATACCTCCCTTCCCAAAGTTTAGGGCAAGAGGCTGCCCTATCAATGTAGAACAAATCTTATTTTTCCAAAATACCAAATTCTTCTTTAATACTTCATTAAAAGCTGTGCAATTCCTATGCTCATGGTTAGTACTGTCACACCACATACATCTGGAATCTCTGCTAGGAGCCGTGGATGGACCTGCAGTGCCCTGATCCTTCAGCTTACCTATTTGTGTTCTAACCATTTCCAATGACAAATCTTTTATACCTTTGATCAAATTATCCACAGTCGGAGGAACCATAGAAACAGGTGGCTTAGCAATAGGAACTGTAGGCATAGGTATAGAAACAGGAAAAGGAATAGTAGTCACAGGGGTAGAAGCAAGAGGAGAAACAGAAGAAGCCATAGAATCATACTGCAATCGGGTCTTCCACATCCGTCTCTTAATCAAAATAGAGACAACATCTTTGGCATCTTTCCAATCCATCTTAAGACCCATTGGTTTCGTTCTATCCTCAAGAAGTTCCCTCAATGTCTCCTGTAGGGCTGGATCCATAGCCATTAAAAAAAAACTCAATCTTTTCTACATCCAAAGCTGCCTGCTATGTAGCATCCAACTTATTAAACCTTTCTTCAAATTCTCTTAGCAATTCTGATGGAATCAACCCTTAGTTCATCTTATAGACCCACTTACTGAATGTCCTTTGGATGGCTATCCCAAAGTCTTCTAGAAAATACTCTTTTCTGAATGCTTTCTTGAATGCCGCTCAATCAGATCTAATGCATAAATCTCATTAACCCATGTTTAATGCAGGCGTCTCAAGCCGAATGAAATATTGACTCATCATGCAAGTCGGCACTTCAAAAAATCCCATCTTGACATCATATAGCTTCGAGTAGCTACAAATATTGCGACCATCAAACAATTTCTTCTCACTTTCAACTGCCTCCACCAATTACATCCTCTACATTTGCCTACAATTGCATCTATTACAAGAGCTGCTATGGATGCAACTATTGTTATTGTTGCAATACATGCTGGTGATGCTGGCAGCTGAATTGTATGTTGATGTTATTGTTGTTGCCGCTACATATACTAGTAAAGTCATGTAACAATTACCTTACATCATCTATAGATTTAGATGGCATACCTGAAGATGTAGCAGTGTCTCCTATTTTGCAATCTAGTTGCGACCTTTCATGTTGGGTTCACCAGATGTCGAGGGGTTTCGTGAGCAGTCGCAACCATAGAGGTTCTTAGGCAAGATGAAATATGAAAGTGAAGAGATAAGAATATGCGACACCAAAGAGTAATGTATATTTCAAGATCAAGCATTGTACAAGGCTATGAAACCCTCAATCCAACTCTTCAATACAAGAATCAATCCTTCAGCAAGACCTTCAGTCCTTTGCCAAAAGCATACATGAAAATCTACTCAAATCCCCTTTATCAGTCGCCTCCCAAGCTAAGGCTCTCGATTTAATCACAAAACTTGTGTCTTCGATAGCAAAGACACACGGTAGATCACATTCAATGTTTGCCGAGGCCTAAGATAGCCAGATTTGGGGCTATAGATAGCCTTCATGTTCATTACAACAGGTTTGTTCTACTTCTTTTGTGAAGTGGACTGAGAAAAAGAGGCTCCAATTGATGTGTCCACCTTTGAGGTTTTTTGTGTGGGAGGTTCTTCTTGATCCCTCTTTGAGGAAGCCACATCACGTGCTCCATTGAGCTTTTCCTGGATAGACCTTTTTGGCAGTCTATTTAGTTGTTTCCATGCTTGATCTTAGATATTGGAAGAATGGAGAAAAGTGGGAGAAGAGAGCTTGCTAGAAGTGAGGGGTGCTTCTCTCGCTTTATAAAGAGAAATGCAAAAATGAGGCTTTCTAGATTTTATAGGTCAACATGTGACCGTTGATTTTGACTACCTGTTACTTCCACCCCCTCAATTCTTTTTACCCTCACGATGCGATAAGGGACCTTGTTATTTCTGGTAATCCCCTTCCTCACGTACTCTTGTTTGGGATGGCATCCCCATCATATGCTACACTCAAAGGAGTAGTTCTGCATGAAAAGGGTTGAGGAGGAAGCACCAACTTTGAAAGATGAGAACTTTGAGGCAAGGCTTGTGGAGCTTGGAATTAAGAATTTTGGAAGGGGCATTAAATGGCAAGAGCCAGATGGCAGTGTGAAGGAGATCCAAGAATCTACAGATTTAGAGAGTAGAACTACAATTAAGGAAGATAAATTGTAAAATGTTTATATTGCTCTTCAAAACTTTGTTTCCACTTATTTTGATTACTATTTGTAAATATTTTTATTTCCATTATTTTGTAGATTGAGCTTCTTGATGAGGATGATTTCCTTGGGAGAGTAGAAAGATCAAGGGGGGTGTCAAATGAAGGAACATCAAAGAAGGACAGCCATGCTCTCATACATTACTTACCCAAGCTTCACAAGGGTGTATTTTGTGCTTTTCATGCCCAATTATTTGAAGACCTAGAACTACCCTTGTTTGCACTGAAGGTGCTTTCAAAGTTCATGGGATAACATCCTCTTCTGATGAATTCCAATAAGATATTGCTCATTGAGAGAGTAGCTGTTGTAAGAATGTTTGGCTATGCTCTTGGCTTTGATGTAGTGACGGATCTAGGACAGAGCTTCAATGGAGATGCAGGTTGAGAGAGAGAGAGACATAACACAACATATGTGGGTACAACAACAATGTACCTCTTTAGGTTTTTGATAGGTATATCTTTCATATGGTACATTACTTGAAGCCTTATATTCACACCCGATAGGGAGTGCAGGCATGGTGGCCCTTTATTCCCAACAACCTCCCACCTAAAGGATACATGCCTGAAGGTAGAGGAAAGAATCAGCTAAGTCTAAGTATGCACAAAGCTGAAAACCTATACCTATCCAACTCCCATCATCTGCCCGGCAATGAGCAAACCGCTCTGTTGGAAGACCCTTCATGAGAAGGTCTGCAGGGTTCTCATCAATATGTACCTTGAAAAGCTCAATGCTCTTGCTTTCAAGTACATCCCTTATAAAATGATACTTCACCTATATGTTTTTGTCTTTGCATGAAAGACAGGATTCCGTGCTAGTATGATAGCACTCTGACTATCACAATGGAGAACATGAACCTCTGTAATGCCAAGCTCTCCCACTAAACATGAAAGCCATAAAGCCTCCTTGCATGCCTTAGTGGCATCCACATACTCTGCCTCTGTAGTAGACAGTGCAATACACTTCTATGGCCTAGATATCTAAGAGATTGATCTCCCTATGAAGGTGAATAGATACCATGAAGTAGACTTCCTGCACTCGGAACGGCCAACAAAGTTTGCATCCATAAAGCCAATGATAGATGCCTTTTACTTTCAGCAGATGCACAAATCCTTTGTGCCCTTAAGGTGTCTCATGATATCCTCCACTGCTTCCTAATGCTTTTTGCCAACATTTTCCATGTATTTGCTAACCACTCCCACCGTAAATGCTATGTCAGGACGTATAGCAACCATAGCGTACATCAGATGTAGGGCTCTCTTGTGCATACGGAATCTTGGCCATTTCAGCATTTTCATCATCAGATGTAAGGCTCTCTTGTGCACTGATTTTCACATATGGAGGCAATAGAGAAGTCCCTTCGATCTGTCCCTGAGTATCTGCATCCCAAGAATATGATTAGCCTCATGAAGATCCTTCATGTCAAAACTACGTCCAAAGTATGAATATCCCTACCTGCAATCAGCATGTCATCCACATACAATACCAAGATAATTAGGTTGCTATCTGCTGGCTTCTTGGTGTATAAGCAATGATCCACTTAGTTCGTATTGAACCCTTGAGATTGCATGAATGTATCAAACTTGTGATACCATTCTCATGGTGCCTGCTTAAGTCCATACAAACTCCTGTTGAGTTTACATACCATCTTCTCTTTTCCCTTTGCCACAAAACCCTTAGGCTACTACGTATAGATGTCCTCATGAAGATCACCATATAAGAATGCATTTTTTACATCCATCCGTATGAGTTTCATATTCTCAGCTACAACCAAGCCCAAGATGGTCAGCAAAGTAGTCATTTTGACTACATGAGAAAATATTTCATCAAAATCAATCCCATGCTCCTGCTTGTATCCCTTTGCAATAAGCCGTGCTTTGTACTTCGGCGAGGAACCAGAAGTGACTTTCATTTTATAAACCCATTTGCATGGTAGAATCTTCTACCCTTCAGGAAAGTGCACCAAGTCCCAAGTACCATTCTTCTCTAGAGATTCCATCTCTGACAGCATAGTCTTAAACCGCTTCTTGTTGTCTTATCTGTCCATTGCTTCCTTGAAACATGACGGTTCACCATAGTTAGTTAACATGATATAATCAATAGCATACTCAGTACCTGGGACAAACCTATCCGGCTGCCTTGAAGGTCGGGTCGACCTACAAACCAATGGTTCAGCGTTTGCGGGTTGTTGGGCTTGCAAATCTACATTTACAGCTTGCTATCCAGAAATTTCAGCATGCTGTCTTGCTATTTCTGGCTATGCTAATTGCGTGTTTTCCTGTTGAGATTGTGGTACATCATGGGTAACTCCTTGCCGATCATTTTCAGCATCATTCCCTGCATTTTAAAGATAATTTACAGTAGGTATTTGTTGCTGTCCAATTGGCATACTCTGCTATCCTACAAGTACATCTTCCTTGAATACAATCCTTCTGACCTCCTCTGTTTTTTTGGGCTATCTATACATGCGATCTTCATGGAAGATAACGTCATTGCTGCGTACTACTTTCCTTTTCTCGGAATCCCATAACATATACCCCATTTCACCCTCATCACCATAACGTAGGAAAATGCATTTACAGGACTTTGGCTCAAGTTTGTTGCATTCTTCCTTGCAGATATGCACAAATACCTCACAGCAAAACACTCTCAAGTGAGTATACAAAGGTGGCTTGTCTGACCACACTTCCTAAGAGACTCTCTCCCCTAAAGACTTGTTTGGTGACCAATTTATTGAGTGAATGGCTGTCATAATAGCCTCTGCCCAAAAACCATGGAGTAATGCAGCATGATAGCATAGTGTGGACCTTATCCTGAATGGTCCGATTCATATGCTTTGCGACTCTCTTTTGGGGCAGATTATGAGGGGCAGTAAGCTCCCTCTTTATCCCTTTACTATCACAAAAGTCCTGAAAGACTTTAGACACATATTCCCCACCATTGTAAGAGCAAAGACACTTAAGTGTCTTACTAGTCGTATTTTTAGCCAATGCCAGGAATTTTTTAAATTTATCCAAAGCCTCGTTTTACGACGGATAGGATAAGCCCATATTTTGCGTGTAGCATCATCAACAAAAGTGATAAAGTACTTTTTCTCTAAAGACAACCCTGGCATTTGATATATATCTAAATATACCAACTCTAAAGGGGAAGATTTCAATAAAAGAGACTTTTTATGTGATATTTGAGTATGTTTACCATAGACACAATGATCACAATAGTCAAAATCAACATACTTCAAACACGACAAATAACCCAAACAAGAAAGCACTTTCATTCCAGTTTGACTCATGTGTCGCAATCGGTCATGCCACAAGGAAACACTTGGCTACTCGGTTATGGCGACTACATGGTCATGCACACTAGATATATGCAATGGATACATAGTAATACTCTTAGAGCCTTTAGCTACAATCCTAGATCCCTTACATATCTTCCATTTGCCATTCCCAAAAGTCGTGTGAGAGCCTTCTCATCTAGCTGCCCTGTGCTTATCAAGATCTTCTTGAGCTTGGATAAATGCCTCACCATGATGGAGGGTAAACACTAAACCATGCTGAAATTCTAGCTGCACATTGCCAATGCTTGCAATATCATATGTATAGTTGTTCTCCAAGTGGACAATACCATGTCTGCCACGATTGTAGTCAGAGAACCACTCATGGTGAGGTGTAACATGAAATGAAGCACCTGAATCCAAGATCCAAGTATGCATATCATCGTTGGAATCTGCTACCAGTGAGTGTGCACTAAAGCAAGAAGAGACAAAGAGTACATCACTACCACTATCAGTTTGGTGACTGACTACATTGACTTCCTCTATCTTGACATTGCTCTTCTTTGTAAGCTTGCTGTCCTTTTTCTCATCCTTGCTGTCATTAATCTTTTTACCCTTGCCTTTCTCTTTCTTCCACTTATAGCAATCACGCTTAAAGTGACCTTTCTTGCCACAATGACGGCACTCTACATCTTTCCCACGAGACTTGCTACGTCCTTTATTTTCAGATTTGCCCTTTTGCTTAGACCTGCCTCTAGTATGCAATGCACTGGAGGACTTGTTGGCTGCATTATTCTGTCGATTCAGCTCTTCCATAAGCAAAGATCTCTCCACATCGGAGTACAGTAGCATCCCATTAGACTAACTCATGGCTGTCCTAAATGCATCTCAACTTTTAGGCAAAGTGCATAGCAAGAAAGTGGCCTTGAACTCATAATCAATATTAAACTTCAAAGCAACCAACTGGCTGAAAATCAAGTTGAACTCATTGAGATATACAAATATGGCTGTACCCTCCTTCATGCAGAGATCCATCAACTTCTTTAGCCAGTAAACCTTGCTAGCAGCATTCTTTTGAGCATACAACTCCTCAAGTCTAGTCCACATAGCATAGGTAGAATCTAATTTCTCTATGTTAAACAACAAAGAGTCTGCAACTGAAAGCTCAATTGTAGAGCGTGTAGGCTCATCCAGATCATCCCAATCATCTTTCTCAATGTCTGCTGGTCGTATCCCCTTTGTCTTGATAGGCTTCACATGTTTCTTCTACACCAAGACATTGTAGCACTGCTTCTGCCAAATGGCAAAGTTATGTGCACCCTCAAGCTTCTTGATATGTAAAAGGTTGCTACTATCACTGCTGCCAGCCATGATTGCAGCCGAAAATGACAAAAAAAAAAGGTCACTTAAGACAAGCCCAAACTCTCACACAAATGACCAAGAAGAGATACAAAATTCAACCAGCAAGATATTTCCAAAATCTTGGGTTCAATACTAATTACTAATCATATTCCAGCATAGCCAAGGCATTTGAGATTAGTAGTATACATGAATGCATCACCAAATAGCGTTTGACAGCTCTATGCATAAACTGTCAGCAAATGAGACCTGATGTTCACAGTGTACAACATCAAGATGTTTGTATAAATTGATCTGTTTCAGCCCAAAGATGAGGCACAAAGCATGTGCAATCACTGTTCAAGCATATGCGATTGTACGCCTAGGCAACCCAAAGGCTCTAAACTTGTTATTTTTTAAATTTTGAAACCAAGTGCTAGAGATTGCTCTATATCCCCTTCTGCTTACTCTGACTGTATCACAACACTCTTGGATTTGTGACAGGTTAACCAATGATTTCATATCTTTCAACAAATTTTGAAGGATATATTTCTTTAGAAGTTGGTTTTTTGGTAGCATGAGAAGTCTTAAAATGTCTGATCTGTTCGTTAAATCATTCACAAGTTATACTCTTTCAGCGGTATTAGACATGTCAAGACCTAAAATGTCAGTTACATGATCTCTTGCTAGTTTCAGTTTTTTTTTCCCTTTGTCCAGAAGCCTCTCTTAAGGTGTGAATGTTTTTCATTTGCTTTACTCTTGCTCTCAAGCTAATGAATGTTACTTTCAGAGCCTTTAAACTGTCATTTAGCTTTGTAAGTGATGGTATCTATCTTTCAAGTTTAGTTATCTAGGTTTTCTTTTCACATATTACATTTTTGAGGTAAGAGATATATGATAAATGATGGTTATGTGTTTGACATAGCCTTCAACAATACCCTAATAAACCATCAATTCCATCTCCAACAAATCTAATCAGGTCATGTGGAGAATGAAATGGTGGATACCTTCTAGTAAGTGGATCTATTGGGTAAATGCTTGTTAGGCTTACGACCCAATACGCCGTGGACTTGGAGCACACCTTTATTCCTTCAAAGGCTTGAACTCACAAAACCATGACTAGCTCTCACCTAGTCACTCAAGCGTGGGTTGACTACAACCATCTTGTAGTGAGTGTGAGCCACACTACTCCATTCATGAAGCATGCATCTCAACACTCTACGATTCAAGTGAGAGCAGCACTACCTCCAGCCCTCTACCGCCCCTTCATGCAAGAGAAAGCATGGTAGTGGGCATGAGAGAGCTCAAGGGGAGGCAAGAGGCTTCACTCCTCATCCCTCACCTCTCATTCACACTCCCTTACTCTCTATCTCACACTCTCACACTCTCTCTCCCTCATAGAAAGTAGAGCAAGAAGAGTAGGAGTCAAAGTGGGCACACAAATGAATAGCTTGTTCCATTCAATCTCATCCTTTTTATACATGAACTTCGGGGTTAGGGTTTTCCCTTTCCCATGGGCACCCTGCCCAACTTTTAGGACCCGTGACCGGTCATCCTCCATTGAATGCATGTCCATGATGACCAAGTGATAGAACCTTTATGGTTTCATCTTAAGAGCCTAATCCAAGTGCATGGGTGCATGCCCGGCTTGCGAGTTTACATGATAATTACAAATATTGCATATCTGCTTAAGGATTTAGCTATGCAACCACTTCATACAAATTGTGACATGGATAATTAATCCAAAATTTATGCTCCTTTTCTGTGCTTGTTCACATGTTGCTCTTTGCAATTAACATTATCCCCCTCCTAGAGGAGTGCCAGTCCCATGGCACTCTCCGTCGTAGGTGGCATGCTTTAGCTTGCACCAAAGACGTGGATGCGAGGGACAGTTGCTTGTTGCCTAGGAGGAATCCTGGCGGAGTTGCTAATGAAGAATGGTTGTAGCCTTTGATTTATTGTAGTTGGAACGATGGCATAGATGTTGCTGCTGAAGTTATTGATATTCTTTGGGATTCTCTTGATGGATTCTGGTAGTGATGATCTGCTGGTGAGCTATAATGGTAAAATGATGGGCAGAAGTATTGGATGGAACATCGATGAAGAGTTGATGCTCCTTGGGGTCTTCAATTTCTGCAAATGAAAACTTCTCCTGTGTGATCTCTTCCTATGGGGTAGTGCTAGTCTTCTTTGTCGTGCACAACACATATTTTGTTGGTTTGGGAGACAGATCGAACTCCAAGTAAGCTCAGAGTGTTGTCTCGCACTTGAGGATCCGAACCGTGTATAGGTTGCTGTGCAATTATTATGTAAGTGCACATGCATACTTAGCTATTACGTAGTTAGAAGACCGCTTGTTGGTTCCTCATAGCAGTGATGAAGCAAGGGCTGCAAATGGATGGGAAGAACCATCGATGCTGAGGAAAGTACACTCGAAGGCATCATTAGTGACTCGATCAAGACATGCGACAGATTTGAGCTCCCTGATGCCTTAGCTTTCGGTAGCTTGTGGCTACTCATTGTAGGTTGAAGAGTAAGGTGTACTTTTTCATTGATTTTCGTGCCTTGCTTGCTACTGTTGATTGCGATGGCACTGAGATGGAATAATGAATGGGATTTATTATGCATGTGGCTCAGGGTGACAGGTCTAACAGTAGGTGAGACAAACTCCCTAGGTGTGTCCTGCCCTTGATGTGCCTTAAGCAATCATGTGGGAATGTACGAGGGCTAGGGGATTAGGGATGGAGCCAGCCAACCAAGGTCATTGGATGTACCTAATTTGAGGACCCCTAGGTGCGGTGCAGTGATTGTGCATGTTTTTTTTTCTTTTTCTTTTTCTTTTTTTCCCCCTGTTTTTTCTCTTTTTTTTTTCCTTTTTTTAAAAATTGAACAGAATGATGTAATCAATGCCATACAATGAAGTTTGTGCCTTTTATACGAGATAGAAAATGCTGGAATCCAAGGACTGATGTACACTTCATTGTAAATGTGCAGTACACTTTGATGCTAGAGGATTTTTTTGGTGAAGAGACGCATGTGAATGCTTTGGCTGAATCTTGACTTCATGTAGAGCAATGGAGAATTTGAGATGGCCAATGAAGCGAGCTTTCTAGTCCTTCATGTATTTGCATTTTAGTCTTGTGCGTGATTGAGTCCTTGTTGGCGGCCGCTTCATTGAAGTTTCCTTGAGCATCATCTTTAAGATCGATTTTTCTACATTCGCTTGATAAATTTTGAGAGTATGTGCAATAGAACCCATCAAAAATCGAAAAATTGATTGCAAACAATTCAAGAGAATCTTACCAGCACTTGAGCGGTTGCGATATGAAAAAATTGATTGCAAAAAATTCAAGAGGATCTTACCAACACTTGAGTGGTTGCGGTTACTGTGCTTGCTCCCTCCTACGCGAAACAATTGCAATTTTTTTTAGTGTTGCTGGGATTGTATTCATGTTGCGTGCGTGATTTTTTGATTTTTTTTTGTTTTTATATTTTTGTAGTTTTGAATTAGTGGATGTTATCTATAAATGTATATGTATTATAGTACAAGGATATTCTGCCAAGATGCGAGCCACTGGTAATAATCTGGATTGTATTCAAGTGTAGTATATTTATCAAGCTCATGAGGCTGTTTATGGAATAGTTTCAAATAAGCTATTACGTCACGTATTATAGTCTCTTGATTCAATCGAACTAGCGATGTGGAGCTCTTCTTCTGTGAGAAGTTTGTCGAGCAAGGGGTGGTTCAGAAGCGATCTAACGAGCAGTTTGTCGAGCAAGGGGTGGTTCAGAAGCGATCTAACGAGCAGGACTTCTTGTACAGTTGCAAGCACACGAAGTGAAGTCAGAGCTACGTAAATAGTGTCAACTTGAGATTTCCATATAGCTCGTTGTTGCTATGAGATTGTCATGAGCTGACTTCCGAGTTCAGCTGATGAAATTCTCATAGCGTACCATGCCTACTCAAAGGTGCTTCGACCTTGTTCTTTCAGTTCTAGCACAGCAATTTCCTTGTCGGTTAGGTTATTTACTGCGTGATGGAATGTGGAGACCAGACGGTGTGCTTCAGCCTCCTCATCAGGAATGAGTCTTAGAAGATTATCTATTTGATCGATGTACGATTCATGGAGATGTTCTTGCTCTTCCCATGAGAGTGGATGGTCTAAAGCTTCCTGAAATTCTTCAGGGAGAATTCCTAGGTCAAATTGGGTGTAAATGCGAGTAAAGAACATAATTCTTTCGCTCAATTCCTGGTGGCAGGCTTGTAACCAGTCGATTTTCTGTATGAGCTATTGTGGCTGCCATGTCTATGAGAGGTCTGAGTTGCAATTGAGTTGGAGGCTTGGGTCGAGTTCAGCTTGACTTGAGAATTGTGGGCTCACTAGGACTGGTGGTTTTAGTGCTGGTGGAACTACTTTTCAAGTTGTTAGGGACTGGTATCATGGCAAAAGCGGAGGGTTTAGTCGCAGCTACAAAGTGTGACTATTGTGGTTTCATATTTTGATTGGAAGTATTTTTTAAGCTTGTGGATTTGGAAGTGCTAGCAGTTGCAAGCAACTGCTCGCTTTGACTCTAGGCTTTGTTAGAAGGACTCGGAGGTGTGAGGGGCTCTTGTTGCTTTTTGGTTTGACATGTAGAGTCACTTCTTATAGTGCCTGTAGGAGATGGTGACTCCAGGCTGAGGGATATAGGTATACTACCATTAATTTAAGTGGCGGTCTTGGGAGTTTGAGTGTCATCCTTATTTGATACTGGAGATTGCTTTTGGGGCCTAGGGTTTGAGTGCTTGGGAGATTTTGTGAGTGTTGCAGTTGTTGGCTGAGACAATAGGTCTGTAGGAGGATTGCTAATGATTTGCTCTCAAATGGACGGTGTCACGGCCAAGGGCTGTGGCTGCTGTGGTTCCTGTTGGCAAGTTAGTGGTGACTAAATCAGCACATCCTTAGATTGCAGAGTAGGAGCAGTGTCTCACGCTATAGCTTGGCTGTTGGGGGACTTGATCTGGATTTGTGCAGCTGCACTGGGTAGTTGCTACTGTGTTTGTAGTGTCTGTTGCAATGAAGAGAATTAAGGAGACATCGGAATTTTTGGTGGGGTCATCACTAGCCTACTTCGTTGCTCAGTGTTTGTTGGCTTACATTCAATTGTAGTTTGAGGAATATGAGGTAAGTGATGCTTAATCTTCATTAGGCGTATTGGACACCATTTGTCCCTTGGCAGATTCGACCATGGCACATGATGGCACTAGGCTTATCATCCTTTTTCCGGTAAACCAAGATTGGAGTCTTGATTTCTAGTATCCATATCTCAGTCTTTCCAGCATCTTTGGCTCAAGACTTAGATCTAGGCTTTGGTTTTCTCCTTCATTTCTTTTTAGTCGATAAGGTTTGGGGTTCATTGATGGATGGAGGTGGTCTCGCAGGGGATTCGGGCACCCAAATCCATATGTTGCCTGCATAGTACCCTTGAGCAAGCTGCAATGCTTTGGATACCCATCGTGGCATGTGCTGACTCTCCGTCGGCGCCTATGTTGGTTTCTGTAAGATCTTTGCCTCTTTTTACATGGCGATCGTTTTTTGGCAATATTAGGAATTGGTTTGGAGTTGTTAATTGCTCGGACCTTCGTGCTAGGGTCTGAATACCTTACACTTAGGGGTGGCTACTTGCGGTCATGTGCATTTAAGAGTTCTCTAAGAACAGCTCGAGATCTTTCTCTAGGCTATTGGGGCTGCGCAGAGATAGTCTGCTTGCCTCTTTCGTGCGTGATGTCATGGTTGCCTCTGCTAAATGTCGTGATTATCTTGATACCAAGAAGGGTAAACTATATGCATTGTGCACGCTGAATCAACATTGCAACCAGTGGCGTGCTTGAAAGGTTTGTTGAGTAGGATTTCCTTCCCAACGTTAGGGAGCACATAAAACACAACATGCAAGTTTTTCGTCTCTACGGCCAACAAGATTTTACATTTGCCTAGAAGAGAATAGGATTAGCCACCATAGGTCGTGATGGTTGCATCTGTAGGCACTAACTCGAGTTGCCCTGTGCATGTGCATGAGTCATAAGTGAGAGTGTTTTGATCAGCTTCCTCATCGATGAGAGCGTCTGTGATATGCTCTCTTTGTGCAATTAATTTGACCCTAAGATAGGTAGGTGGAACTAGTTTATCATCGTCCGGGTCAATGATAACAGCCTTGGCCTTATAGGTAGGACCAGCAGTTCTAGAATGTGCGTGACAATCACTAGTGGGTGTTCTAGGTCCACACTCAATGGGCTGCAAGTTTCTAGCAGTTGGTTATTGTCGTGCGCAGCAACGGGTTTCATAGCATGATTGTTGGCAAGTGGAATAAACAGTAGGCCTGGAAGACTGTGTGGAGGGTGATTTATGAGGGTGGTCATGGGATGTCTGCATAGCATTTGTAGGTTGTCTAGTTTGTGCACATATGCTTTGCAAGTGGTTGGTCATGTTGTGGAGCTGAATGGTACGCAGATCGGATGCTGTACGCTCGCGTAGTGAATGCCGGAAGGTCTCCAAGAACAATAGAACTCTACCTTTTGCACAAATTACAAGGTAAAAAGCATGAACGACATGAACAAGAGACCAATTGGGTGCAATCTCCCTCCATGCCTTGTGTGAGCGCTCCACAAAGCATGTATTTTATGTATTAATCATCTTCAAGCTCAAATAATAGCCCAAATTATAAAATAGCAAGCTTTTAGCTTTTGAGTTTTGCTTTAGCACAAAATAGGAATAAAGCTAGTGGGCGGTGCCCAAAGAGTGCCATGCCCAACACAATGTCTAAATAGAAATAACATAATCGTGCGCCCATGCGCATACAAAATAATAATAAATATCCAACGCCTCAATAAATAGGCGTGACAAAATATAGGCGCCATGCCTAAGGTATGCGCCCATCAAAATATAATCAATAAATCGAATACTCGCTATTCTCCAATGCTTTCCTCCGCTACTGCTGCTATCTCTACACATCAACTGAAGCATTCACAATCGTTAGTAAAATAATACAATTAAACCGACAAAAGTGAATACCTAGCAGTCTTCAGCTACATAAATAAATCAACTGGTTAGAAATAAATCCTAACCTTAATTTATTACGAGTGCGCACTCTAAACTCATAAACGTTTATTAATTTAATATGCATTTTGCGGAATCACCCGCTATGGAATCACCCATGTACACACTAAATTAATGAAACGCCCGAAAAGGACAGGTGTCCCCATCAACTTCTCGCACAAAGAATCCACTTTGTGTATGAGCCCCGGTCATCAAAGTTTACGGAATCCACCGTAAAACCTCACGGAATCCACCGTGAAATATGCCTCCTGGCATCATACCCCCGGGGTGGGATAGCAATTGACCTCAATTGCTATTAGCTCAATGTGGAGCTAACAGAGTGGGAAAGGCATTTAAGTCTCTAGCGTGCATCCATTGTGCTTCCTCTACATGATGGTTCTTAAATTTAACTAGATATCTAGAATATCTTCGGCCAGTTCTAGTGGTCATAAAGTCAGTATCTATGATAGCTTCAGGTTCAAGTATTTCAGTCTCTTCCTCTAACAAAGGTGGGTTTTCATAAACAGGGTGTACATGTAATTGGCCTCTAAAGGGTCTTAATAAACTAATGTGAAATGTGTTGTGAATTTTCCAGTGAGGTGGTAATTCTAACTTGAATGCATTGTCATTAATTTTATGAATGATCCTAAATGGTCCATAGAATCTAGGGGCTAATTTAACAACTGGGTGTCTATCCACACTTTGTAGTCTACGTTTTTCTATTCTCAACCAAAAATAGTCATCAACTTTGAAATTCATTGCTTGTCTTTTCTTATTCGCTTGTTTGGTATATGATTGCTGGGCTTTGGCAATCATGTCTTTAACCTCATCAAAAATAGTATTATGCATACTAGCAATATCATCAGTACTCTGAATTCTATTTGACAAAGATGCAACAGGTGTAGATAATCTATAACCATAAATCACTTCAAACGGTGCTTTCTTTGTAGATGTGTGTGGTGTATTGTTATATGCAAATTGTAATAAATGCAAATGTGTATCCCATATCTGTGGTTTAGAAATAATATAAGCACGTAAAAGATCTAGAATAGTACTGTTAATAGCTTCTGTTTGTCCATTAGTTTCAGGATGAAATGCAAATGAGAAATCAATTTTTGTGCCTAGGTTAGTAAACAGAGTAATCCAAAAGTTATTACAAAATCTAGTATCACGATCAGAAATAATAACTTTTGATAATCCATAGTTAGTGAAAACAGTTTTCAAAAACAATTGTGCTGCTTGTGATGCTGTTAAAGTTTTCTTACATGGAATGAAATATGCTTGTTTACTAAACCTATCTACTACTGTCTAAATTATATCATGGTTAGATTTAGTATTAGGTAAACCAGTAATAAAATCCATAGAAATTTGTTCCCATGGTCTAGACGGAATAGATAAAGGCATAAGTAATCCATACTGTTTACCATGATGTCTCTTAACTCTTTGACAAATAAAACATTCAGAAACAAAGTTAGATACATCAGTGCCCATATGCGGCCAATAAAAATCTTCAGTTAATGTACGTAAAGTAGATATAATACCTCTATGACCTTGATATGGAGGACAATGTATCTCATTCAAAACAAAAGATCGGAATGGAACTGCAACACACAATCTCTTTTCATAAAACATAAATCCATCATTATATGACAGTGAATCAATAGGAATCAAGTTATTTTGAACTAATTTATTCCAATCAGCATGAAAAGTAATATCCTGATGATAAGTATCTTTCATAGCAATCAAAGAATCAAATGATATAACAGAAATATTATGAATGGCAGGTCTTCTACTTAATGCATCAGCCACTACATTTTCTTTACCGGATTGGTATTGAATGATAGGATGAAAACTTTGAATAAAGACAGCCCATTTGATATGTCGGTCAAATATTTGGGGTTGGCTAAGTAAATATCTAATACTTTGCTGATCGGTCTTAATCATAAATTCAGAGCCCATTAAGTAGTGCTTCCACTGTCTTAAGGCTTGAACAACAGCTAATAATTCTTTGTCATATGTAGAATATTTCAGTTCAGAGGGTTTCAGCTTACAACTAGAATAGGCTATGGGATGATTATCCTGCATAAGTACGGCTCCTATTCCTAATCCACTAGCATCAGTCACTACTAAAAAGAATGGTCTATTAAAATCAGACAACTGTAAGACACGGGCATGGGTTAATGCATGTTTCAATAAGTCAAAGGATTTCTGTTGATTATCGAACAAATAATAAACAATTCCTTTCTTCAGAGGTTTAGTCAGTGGTAAAGCAAGTAATGAAAAATTACGCACAAACTTCCTATAGAAACTAGCAAGACCAAGGAATGATCGTAATTCATGCACATTTTTAGGTACAGGCCAATTCAATATTGCATCTATTTTCTTAGGGTCAACTTTAATTCCATCAGATGATACAATATGACCTAAATACTCAATTTTTGTTTTAAAAAATTTACTCTTTTCAGGATTTGCATACAGTTGATTATCTTTTAATAACTGGAAAACCAATGACAAATGCTCATAATGTTCTTTCTCATTTTGACTAAACACCAAAATATCATCAAAGAAGATAATAACACAATACTGATATTTCAAAAATATACGGTTCATCATTCTACTAAATGTAGCAAGTGCATTAGTCAATCCAAATGGCATCACTAAAAATTCATAATGACCAAACTGTGTCCTAAATGCAGTCTTGAATATGTCTGACTTATCTAGTCTCACCTGATGATAACCAGATTTAAGATCTATTTTACTAAATATAGCAGATCCTTGCAGTTTATCCATAAGGTCATCGACTCTAGGAATTGAATACCTATTCTTTACAGTGATCTTATTTAAAGCTAGATAGTCAATGCACATACGATAGGTATTATTCTTTTTCTTGACTAAGAGAACAGGTGCACCAAATGGAGAACTACTAGGTCTAATCAATCCTCTATTTAGTAATTCCTCAACTTGACTTTGAATTTCTTTTTGCTCTATTTGGTTATGCCTATATGGTGCTTTGCAAGGTGGTTGTGTACCAGGAATCAAATCCATTTTATGGTCTTCTGGACGTGAATTTTCTTTAACTTGCAGTTCATTTACCTAAATGAGATAAGATTTACTACTCTTGCGTAATGCACGTTTAGCTTGAGTATGCGAAAGCAGTGGAAAAGCATTAGATGCATGTATACCATACAATGTAATATGTTTTCCTTGAAATTGAATATTAATTAAATGTGTGGAATAATCTATATTTGGGTTATGCTGATGACGCCAAGGCATACCTAAAATAATGTCACTCGACTGTAATGGAACAACTAGAAAATTTCTTCTTTCAGCGTATTGACCAATTTGAATCTCTAAGTCATGCACTTCCTGTGTACCATTATATCTAGTGCCTAGGAATGCTGCTTTAATGCGATAATGCGTAGGTATAGTCTGTAATTTCAATTCTTTTACTAGCTTTGCTGAAATAAAATCATGAATACTACCGTCATCATGCAAAATAATCTTTTCCTTTACATGCACCAAACATTTCATAGTCAATAAAGAATGTGGAGTTGGAATACCTGGTAAAGTATCCGAAGTAGTAGTAGTGTCATCCTCATCTTCCGTGAAATCAGGCATATCTTCATGTTCTTCATTTTCCATTGCTCCAAGGTAGTTGATATGGGCAAGTGGCTTCTTCGAATGGCAATTTGCTGCTAGATGTCCAGGCTGGTGGTATTTATAACATACTATAGGCTTGGCTTTGGTTACATTGTTTGCAATGGCGGGAAGTCTAGGGACATTAGGATTTGGCTGTGGAATAGACTTGGGGTTTTGATTGGCATTGGATGTTAAAGCAGGTGGTTTTGCCTAATTCTTACGGAAAGATGATGAAGTAAAACGACCTTGATTAAATCTTTTAAAATTTGAGTTGAATTGCTTAGATCCATAGTTACCATTGGCTTCGAATTGCTGTGGACGTCTGTCTCTACCTCGCAGCTTGTCTTCGGTGTCGCGAGCTAATGAAATTGCGTCTTCAAGAGTAGCAGGCTTGAACATGTTAACTTCAGCGTAGTAATGCCCAAGGAGTCCAGACATATACTTTCGCTTGTGTGTCGCTTCAGGTATGTCTTCAAGCATGTGTAACTGGAGTAGTGCATTCCAAAAAAGCTCTGTGTACTGAGGAATAGGCTCACGATCCCGTTGCTGAAGAAGATCCCATTGCTTTATGGCTTTCTCATGAAATTGTGGAGGAAGGAAATTCTGCATAAACTTCTTGAAATTCTCCTAGATAGTGGGACAATCTATACTCTTGCGAACTACAGTCCACCAAAGAGATGCTCTATCCACTAAATGATTAGTGACACACTTGATTTTATCTTTTTCTGTATAGGTGTCCTCATGAAAGTAGTCGTCAAACTGACTAATGAATGCAAGAACAAATTTTCCCTCTCGAGTGCCATTGAAAGTACGGAATTTGAAATTTCTTTTACTTATCTTTGATTCCTTGCGGATGGTTTGAACTTCGAGAGTCGCGTCAATGGTATGTCGGATAAGGTCTTTAGATTGAGGTTCTTCTTTGTCGGTAGTCGATCTTTGTAAAGTTGCCAATTGAACTTGCAATGCTTGCTTAGCTCGTCGTTCTTCATCCAATTGCATCATAATTAAGTCCAGCTTTTGCTCCATCGTAGATTCAGGTAGGTCGTCTTCAGCCATTAAATCATCCATATGTGGTTCCGTCATCCTGTAAAACTCAAAAGACCTCTCACTCTCAAAATCAAGTTAGCGGGATGAGCGTAGCTCAAGTTCGGGAATACAAGGCTTATATGTTTTTGGGTATGGCTTTCACAATCTTTGAAAAATCTGCGTTTTATTCTTCTTCCTATGCTGAAAATGCTTCAGCAAACGTGCGTATGCGTAGAGTACCTTCCAATGAACAACTTTGCAATTCGGAGTTTCTGCGCAGGAACAGCCCTTCTATGAGTTTTGAACAGAAGTCAGTTTTGACTCCAGTTGACTTGTCTGACTTGCAGAGTACCAGACTTATGTGACTTGCAGAGTTTGTAGACTTGTAGAACTTAGTTGCTTTGTCTGACTTGCAGAACTTGACTTAGAATACTTGCAGAACTTGGACTTTGTAGACTTGCTGAGTTAAGAAGCTTAAGTGACTTGAAGCTTAAGTGATTAAGCTTGATAGTGTAGCTTAGTAAGGGCAGCAAGTCGTTGATTTGAGGGGGGGAGGGGCATTTTTGAAAGGCGGCAAAAATTTCGGAGGTCTCCTGAGATACCACGCGATTACGTTTGAAGCTTTAAGCTTCTTAAAGCTTATAAAGCTTTAATACTAAACTTGATAATCATAAAAGCTTTTAAGCTTTTGGGCTATGGAGGCTTATCTTTGTGTATGAAGACGACTTGATGAAGAAGAGATAGAAGTGGTCCTTCGCCTCTGCAAGCTGGTCCTTCACAGTCTGATGATGGAAATAGGGGTTCTTGATCGCCAGGAATCTGTCTGTATCGACCGCTCGTGATGAGATTGACCGTAGAGCCTGATCGTTCCAGGAGCTCCGCCTTCGCACAAGATGGGTAGCAATTGGAAACTCTTGATCTCAGCTTCGCTCTGATACCACTGGTGCGCAAATCGGATGCTGTACGCTCGCGTAGTGAATGCCGGAAGGTCCCCAAGAACAATAGAACTCTACTTTTTGCACAAATTACAAGGTAAAAAGCATGAACGACATGAACAAGAGACCAATTGGGTGCAATCTCCCCCCATGCCTTGTGTGAGCGCTCCATAAAGCATGTATTTTATGTATTAATCATCTTCAAGCCCAAATTACAAAATAGCAAGCTTTTAGCTTTTGAGTTTGCTTTAGCACAAAATAGGAATAAAGCTAGTGGACGGTGCCTAAAGAGTCTGGCATGCCCAACACAATGTCCAAATAGAAATAACATAATCGTGCACCCATGCGCATACAAAATAATAATAAATATCCAACGCCTCAATAAATAGGCGTGACAAAATATAGGCGCCATGCCTAAGGTATGCGCCCATCAAAATATAATCAATAAATCGAATACTCGCTATCCTCCAATGCTTTCCTCCGCCACTGCTGCTATCTCTACACATCAATTGAAGCATTCACAATCGTTAGTAAAATAATACAATTAAACTGACAAAAGTGAATACCTAGCAGTCTTCAGCTACATAAATAAATCAACTGGTTAGAAATAAATCCTAACCTTAATTTATTACGATTGCGCACTCTAAACTCATAAACGTTTATTAATTTAATATGCATTTTGCGGAATCACCCGCTGCTATGGAATCACCCATATACACACTAAATTAATGAAACGCCCGAAAAGGACAGGAATCCCCATCAACTTCTCGCACAAAGAATCCACTTTGTGTATGAGCCCCGGTCATCAAAGTTTACGGAATCCACCGTGGCATGGAATCCACCATGAAATATGCCTCCTGGCATCATTGAAGGAGAAGTTTGACGGTGCTAAGTATATTATTTTTTTGGATGTTGGAAGTATTAGGTGTTTAATGAAATAGGTCAAGTACACTACATAATTCAGTAGAAGAGTCCTTAGGCTCTCAAGCCTATTGCTTCTTATATCTTCTGACAACCGATTGGGATCATGGGCATTCAACGTAGTGGCTGCCATGGTTTTTGTGGAGAAGTGGGATTCTATGATGTGTCAGGAGGAGTTCATACTCACTAAAAAGTTGTGAAGACTGTCGTAGCACTAGAAATTGAGCAGAGAAGGATTGAAGGCTTCGATTTTATTCTAAATGATTGAAGCATTGTTTGACCCAAAGCAATATGAGCACTTGTTTTTTTATGATTTTAATTATGTGCAAGTGCGTGGTGCGCAAGCATGCTTTTTTTTTTCTTCAATCACTCGTGAATTGTTAAATACAACTATTTACAGCACTTGAATAAGCCAAAAAAGTGATATCAAGGATCGGGGTACCTAGCTTGTTTTTTAGGGCTCGTACACGTAGCGTTTGTTGGGTGGTTGTGTTCCAGCATATCAGCGTTCCTCATGCCCGGTTATTTTGGCATTCGGTTGACTGCATTCGCCTCTGGGTTTGATGACTCTGCCTCGGGGTGTAGTTGTGTGGGTGTATGGGGTTAGTATATGCACCGTGTGCTATATGCGATGCATGTGAACATGACCTAAAGCGTCCTAAATGTGCCTAATGCAACTAGGTTGGATGCATGTGTATGTGTCCTAATTGTGTGACATGCCTCGGTGCGTGTGTGGTAAGGCATGTGCGTGAATAAGCGCCTAATGTATACCAGTTGGGATGAGTGATATGAATGTAAGTGTGCAATGATGTGTGTGTGTGTGTGAACGTGCACAACTACATGTGTGTGCCTAAACGCATGCTTGTAGGTGCATCACACAATGTTCTAGGCAAGTGTAAATGCCCGTTTAGTGTGTATGCACGAGAATTTACGATGGTGTGAGGTGGTGAATGCATGTGAAAAGAGGGTGCACACACGTGCAGTTTGGACGCACGCATGCATGGATGTGTGTCTATGGGAGGCGATGTGCATGTGAACGCACTCCGATCGATGTGTAGATGCGGATGTGTGTACTATGCGTGCGTACCTAGTGGATATGAGTGCGTGTACGTGTATGTTTCTATGTGTGTACGTACGGTTATGTGTGTGAGGCTAAATGGGTGTGTGTGGATGTGTGGGTGAACACACTTCGAACTATGTACGTGCGGGTGTGTGACCAAGGTGCGTGGGTGGGTACATGGCTACGTGCAATTATTTAAGTGCATTGACCTACGGGTATGTACTTAAGTGCATGTGAACATGGCTTTATGTGTGAGCCTAGGTGTATATGCATCTATGTGCAGGTGGCTACTGGTTGTGTATCTACGTGCGTATGTAAATGTTTGTGATGTGAGTAGGATGGGTATGTGTGTTATCCTACGTGAGTTCATGGATGTGCACTTATCTACGTGCTTGTGTAAGTGTGTTCTAGCCTATATGGATACGTGCATGTGCATCTATGTGTATGTGGGTATGTGGTGGTGTGCATGTGTCCTTATGCATGCGTGTGTGCCTAGGATCTACGAGCGTACTATGTGTCCAAGTGTGTGCCTAGTCCTAGGTGCGTGTGTCTATATGTGTATATATATGTGTCATGCACGACCTATATGCCCTTGTGCACGTGAGCTACGAGTGCATGTCTACGTGAGTCATTAGTCCGTGTTGCTGCATGATGGTGTGAGGCACAGTGCGTGTCACACAAGTGGATATGTGTCTCTACGTGTCTAGGTGCATGTGCTTATCTACATGCATGCATGTGCCTATATGCACCTATGTGTGCACGTGCCTAGGTGTTTATGTGTACGTGCCCTAGCATGTCTATGTGTGTGTCGCTAGGCGGGGTGTGCGTCACGGTGTGCGTGCCGCTCAGTGTGTCACACTGGTGGGGTTTGTTAGCGATATCAGATCCCTGGCCGTACAGTACGGCAGACTGGTCGGACTGACCAATCGGACTGCCACGTGGCAGTCTGACCTGTACTGGTCAGTCGGCTGCCGACCTATCTATTCTGGGCGCATATTTTCTGGCTATTTATAGCCGATGTTCAACGCAGTTTTCCTCAGTTCTGTTCGCAGGTTATAGGTTGGAGATCGTGCAGACTGCAGCGGACTTCGAGGTGAACAGCAGGTTGCATCGTCGAGGTGGAGACACGCAGTCCCGCGCATTGCGCCCGTATACATATCTGCATATCTTTGTAGACAGCACACTTTATACAGCAGATCTTCATCTTCCACTGTCTCTCTCTCTCTCTCTTCTCTTTGCGTTCTCTCTCTCTCAGTCTTGGTCCCACGCTTCCGCATCGCTGCACTCTGACATGGTATCAGAGCAGTGATGAAGGGCTGACTGAGTGAAGAACCTACCTGAAGAGGAGATTCCATCGCGACACAAGGCTGCATTTCCAGGGTTCGAGGGCGAGCGGGAGGGCTGCACATCGGAACAAGGCTGAAGCGAGCGTGGGCGCACGGGAAAGGAGTCCAGTTGGTGGATTTGCTGCTGTTTACTGATGTTTGAAGAGGAGGAAGGCTGAGTTTTCAGCTTTCAAGTGTAGGTTTTTCTTTTTCATTGCCTCTGGGGGGTGAAGAAGGTAAGGGACGCGGAAGAAAGAGCCCTAGCAGGCTGCATTTTCACAGTCAGAGGGGGCTGCTTTTGCGTTTGTGAAGGCATTACAGGTGAAGATGTCTACAGAGATTGACTTGGAGTTCCAGACGATCATGGATCGGAAGGTGCCTGTCTTACCGGCTCTTCCTGTAGATCAAAAGCTCGATGCCGACAATTACCGCATCTGGCGTGTGATGATGTTGGCCATCCTTGAGTCTTACGATTTGGTGGAGCTTGTACAACAGGAGATCGACCGGCCCTCGGTGAGAGATGAGTCCAAACTCTCTTCCGATGCTCGTGTGGAGTTAGCCAAGGCACAGTCTCACTGGGACAAACTGAATGCTCGGATTTATTCTTTTCTTTTTCTGTCTTGTACTACAGCCGTGATAGTCCACATCGAGCACTTGACGATGGCTCGGGAGATATGGCTGGAGCTTGACCAGATGTATAACTGGATGACCCTTATGAAATGGGTTTCTTTGGAGGTGCAGATGCGGACCTTGTCCGTGAACAAGTCTTCTTTGTTGCGGGAGCACATCAACAAGCTTAGACAGCTTCAGATGCAGGTTCAGAATGCGGGGAAGCTGATTTCCTCTCAAGACATAGCGATCACACTCTTGTCCCAGTTGCCGCCACGATTCGGTGCTTTTTACTCCGCCCTTATTGCTTCGGGGCGTGAGTCTACTCTTCGGTGGGAAGAGCTGGTTCCTATAGTCTTGGACCAAGAGGAACAACTAAAGGGACAGCATGCTTCCAAGTCGGAAGCTTTGACAGGTCAAGCCTCTCAGAAGAAGGGGAAGGACCAAAAGAAGAAGAGGACAACAAGTCAAAGAAAGACAAGGAAAAAGAATCCACATGCCATATTTGTGGTAAGACCGGCCATTGGAAGAAGGATTGCCCCGACAAAGACAAGAAGGACACCAACAAGAAGAACACGAAGGATTCTGGAGCGGTGGTTGCACCCTCATCAACTGCGTTTCTTCATCTAGCAGTCATTGAGAACTCTACGCCGAAGGCTTCTGATGTTGCAATGACAGCTCCCCAAGCTCGAGAGTGGATCGTTGACAGTGGTGCCTCCCGGCACATGACTCCTTCATCAGTTGGTATTGCCCAGTTGCGACCCTCGCGTGGGCAGATTCTCATCGGAGATAGCTCTTCAGTGTCTATTGCAGGACGGGGTGAGATGCAGCTTATTCCAGATGGACATGGTGGTACTCATACCTCAGAGGTCTTGCATGTGCCAGGTTTAGGGTATCATCTATTTTCGGTTCATAAGATTTGTTCACTTGGACTTTTGGTGGAGTTTGATAGTGATTCGGTGCGAGTCCTTGATCGTGGGTCAAGGAAGGTTCTCTCATCAGGATATGAGGAGAATGGCATCTACAAATTGACGTCTTCTACCGCTCTCCCTACTCTTCTTCTTACCTCTTAGACACAGTCAGAGCTATGGCATGCTCGGTTTGGTCACTGTAACTATGATTATCTTCGGAGGGCATCACGTGGAGAGCTTGTTCGAGGGTTTCCGGACATAGTGGTGAGCCAGCAGCCATGCGTCTCCTGCATTCGTGGCAAGCAACATAGGGATGCGATTCTCAACAAAGCTTCGCGGTGGTCAACTTCACCGATGGAGCTTGTATCTACAAATCTTTGTGGCCCTATGAGGAACGAGTTATTGAAAGGGAGCTCATACTTCATGTTAATCGTAGATGACTACAGCAGGATGACTTGGGCCTATTTCTTGGCATTGAAGTTGGAGGCCTTCTCCCACTTCAAGGATTGGCTTCTCTTTGAGGAGAACCGATCGAGTCGGCGATTGAAGACCTTGCGATCCGACAAGGGTGGTGAATTTGTTTCTAATGAGTTTGCTCGTTTTTGTGCAGATAAAGGCATTCACCAGGAGTTTGTGGACCAACACTCCTCAAGAAAATGGTATTCTTGAACGAAAGAACCAAAGTGTGATTGAGATGGCGCGCACCATGATGGAGCACCGACAGACACCTCAGTTTCTGTGGGCCGAGGCTGTGGCTACTGCAGTCCACATCCTTAACTGATCTCCCACTTCGGCCGTTGATGGGATGACACCTTTTGAGGCTTACTTTGGGACTAAGCCCGATGTTTCTTATTTCAGGGTTTTTGGGTGTGATGCTTATGTTCACATTCCCAAGACTCATCGTGATAAATTTGAAGCGGCTTCCCGAAGACAGGTGTTTGTTGGCTACAGCTCTTAGTCCCAAGGCTATCGTTTGTATGATCCCGTCAAGCGGGATGTGTACACCAGTCGAGATGTGCGGTTCGTGGAGATTCCGGCCATAGTAGCGGGTGAGGAGCATCCCGTTCTTGGAGATCTAAGGGAGAGTTGGGCTCCCGAGACAGTTCCTTTGGAGCCAGTGCCTTTTGATTCCGATTCTGTTTCCGATATAGAGTCTACTGTTCCACCGGTTACCCCCGAGGAGTTACCACCGGTGGATATCCCAGAGTCTTCAGCTGCTGATGGAGAGCGACGAGGAGAGGTCCGGTCTCCTCCTCATTGGGCCTGTGACACACTCCGAGATTCAGGGATCAAGGGGGTCCCTGAGGAGTGGGGACCGCAGGATGGTCCGCGGCGGTCACGGAGGCACCAGGCACATTCTACGCAGCTTGTTTGCTCTAACTATTGTTTGATGACCCGTGTTATGTAGGATTGAGAGCCCACCTCCATGAAGGAGGCTTTACAGTCCGCACCATGGAAGAAAGCTATGGAAGCCGAGTTGGAGGCTATTGAGAGGAATGACACTTGGTATCTCGTGCCTCGCCCCTCGCATAAGAAGGTGATTGGCATCAAATGGGTCTTCAAGACTAAGTACCTTAGCGATGGTTCTTTGGACAAGCACAAGGCTCGCCTTGTTGCTAAAGGTTTTGCACAGCACCCAGGGATTGATTGTCATGACACTTTTTCCCCCACTGCTGGTATGGCGTTTATTCGAGCTGTTCTTGCCTTGGCTGGCCATAGGAGATGGCCTGTCTACCGGTTGGATGTGAAGTCAGCCTTCCTCAATGGTGATTTGAAGGAGGAGATCTATGTCGAGCAGCCTCCTGGCTTTGGATCTTCAGATGGGCAAGTCTGCAGGTTGAAGAAGGCCTTGTATGGCCTCAAGCCGGCTCCGCGTGCATGGAACGAGAAGTTTGATTCGTTCCTTCAATCACAGTTAGGATATCGGCGTTCCAAGGCCGATCCACAGCTTTATGTACACACTTCCGAGGCTGGTTGTGTGCTTTTTGTGTTGTATGTTGATGATTTGATTGTCATAGGTGATCATGCACAGAAGGTCAAAGAGACAAAGGCAGCTTTACATCAGGCGTTCGAGATGACGGACTTGGGTCTACTCCACTTCTTCTTGGGCCATGAAATTTATCAGTCTCAGAGGGGGATTTTCATCTCTCAGCAGAGATATGTACAGGAGCTCTTGGTTTCTTTTGCGATGGAGGATTGTCGGACCATTTCTACTCCTATGGATCCAAACTGGAAGGCCACTTCACATTCAGATTCTCCCTTGGCGGATGCTTCCCGCTACCATCAGTTGATTGGATCTTTGTTTTGCTGTTGGTCTCTTGGCGGGGTTCATGAGTGAACCTCAGATGGTGCATTGGCAGGCTGCCCAGAGGATACTTCAGTATTTGAGGGGGACATCTGACTTAGGGATTCATTATCCAGTAGGCACAGGTGGTTTAGATCTTGTACTTGCAAGTTGGAGCGACTCGGATTGGGTTGACGATGTGGATCACAGGCGGTCTTGTACATGCTACTGTTTTACCTTGGGTGCAGGTGTTATCTCATGGAGTAGCAAGAAGCAACCCATGGTAGCCTTTTCGTACTGAGGGGGAGTATCGGGCCACGTCTTCCACCACCTGTGACGCTGTGTAGCTTCGGAGATTGTTGGAGGAGCTTGGCTGCCCCTTGACTTGTCCTACTTTGCTGCAATTCGACAATGAGAGTTGCATTGCCTTGGCACGGAATCCTGTTTTCCATGCTCGGACGAAGCACTTAGAGATCCAATACCACTTCATCCGGGAGAAGCTTCTGGATGAGACCATCGTTGTGGAGTACTGCAAGACGGAGGACAATCTTGCAGATTTGTTTACGAAGGCGCTTCCCCAAGCTCTACTTCGGAGACATGCCAGATCCCTCAGGCTTATGCCCTGTCCAGGCTCTGAGAGGGGATGTTAGCGATATCAGATCCCTGGCCGTACAATACAGCAGACTGGTCGGACTGACCAGTCGGACTGCCACGTGGCAGTCCGATTGTACTGGTCAGTCGGCTGATCTGTCTATTCTAGGCACATATTTTTTGGCTATTTATAGCCGATGTTCAGCATAGTCTTCCTCAGTTCTGTTCGAAGGTTACAGGCTGGAGATCGTGCAGACTGCAGCGGACTTCGAGGTGAACAGCAGGTTGCATCGTCAAGGTGGAGACACGCAGTCCCGCGCACTGCACCCATGTACATATCTGCATATCTTTGTATACAACAGATCTTCATCTTCCACTCTCTCTCTCTCTCTCTCTCTCTCTCTCTTCTCTCTGCGTTCTCTCTCTCTCTCTCAGTCTTGGTCCCATGCTTCCTCATCGCTGCACTCTGACAGGGTTGAGCAACACGGGTGTGTGTCGCACGAGTGGGGGTGTGACATGGGTGTGTGTTAGAGTGTGTCTATGTGTGACTCTAGTGTGTTACTATGGTGCTATGTGTGACTAGTGTGTTGGTGTGTGTGTGTGCGACACGGTGTGTGCCACTCAGTGTGTCACATAGATGTGTATCACACTGGTGGGTGAGCGATACGTGTGTGCGTTACGGTGTGTCTATGTCTGACTCTAGTGTGTTACTATGTGGGTGTGACACGGTGTGTATCGCTAAGTGTGTGTGCGACACGAGTGTGTCACACGTGTGTGTGTTGCACGGGTCACACTCCTGGATGCGTCATGCTAGTGTGTCACACATAGCACAGTGTGCGTGTCTAAGATGTGTAAATGCGTCTAACGGTGGGGTGCGTGTCCAGGTGCCTATGTGTGTGGTTGTGTGTTGGTGTGTGACACGGTGTGTATTGATGCGTGAGGGTGTGCGACACACAAGGGTGCATTCCGCACGTCTCCGCCCACAGTCGTCTCTACGGGGTAGATCGGAGGTGGAAGAGAGATGCAAGGGAAGGCCCTTGTGTGCGTGTTCTTGTGCAATATTTTTTAAAAAATTAATTATTAAATTTTTGGGATTTTAATTAATTAATTGACTAATTAATCAATCAATTAATTTTTAGGTACTCGTGCATATGATGGTGCATGTGTGCGTGCCCTATGTGTGTGCACCTATGTGTGCCTAAGGTACATGTGTGCACGTCACGCGCATGTCACGCTTAGGCTCTATCCTTGTTGCCACATCCCGCAGTCGTCCCTATTGAGTAGGTCAGAGGTGGTTGCGGAAGAGGAGGGTCTTCCTTGGTGTACATGCATATATTATTATTATTAATTTTTATTTTCTTTTATTTTTAAACTAATCTACATGCATGCATGTGTGCGTGAGTCTAATTATGTGTGCAAGTGTCTTTTTTTGGGTGAATTTAATTAATTAATTAATTAATGAAGTGCCTAATTGTGCAATGCATGATGTGTATGCGTGATTATGTGCGTGTGATTAAGCGTGTGTGTGAGCTATGTGCCTGTCACTACACGTGTGTTGTACATGTGTGTCTATGTGCCTAATTAGTGTGCGTAATGTGTGTGTCTCGGGACTATGTGTGTGGTACACACGTGTGTGTTTACACACCGTGTGATGCATGTAAGTTGCCTAGTGTGTGCTAGTGCGTGTGTTGCTAGTGTGTGTATATGTGTCATATGGGTAAGGGGGTGTGGAGTTACCTAGTGCATGTGTATTATCAATGCGGTGTGGTGCATGTGGATAGTGTATATTTTCACTAAGTGCGTGTCACACACACAGGTTGCATGTCTATCACACACGGGTTATGCATGTGTCAGACATGGTGCATGACATGAGGTGGAGTGTGTAAGATACGTGGGTGTGGTGAGGATAGTGTGTCTCGTGTGTGGGAGAGTATGTGTGTGTGTGTGTGTGTGACATGTGAGTGTGTGTTAATGGTGCGAATGGTGTGTGTGTTATTTAGGGTTAATGGTGGGTTATTTAGGGTTAGGGTGTCATGATTCGTATGTGGTGTGATGTTGTGATGTTGTGTATGTGTGTGGGTTATTTAGGGTTAATGGTGATGCTATTTAGGGTTAGGGTGTGATGTGTGTGTGTGTGGGTTATTTACGGTTAGGGTGTGATGATTCGTATGTGGTGGTGGCGGTGGTGGCTATGTGCGGGTGGAGCTGGAAGCCGAAGTGGTGGCGGCTAGTGCAGGGATTATGAGTCGTAGGGCTGCTGGTGGCATGTGCAGCAGGGAGGCTGGCCAAGGCTGTGGCGGGTCGAGTGCCTGGTGGCGTAGTGAGCCAGTCGCATGGCTATGGCGGCGTCCAGGGTGTTGCAGAGTGCCTGGCAACCAGTGAGAGTGACAGCGACGGCCCTACTCTACGACGGCCGTCTGGCGGTAGGGACCAGGCTACTGGCACTGACGGTGGGCAGAGAGAGCGGTGAGCACAGCGTCTACAGTAGAATCAGAGGCGAGGCGCCAGGGAATGGTGGCAGGCGGTCGCGGACGTAGTAGAGAAGGCACGCCCAAGGACGGTGCTCTGACAGCGCAGTACAGGAGGCCGTGGATGCAATTGAGAAGATCGGTGCTGTGACAGGGAGTGGGCGGCGAAGGTTAACCAGAGGGAGCGGGCAGTTCCAGGTCATGGTGGCCCAAACTCGGTAGAGGCGCGTGCAGGACTGGCGCGGTGGCAGTGGCACGGAGGGAAGAAGGGGCAGAGAGTGAAAGGGAGCGCCGTAGGCCGTAGCAAGTGGCAGGAGCAAAGGCTGACAGGGCGGTGGCGTGGCCAGGGAGAGCGGCCGAAGAAGGAGACGTGGAGGTGATAAATGGCTAACACGGCGGCTGGCGGGGCTGATAAGGAAGAGCCGCTGAGGCCAAATCTCAGGGAGCTACCCACAGCACAAACACCCGGGACTGGACAGAGAGCAAGGAGGGCCGGTAATGCTTTCGGGCTCGGTGTTGACCTAGCCTACGACGTCTCTCACTGGAGCCTCCCAGGGATTTACTGGCACGCACCCACCTAGGAGACACCAGTCAACTGGGATACGACCTCCCAGTTCTGCCACCCAACCTCCCTAAATACACAACATTCCAATCCTTCTCATATGGGCATTCAATGTTCTTTGAAGGCAATGCCATCGTCCAAGTAATGTCTTTTCTCTAGGTTCATGAAACCTCACTGGTATCTAAAAAGAGTTCAAATAGATCCAACTCAACATCTATATCTAGCTTCCACAAATGCAAAAGTTATAAAACAAGATGAGCACCGAGGGGGCGGGTGGGGGCGGATGTTGTGTGTGTGTGTGGGTTATTTAGGGTTAGGGTGTGATGATTTGTATGTGGTGGTGGCGGTGGTGGCTATGTGTGGGTGGAGCTGGAAGCCGAAGTGGTGGCTGCTAGTGCAGGGATTATGTGTCGTAGGGCCGCTGGTGGCATGTGCAGTAGGGAGGCTGGCCAAGGCCGTGGCGGGCCGAGTGCCTGGTGGCGTAGTGAGTCAGTCGCATGCCTATGGCAGCGTCCAGGGTGCTGCAGAGTGCCTGGCAACCAGTGAGAGCGACAGCGACGGCCCTACTCTACGACGGCCATCTAGCGGTAGGGACCAGGCTACTGGCACTGACGGTGGGTAGAGAGAGCGGTGAGCATAGCGTCTACAGTAGAATCAGAGGCGAGGCGCCAGGGCATGGTGGCAGGCGGCCGCGGACGTAGTAGAGAAGGCACGCCGAAGGACGGCGCTCTGACAGCGCAGTCGAGGAGGCCGTGGATGCAGTTGAGAAGACCGGTGTTGTGATAGGGAGCGGGTGGCGAAGGTTGGCCAGAGGGAGCGGGCAGTTCCAAGTCATGGCGGCCCAAACTCGGTAGAGGCGCGTGCAGCACTGGCGCGATGGCAGTGGCACGGAGGGAAGAAGGGGCGGAGAGTGGAAGGGAGCGCCGTAGGCCGTAGCAGGCGGCAGGAGCAAAGGCTGACAGGGCGGTGGCATGGCCAGGGCGAGCGGCCGAAGAAGGAGACGTGGAGGTGCTAAATGGCCAACACGGCGGCTGGCGGGGCTGATAAGGAAGAGCCGTTGAGGCCAAATCTCAGGGAGCTACCCACAGCACAAACACCCAGGACTGGACAGAGAGCAAGGAGGGCCAGTAATGCTTTCGGGCTCGGTGTTGACCTAGCCTACGACGTTTCTCACTGGAGCCTCCCAAGGATTTACTGGCACGCGCCCACCTAGGAGACACCAGTCAACTGGGATATGACCTCCCAGTTCCGCCACCCAACCTCCCTAAATACATAACATTGCAATCCTTCTCATCTGGGCATTCAATGTTCTTTGAAGGCAATGCCATCATTCAAGTAATGTCTTTTCTCTAGGTTCATGAAACCTCACTGGTATCTAAAAAGAGTTCAAATAGATCCAACTCAACATCTATATCTAGCTTCCACAAATGCAAAAGTTATAAAACATGATGAGCACCGAGGGGCCTTACAAATTCTCATATACACCAAGACGTAACATGACATGCCAAATGCAATCCATTGTCCATTCACTCTAGTGAATAACTTTCTATCTCATGAAACAAGAAACAATTAACTTTTTTCAAGGGACATTAAATCCTAACTCCGGTCCATCTCAACTTTGATCATTCTTTCTCTAGGGAGAATCTCTCACAGTGGGCTATCCACAAGCCTTCTAAACCATAATCAAACATCATTAAGTACCAATGGAGGAGTCTGGGGCATCGCAACTTTTAAAATACCCCTTCCATCAAACCACATCACATATGATACCAACTTTAAGCTTATATGTAACTTTGTCTTGTACATGTGTCAAGAGAAGAGTAGGCTATGCCATTCTTTTTCCTAAACCACTACCACCTTCAAATTCCTTGACACAGAAGCAAGCAAGCATTACTTGACAAAGATTAACAACCAAATGTGCTTCAATTATCAAATGCATCAATAGTTCATCATACCACCACGAACATAGGTCTATTTGGAGACCTCCAAGGTTCAATGTGCACTATGCAAGATATTCAAAGTGCCTGGGGATCTCGTCCCATAGGTATCCTTTCATAAACCTTTCATGAACAAGAAACCAATAAAGATATCTACCTTTCATTACAGAAAAAGTCTCTTGTCAAAGCATACACTCAAGATATCCTTACGCCCCTCATGGTTTATCGGGATAAAACATTTGCTCAAAACCCAGAAGAACATGTGCACTATAAGTAACTCAACCCATAGCATCACAAGATTTCCAATGTTTTAAGAAGGAAACGAATGAGGTTTTGAAAAAACTTGAAAAGGAAGCTTTGTTTATGTTGACTACCAAAGGGGATATGCCTTTATCATGGCACATGTCATCTGCAATGACGACTGCTCTTGTACGTGCGCCTGATGCGATAATGGACTGTGGGTCGACTGCAACATCCCAAAATTTGTGCTGCTGCTTTGATCACAGACTGGTCGACGGCTGCTACTTCAGAATTGGGTTCATGCTTTGTAGCTTATGATGATGTTGCTAATAGCCGGAATTGGCACTGCAGCTTCTCATCTATGGTAGATTTCGGCAGCTTCTAACGTCTCCAGGTCCGCCAGCTCACCCTGCAGGAATAAGCCGCCCTGATCACAGAAATTACCTCCACTTGATGACGTGCAGAAGAAGAGTAACAGCAGATGTCTTCTTGTCGATGCTACAGATCACCACGGCTTCTTCTCCACCAAAAAAATTACTACGCTCAGACTTCCCCGGCACAACAGGCGGTCCTTCTCACATGATAATCTCTTCTTGAGAAGAATAGCATGCTAGAGCATGCAATTTGACGTTGGTGCAGTAACCTCGGGTCCTTTACCCCGCTGACAGTTGCGCCTCCTTCCGATTACAGTTCTACCGCTTCTTTGATAGACTTCAGCCTAGAAATGACTGCATAGCAGTCAATGGTGCTGCTCTCGGCTCCTAAGATGGCAGAAATCATGAGCTCTCCTTAGTGTAATTCTCTTCTTCTGCGTCGCATGCTGCAGGCTCGGGATAGATTTCAAGTGGGGCTTTTTGGACTGATGTACACATTGGCAGTTAAGGAGCCGACGTGTGCATCAAACCCTTCAGGGTTAAAGTTTGGCCATGCATGTATGGCCATGCATGCGAGTGCAGGCTGGTGGGCCCCGCAAACTCCTCTTTTGGAAATCTCCTCTCTCTCTCTCCCTGCTGATCCATCCATCCATGGAGGAGGAGGAACAATAGGTAATCGTAGTTTCTCTCCTCTCTCTCTCTCTCTCCGTTGGAGCTTCCTTGCTTCTCTCTCTCTCTCTCTCTCTCTCTCTCTCTCTGCCCGTTGATCCATCCATCCGTGGATCCATTAAGCAAGTCGTAAAGGCTAATTTGGCTCTTGAGCTGCCATGACAGCATGAAGAGACATGACGAGATGTTGTCTATTGATCAAGCATCTCATCCTATGACTGCAGGAAAATCAAGCATCTTCATCAGTGACAAAAGGAAAGCTTACGAATAAAAGAAGACAACAATGAATCTTCGACGGCGCATCCGACTGGAGGAGGAGCAACAGGTAATCGTAGTTTCTCTCCTCTCTCTCTCTTTTCGTAAAAGGTTCTTCTCTCTCTCTCTCTCTCTCTCTCTCTCTCTCACTGTTGGAGCTTCCTTGCTGCTGAGGCCTCCTCTTGCTTGCGCCACTCCCTCGCTCGACTGTTTTCTCCTTGATTGCGAGGTCTGCTCTTTCACAGCTTCGCTTCCTTTCACAGCAATTATCATGATGAAGTTCGGTATGTCTAGTTCTTGCCTAAGGCTCCTGGTGCATACTCACCTCTAAATATTGTTATCGTAGCTCAACGATTTATACACGGACGCTGTGAAGTTTTGAATAGGTTTAATCTCTGCGTATGCAGATAAATAGGTGAGGAGATATTGCAAATGAGAAGATTCAGAAACTCGAGGCAGATTTCCTGATAGATTTGTCTTGGTAAGAATGTTAAGTTGAATCAGTACTTGTACTTTGGTAGCATTATAATTATATATATATATATATATCAGTAGAATTCTCATCAAGTTGCAAACTATGTGGACATTACAAGTATAGACGATGCCATGCTCAAAATTCAAAAGACTCATTCAAGGAAATCATAATGCTTGTGATCTGATCATTTGGTGTCATTTGGAAAACTCTCTGAAGCGTTCATTAATGTTTTATATTTTAGCATTTGATCTGCTCCTCCCCTCTAAGAAGGGTGGGGGGACGTTTACTAAATATGCGAACCTCTTGTCTATAACTTTACTCTGAATAAAAACATATCCTTCCGGCTAACATGTGAATATCTTGATACCCTTCTGCGAAAAAATGAGAAAGGCTACAACTCTAAAAAATTGTTGGTTGGAATTTTAGCTTGCAAATAGGTATGTCTATAGAAATTCTTAGCAAGATAAATATGTATCTCTTTAAATATATACAATTTATCATATACAAGGAAATAAAAATTGTTGAACTTTTAGAGATGATATGCAATTTCTCTTAAAAGTAATAAGGGTGTTAGTAGTAAGGGTGCAACTTTGGAAATCAGCATAGAGAGAACTGCTCTTGTGGCAAAAGACTTAAACAACTCTCTATATCTCATCAAGTAGTAGATGGAAAAAGTATTTTCAAGCATTTGTAAGTATTTAATAATTAAGTGTTCATTAAGAAAGACTTTGAGCTCAACTTTGTTCATCACTATTGATGGTAGCATAAACATTGATGAGTAACTTTGTTCATCACTATTGATGGTAGCATAAAGATTGATGAGAAAATGAAGTGTTTGGATTGATCCTTGTAGACAAGTTTACTTAGATGCCTCTTGATTCATTATATAAGTGCAAGTTGATTTGGGAACATTGAAGATTATTAGTATTGTAAAATTGTGGTATCAAAGCTTACAATACTAATTTAGGATTCAAGTCTAGGAATTAGTAGGGGCTTTAAGTTGGGAGAAAAATGAGGAACATGTATGGTTTCATGACAATAAGGACCTTTGTAGTAAGGATGCAACTTTTGGAAATTAGTCTAGAGAGAATCAACCTAAATAGCTCTCCATTTCTCATCAAGTAGTAGATGGAAAAAGTGTTTTTAAGAATTTTGAAGTGTTTAATAAAGCATTTTGTGATAAAGGCTTTTAACACAACTTTTCCCTTCACTAAAGGTGGTTGCATGAAGATATACAAGAAAAAAAAATGTTCGATTGATCCTTGTGGAAGAATGTACTTGAATACATTTTGATTATATGTATAGGTGTGAGTTGATTTGGAAGCATTAAAAAAGGATTGGGCATTGTGATATTGTGGTGTTAAGGCTCGCAATATTGGGTTAGGATAAAAACCTAGAGGACTTACTAGGTTTTTAAGTTGGAGACAAACTAGCAACATTTAGCATTTATTTTTTAGTGAGGTTTAGTATTTTCCAAGGGAAATCGATCATGATCATATGATTTCCTATAGTTATGATTTTTGGAGTTTCCATAAACTAAGCATACTAGGTTTTTAAGTTGGAGACAAACTAGCAACATTTTGCATTTATATTTTAATATTGTCATAAAGAAACTTTAAGTCCTCCTGAAGTTCCTGCACACACTTTAGTGTGAATAACCCTTAAGAAAAGAATAAGGTCTATTTACTTTTAACTACATAAACAAACCTAATGTTTTAAAACCTTAGCTACCCTTTTGGAAGTGGATAGTGTGTGATAACCTTTACCATGCTAGTAATTGGCATTGTGATCAAGATATTTGGGTCATTGATATGGCTAGTTTATTGAGCCATCACCAGGAGCTTATCAAATATGTAGATAATGATGCTTCTATTGGTACCTTGACACACGTGTTGGAGGATTTGCTACAAGTTACCTTACTACAATAACCAGATGTAGAGTTGTTATTGTCTAATGGGTTGCCATCTAGACTACTAAATTTCTAGAGATAGATAACTCATGACTAGTCTCGAGTCAAATATTTGTTAAGTCCAAACGGGACCCCAAAAACCATATGATTGAAAAAATCTTCAAATGGTTAAATGTAGCACAAGGGTAGAGATGTTGGCACAATGGGTCAATGTGGAAATGAGCTAAGAATCATTCCCCTTTGGTTCTTTGATGGTCAATGTCATAAAAAGATTTGTCCATCTTATGTGCCAAGTAACCAAAATGTCAATCAACTTGAAGCCTTCCCTAATTCTTCCTCCTCACATGCCTTGTCTAATTTGCCTTCAATTGTGACCTTGATTTTTTTGGGAGGCTTTGGAAAAGAGGGGAGCTTCCTCACCTGTGCTTTAGTCTCAAAACTTTCTTGCGACAACTTGTCTCAAAGAATGGACGTGCCCTAACTAGTGAATTCCCAAAACCATCCTTGACAGGTTGCAAGCTAATACGTGGATGTGGTAGTTGTGCCTTCGACACCTTTGCTTGTTGGACAGACATCTGCATTTGAAGAGCAAGGCGTCAAGCAAACTCTAGTAGTTCCACATCACCATCTGCCAAGCACACATTATTTTAAGACAACCATAATGTTTATAGGCGATCAAAGCTAAGATTGATCATACCCAACACTTAACACACTGGAAGAGTGTCTCATCAACAATTTGGCGTATTTGTGCAATCTTGTCCTCATTTGATGTCATTGATGAGCCTTATAATAAACCTCCAATAATCAATGAATACTAACTTGCAACAATTTAACAATGATAGCTTAGAGTTATTTGTACCTGCACCAACCCCGCGGGGAGACGTGGAAAGTGGGTCCTCAACATCGGTTGGATCCATGTGGCATAAGAATCCATGACCTACCAAAATTCTTGAATCACAATAACTTAGCAACTGAGATTGTAAAAAGCACAATAAGGAACTTCTAGCAACAATAGAATGACTCACGTGGTACATCTTTGTTGGACAAGTCGTACAAGTCCATGGATGCCTTAATGACGTGGGAAAAATTTAGACCACTGATCATCAACACCTTTGCTTGGTGCTTGCAAAGGTTGCCACGTATGGCCCACTCACATGAGCAACATGCCCACTCGCAATTTGCATTCTCAACTTTGTGCCACAAATTGGTTCTACTTTGGCTCTTCACCAAGGCAACCTTGTGATCAACATCCAAGAACCTTACATTATCATCTGGGATTCCTTTGGCACGTTGCACAGAGCTTGCAACAACATCCAATATATTAAAGTTTTTTTGAACCCGCCCTCCTTCAACATATCCTAATACCAATAATACGAATGGCAAGGGCCCAATAGCTTTTGTAGAAGCCAATCTACCCTCCGACTATGAATTGTCTTACGTCCAGTAAGAAATCGTGATTTTAGAATCCCATGATAGGACTCAATGCTACCATTTGTCTCTTGATTTGAGTGTGGCAAATTTCGAGCTGCTCGAATCCACATTCCTTGGAAAGTAAACAATACAAATTAGGCAAATAAGAGAGGGAAATTAATTAACTAGGCCACAAAACATTACCTATTGATGTCATCCACTGGTCCTTAAAGTACTTAACGAAGTCCTCCTCCTCCTTGTACCTATGTAAAAAGCCATCCACCAGATCTCTAGCTTCTTCCTCTGTATTCACATGATCGATGTGCACTTGGCTTCGCATGTTCATTATCTGGCCTAGCACCCTAAACATGTCCGCCCATTTTGAGGTATCAGAAACCTTCTTGATCAAGTTCTTTAACCAAGCCCGTCGAACATGCCAAATGCAAAGGTATACTGGCACGCCAAAGACCTCCCTATTGCAAAGAACAAAATATAATGAGCCTCCAATCCCATGCACAATGCAACATAAAAGTGCCATAAATAAACAATTAATATGGAGGAATGCTTTATAGATGGCTTACCTGATAGCTTGTATTTCTGCAAGCGCATCATCTACCATAAATGCATTAGGCTGCCATGATTTTTTTGCATCAAACATTTGATCCCGAAAAGCCAGTAGCCATGCTCAAATGTTAGCTGTGGTGCTCGAAGATGTAATGACCCATGCAATAGGGACGCCATTATGATGAGAGTCAAATACCAAGATGGTGTATAGATGAAACTGCAGAAGACCATTCTTGTTAACATTAATAAAAAAAATTCAATGAACATAAAAATTAGTGTAAATTTATCTTCTAATACTATACCTTATATTTGTTAGTTCCAAATGTAGCATCCATTGCCAACAACCCATTGTTCCCATGCACTTTTGCCATCTCTAGTTGCCAATCAGTTTGCACACCGAGTGCAAATGCATTCCCTTTTGCCTCATCAAAGAGCTGATAAAAAAATGTTTGGCTCTTATTGGTAAGGACCCAATTGTGCACGTTAGTGCATCATCCTGGTCCGTTTGCAAAGTGACAGCTTCCAACTTGCTTGAAATATTTAAAATATCCCACAATGTAAGAAAAGTATCTCTTGTGGTCTTCAAGATACCATCTTTGGCACCCCTTTGCACTGTGTGTATATGTTGTTGCAAAACTTGTTGCAGGGTATACCCTTTGTGAAGCATGTCACAGATCCATGATTTCATCCTCACTGATAGCCATGGTGCAAAGGCCATCCTTGCATTGGATTGTCCAGTGTATACTGCACCATGACACACATTTCCTTTTGCATCAACATGCTCGTATTGTATATAATTCAAATGGCAAACTGTGGGCCAAAGATATAGTTGCGTAGCCACAAAGTGGCATTGACAACCCACATCATAGGTTTGGGACTCAACCCTTCGTTTGCCGGCCTTCTTTTGGATTTTCATGGATGGTGGGTTATTACGAGAATCAATCGGACCAAAGTTACACCAAAACCTATAGAATAAAAATAAAATATAACATTCAATGGTATTGCACAAAGTATTGTAGATTGATTAGAGTGTACCACTTTCGGCTTTTTAAATATGGATTTACCCGATAAGCTGCATATGACTATCTGGCATCGGACGTAGAAGTTTGCCTGGTGCATTCTTTGGGGTCCATTGCTTGCGAAATCCAGTTGGAGCATCCTTTCTTTGAGATTCACCACATATGAAATCATCCAATCGATCCCATGGAATGTACGCGATGTTCTGGATGTCAAATTTTGATGACGGATTTGAACGTGCCTCCCATTGAAGATTTGAGGCATCAAAGGGACTGGATGGAAGATTTTGGACATAAATTTTTTGATTGGCAATAGTGGATGTGGAATGGTTGACATTGACGGGAATCATGGTGAAAGGTAAAAATGACAGCTTCAAAAAATAGTAAAAATGTGTATTCTGTTATGTGTGGGTAGCTTTGTTACATTGCTAAATAAACGGGTAGAAATGGTAGCTTGATGGATGACTGTTAGAAAGGGAAATGGAGGAGGGGGAAATGGAGGAGGAGGGCGCTGTCTTGAGAGAAGAGTAAGGAGGGCAGATCACTCTTTTGAGAAATCCAACTAGTGTTGTTAGGTGAGCCGAAACGAAGGAGTGATTCTATTTTTTAAAGTTAGTTTTTAAACGGAGGAGAAACGACTCAATTAATAGAGGAGGGAGAGTAGGGGGCGGAATCGTAGCTGCAGGCTGTAGGTTGCAGGCTGCAACGCTGTCAGAAGTAGACCCCACGGGCCATGGATGCAAGCTCGATGCCATCCAACCGCCATCCTATAATTAATCTTAGTTTTACTCTGAATGTAAAAAAAAGAATGGTTCTCCAGTGTGGGGCCTGTTTACGGCCTCTTCATCCTACGTGCACAAAAAACAAGAAACCCCGCTTGAAATCTATCCTGAGGCGCTCACAAGGTGGTGTCCATCCTTTGAATGATCTCTTTCTCACAAAAATATGATGACTGTCCTCTCTTCAAAACTGTTCCTAATGAAATGACATTAGGCTCCCTTCTCTCTGATTGAACCCACATGGCGACAATGGCCCCTCCGCAGAATGCCTCCTTCTCTACATGATCCTCCCTCTGAAGCTCTCCTCCACCAAGGCACCCGCCCTCCAAAATAGTGCCCCCTCTTGTGTTCTCACTAGGCATCCTCTCGATCAGTTTCTCCCCCTCCGAAGGCCCTTGATCTGATGCTCCTTCCCTAATCAGCAACCTTTCTCCCCTCCTTTATTTCCTCTCTCGAGCCTTCTCTCCTCGGGCCTCCTCTTCCACGACCACCTTTTTTCACATGGTGATGATCAACATGCCTTTTAAGGCTCTTGATGGATAAGCTCTTCTTTTGCACTTGTACATGCAGTGTTTCAAGCAATCACACACGATACACAAGCATTTTTTTATGCTCAGGCATTTACATATGTACTCAAGCATACATATGATCACACACACCATATTTCAAGCGCATGCATTTTTAAACATAAATATACACAGCCTACTTATTAGGCCCACATGCATCACTTCAAAGAAAGTAATACGTAGGTAAACACATACATTCACATGGCCGTAAGTACATAGGCATTCTATAAATAAACATGTTTCACTCTTCTCTATTCACCTCTCATGATGGAAATATACTAGCTATACTCACCCCACCCTCTCACATTCTCATTATGGTGATGTTGAAAAATCCCATCCTCACACTAGGGCCCACTACTAGGGCACCTTCTCGACCCTTGTGCATCCTAATAAAGGGCATGCATGCAACTGATGGACTATGTGCCCAAGCATTCATTATGCTTTGAGATGAAATGCAGTTTAAGGATCATGCATCATGCATCAAGCACCCGATGCTCACATTAAAAGATGGATGCAAAGAAAATTATGGTGCCTAGCCTCTATCGGTGTTAGTGCTCAATGCACATGCAAACATGAAGGTCGCTTTTAAAATTATTCCTCTCACAAGCTCACCCTCTTAGATTGTCTGGAAAAGATCTCCACTCTATCCCTTGCCCCTCACCATGGTCTCTCTAAGCAACACGGCCATATGTGATGAGCCACAATGGAACCCAAGCTCACGGTCGGTGTAGTCCATCACGACCCTCACTCTCCCTGCCACCTTGCCTCTAACCCCAAAGGTTCCTAACAAGTGATGATTGTCCCAGTGATGTGTCATAAAGTGCGTGCTCATGTAGGGTGCACACTCGTGCTCGTGCAGCTAAGATTGTTAGATAAAGTTTTGACGGACCTCATGCCGTCCAGTGTTCTGAATGGTGCATCCAGTGCAGAATCCCTCCCATGGCATAGAATTATTGAAGAAGAGGAAGCATAAGAAACCCCGGTGCAAGTGACAAGACATCATGTGTAAGTGTGAGTGCTCGTGTCCCTAATCCATGTGGTGTGCAAGTTTAGGGTTTAGAATATATACCTTCTTTCTTTGTGGCTCCGTCTTTAGCTCCAGCTCTAGCTTTATTTCTTGCACACACATGTAACTCACCAAGTAAAAAGTCATATGCATTATGAAAACCCTACTTACAAGCAACTAGTAAACCTTAAGCATAATGGAGTTCATGTCTTATTCTTTAACAAAGCACAAGAAATCAAAGCAACTGTACAAACAAGTGTTGCAAAAGCAGTTCCTTGCTAGTTCCCTAGGGGATTTTAGGGTTTTCTGAAAAGGCATATCACCGCCGGTAGTGTGGTTGCAAGTGGTGGCGGCCTTGCTTGCAGGAGGAGCGACAACAGTGTGAGAGGCTGGCGGCGGAGGGAGTAGATGGGGAGGAACCCCCCTCCATCTGTGGTGGCTAACGTCTCTCTCTCTCTCTCTCTCTCTCTCTCTTCCCCACAAAATCGTAACCCTAGGCCCCTCCCTCCTTAAAAATAAAAACGAGACCTACTCTCTCTCTCCCCCCTCCAAACTCTAATCCCAACACCTTTTTTTTTCAATAAATTAAATAAAACAGACTCTTTCTCTCCTCACTTTCTCCCCCAATGACCCTAAGCTTTTTTTAAAAATTTTCAAAATAAATCTCTCTTTCTCTTCTCCCAGCGTGAAACCCTAGCCTCCTTTTTCCCCTTTTTTTAAAAACACAAATATAAAAAAACTCTTTTTCTTTTCTTTTCCTCTTCTCCCTTCCTTCCTCTCTACCCGATCACCTTATTATTATTATTATTATTTTAAATTCTCCCCTAAATCCTCTCCTTCCTCTCTTCTTGTTTCTCTTCTATTTCTCCTTCTCCAAAATTTCTCAGACGTGTATCTTTGTCCATTAGTCGATGAGCTTAAGATTTTGTAGGAAGAGCGGGTCACCGTACAAGATATGAGCAGACGCGATGGTCGGCGGTCAGCCAATATTCGAGCCATTCTCATGTGGACGATGCATGACTTTCTGAGATTCGGAGAGTGCTCAGGTGAACAGGCCTCTGTTCGCATTGGTAATATCTATATTTTATCTCGTTCAAGCAAGTATTCACTGGGTCATGGTGTTGGAACAGGTCTGGTTACCTTAGGTTGTCATGCATGTCCATTGTGTGGACCAGAGTTAGACTCCCGAAGGTCACGAACCATGAAGAAGATGATATATCAAGGACACGTTGCTTTCTTACCAGAGGATCATGAACTCAGGGAAGGTTTTCTTGGATGACCTTCAACACGTATGAACCCCGCAAGCTGATACGAGCTGAAAATGGTCCACGCAAAATCATATCCAAATGGAATGCGACGATTCTCAGTTTTCTACGAGTTGCCATATTGGACCTACTTACAGGTCAACCACTTTGTTGGATCCCATACATATTCTCAAGAATATGGGTATCTTGCTATGGAACCACATCACAGGAAAGAGAGACACTATAGGGACACGAATGGATTTGAAGGAGGTAGGTAAGATAGAGGCGCTTTGGCCACAGTTGAGTGCTAATGGTCACGTGTAGCTTCCTCGCGCTCCTTGGGTTTTGTCCACTAAAGAAGAGTGCATTGTGAAGCAAGTAGTCAAGTCTATCCGCACTCCGACGGGTATGATGCGTTCTCTAAGGTCCGCATTTTCTAAAGACAACCAATTATCAGGGCTAAAATCCCATGACTGGCATAAGATATGTCAGGTTTGTACTACGAATGGATTGTAATTGACATGCGCATTTTGCTATTTGGAGTGTAGCCATTATTCATAATGCTTTCTCATTTGTGACAGTTTCTACTATCGATCGCGATCGCAGGATGTCTTACTCCAGAAATACGTGGGGCCATTTATAGGTTGTCGACTTTGGTGCAATGGATCTCACAGAAGGAGATTAAGACGTTTACCGCAGCACAGAGGAGCAAAAAATGGAAAAAGAGAAAAAGAAAAGGCGCCTTAAATGGCAACTAGACCCGGGAAAAAATTAAATACACGGGCATGATCCTCAAGAAGTCTTGGAGTCGCCCAAGGAGAGTAAAAGAATAAAAAGCGCACCATTAAGTGCGAAAACACTTCCAAAACCTTGTAAAAGAGCGCCAGGCTCACTCCTGTGCAAATTGTATTCATTAGTTGGGGATAGGATAGACTAGAATGGTGGAAAATGAGGAAATGGGCCTAGGCTAATGGCCGGCCATGTAAAAAAGGGGGATGACCGTCCATGGAAATTAGGGCATGTATATAAAGTTGGAAAGTGAATGGGAAGCTCATTCTTGTGTGTGGCCAAAAGTAGCTCTCCTCTTCTTCTTCTTGTTTTTGTTCTTGCTTGCTTGAGCTTGTGCTTGAGAGAGGGAGTGTGAGAGTGTGAGGGAGTGAGTGTATGAGGGTGAGGGACCGAGGAGGAGAAGCTCTCCATCTTCTCCTCTCTTCTTCTTTTCTCTTCTCTTCTCTTGTCTTGCTCGCAGCAATGGATCTTGGAGCGTGGAGCTTGAGGATGGAGCTTGCTTGAAGCTTGCACTTGGATCGTGGAGCTACCGGAGTGTGCGGAAGAGGAGGTAACTCGATCGGCATGAATGTAAGCTCACTACACCCGTAGATATGGATGGCGCGTCGGTTATGTGAGAGGTAGCTATTAGTGCTCGGCTTGGAATGCTTGAAATAATAAGCGGTCCGTGGATCTTGGCGGTTGAGCGAAAGCTCCCACATTTTGGTTCCGTTGCCGGGACCGACAGAATCGAGCCTTGAGCACCGCGCGCATCAGATCGAGCATGGAAGTAGGGTTTGCAGCCTGAACCAGTGCTCAAGATAACTAGGAGATTTATGAGGGTTTAATCCGTGGAACAGGTAAGTATTTGGGTCTGTTTGGAAGCATTAGATTAGGACTATTGTTCTGCATTTCTGTTTTTTATATTGCCTGCACTAGATTAAGGGTAGATTAGAGTAAAAAAAGAGAAAATAGAGATTCTGGCTCTACTGAAAACAGGAAACAGAGGACTAGATTCAAGTTTTTGGGTGAAATAGAGACAAGGAACTGGCTGTAAGGTTTTTGCAGTGCTGGGAAAGGACCTTAAGAGGCTTGGGAAGCCAGGACAGACCTCATTTCTTTAGTTAGCCTTGTGAGAGAGAGCGAGAGAGAGAGAGAGAGAGAGAGAGAGAGAGAGAGAGAGTTTCTGGTTCACAGGACAAGGAAACGCGACCCCGATTCTAGGTGCATTCGATTCGTGCTGCTTCAGGTGAGTCTGGTGTGTTCCAGTAGTGCTCTAATCTGTTATGGGAAGTCTGTGGTGATTGAGTGCAGCAGGCATTAGGAAGGATTCAAACGCACCGGAATCGCACCCGTTGCCGACGCAATCGGACCAACCCGCAGTGGTCCGATCCCCAGAATTGGACCAGCCGAGCCCTGGAGTCGGACCATCCGACTGAGAGAGAGTTGGACCAGATTGGCCCGATTGCCAGAATCGAACCAACCCGATCGAACGTACCACGTGGCACTCGGACTGCCCATTAGAATCGAACCATCGTAGTCGGACCACTTCAAAAGTAGGACCATCCTCCTGGTCCGATTCCCAGAATCGGACCACCAGGGTCGGACGATTTCCTGAATCGGACCAACCCCGTCCAACTGTTAGAGTCGGACCAAACCGGTCCGATTGCCAGAATCGGACCGTCTGACTCCCAGAGTCGGACCAACCTTGTCCGATTCCCAGAATCGAACAATTTTGACAGAACAAAAAGATAAGGATCTTTTGCTGACCTTGCCACAGACCTGACCCCAGGACGCAACCCTGAACACCCCCAAGACCTAGTTCAACCATTAGGAGCACAGAGACTAATCGAACTTAGGATGCAGAAAGACCGTAGGATAGTCGGGAACCGAGTTGGAAACTCAAATTAGGCTAAGAACGTGGGTAGAAACATGGTGGAGTTTGCATTAAACGCTTTCTGCATCGACATTTCACTTTTGTGCTCCACTAAACCTGCACAGCAAGAAAAGAGAAAAGCCTGTTTTCACACCAAGCACCATGAACGCACCAAGCACAACGTGTGAGTAAGGATCGCTGCTGCTTTCAAATAACAAGGAACACATCTGGATACCTAATAACATTAAGGAACCCACTAGTAGGAGAAGACGCCAAGACTTAGACAGGTGCCTGAGCGCCCTACTAGTAGTACCTGGAGAAAACACGAAGACACGGGAAGCAACAAGATAGAGGAGTGGAAGCTGTCTGAGCTGATTGGATTCATTGACCATCTCGTGGAGCTGGAAGCAGAAACAATGTCGGGATCAAGAGGCAACCAAGGGGAAGACCAATTAGACTTAGGAGAATTTCCAACCTCGGTCCAGGAACTGGTCCAGACTACTATCTACTCACGAGGACCGTGATCTAAGGTAGACATGTAGAGGAAGTAGTGGCTAACTTGGAAGAAGAGAGAAGAGCTATCAAGAGAGCACTGGAAGGCATAATTGCCTACAACCATGAGCAAAGGGCTAGAAGGCTGCAGCAAGACGTGGATATGTACGAGGCTAGACGAGTACTAGACCTAGCTGGGACAGCCAAGTCTGGACCAAACGTAGAGAGGGAACGGGCAGCAGAGGCTGGCATGACGTTGAGTGAACTAGTGGCAAAGCGACTCATGGACAACACATCCGTGGAACAGAGTACTACTGCCCTAGCCACCGCGCTACTGTCAGGATTGGGAGTCACGCAAGGGGCTAAGGGGCAGGCTAGAATCCCCATAGTAGCAAAACAACTAGCTTGATACGAACCTAGCAGTGACCCGTATAGCTTCATGGAGCAGTTCGAGCAGGTATGTGAGGCGAACGGTCTTACTGACCCTGCACAACAAGCTCAAGCCTTCGGCCTGTGCTTAGGCGACAAGGGGAGGACCCGGTACTCTAGTCTGGATGACGCAGAATGTACAAACTTCGCTCGCCTTAAGGGCCTCTTCATCAAGAGGTTTTCAGAGACAGGGTATTCGGATAACCTCATTGTTAGGTTGATGAATATCAGTCAAAGGGAGAAGGAGGACGTTAGGGATTACGTTACTCAGGTGCATAGCCTCTACAGGAGAATCCCTGCCAATGAGCAACCTATCGAGAGGGCAGTGTCTACAGTGTTCATGAACGGGATTCAGAGCGAGGAGCTCTACAAGGCTTTAGCCAGTAACTCCACCTTACAACGAGACGTGCTAGCTCGAGTCTTCGAGGAGGCAATATGCGTAGATGATCAACTTAGGGAACGAAGCATGAGGGCTACCAACCGAGATAGTGCAGGCCAGAGGGACCCTAAGAGATCAACCACCTTAGGGGGAAAAATAACTGCTAGCGCGCAGGACAAGGGAAAGAGTGTAGACCATGTCCAAGGGATGGCAGAGATGAGAATGGAGATTGCGCGGTTGCAAGACTCGTTAGAAAGCCTGTGAGATCGCATGTACAATGTGTGTACTGCGGTGGCAATCACCTCCCAGTGGAGTGCCAAGATCCTAGATTTCGGCTGTGCTCAAATTACGGTAGATTCGGACATGATGCAGCGCATTGCAGAATGTCGAGGAGATTCCCATACACATAGCAGTACAACCCTCCATACTTAGGTAATAGGCCACCTAATTTCTTTGGTAGGGGAACCCAATTAGCTCTTCCAACACCAACTGACTCAAGACCTGTCGTGCCTAGGCTAGAAATGAACCCAACTGGTATACCCAGGCCACCAGGGCCTTTTATGACTCACCCACCTAGCGATGCTCCTGTTCACTTTGTGGAGGAGCCTAATGAGGAAGAGGCATATGTCAATCCGTATGTATCCTACGTCGAGGAGGGCAACCCAATCCTGATGGACTATCGGCCAGTGCTGGTGATGGCTTTAGGAAGAGGACGAGACAGAGGCTTTGGAGGGCCTAGCCGCTAGACTTGCGGCCATCCAGGCCACATTTCATCATGCTGCCCAGAGCGAGAACAAGCTAACAAAGACAAAGCGGATCTCCAATGCATAGAGTGTGGAATCACACATCTATTTCCTGACTGTCCTAGGCGGAAGCCATCAACGAGCGCTGCCAACATGCCATCGGTGCCTTTGGGGCTCTTTGGAGTGGAAAAATTTGGTAGTGAGGATACGCCCATCCCGCTACATGCTATGACGCGAGCTCAGACAAAACAAGCAAGCATCTCCTTGCCAATGCTAAGTAACCTTGATGCAACCTCAATAGGGAAGAAAAGCCGGAGGAGACGAAAAAAGAGAACCGATGCGAAGATAACCCTTAAAACCGAGGAAACGACTATGCTAGTAACGGGAACGAAGGTCACAGACGCAGAGGCAGAGACCTCGGCTCCTAAGATAGCAGAGCTAGGGAGTGCCAAGATAGGGGAATATCCCCACCCCAAATGGCAACTCGAAGCTATAGCCAAGGTCAAGGAGTGGGTCAAGGACGCCCAAAAGCACCTCGAAGATGCTGAACCCATATTGGAAGATCCTATGGACGACTTCTCCAGTGTTAGCACACCAGTCTTACCCTCAAAACCACAGGCTGGGAGGATACCTGCACCACTAGGAGCAACTCAGCAACAGCAAGGCCGGGGGGAAGCTTACCAGGGCAGACAGAATGCATGGCCTAGAACTGCTGGTCTCAGAGGAAGACAAGGGTCCAATAGCCTCCTCACAACCTTGTTGTCCACTCCAGTAACTCTAACCTTGGAGGATCTGCTTAGGCAAAATCACTCCTTGTGGCAGGAGTTAAAAGACTCGATCGAGGGACACACAGAACTTGCGGGTGCTGATCCGCAAGATCATGATGCAGTTACACGGATCCCAAGTCTAACTCTACACTCAGATCCTAAGTCTTTGCACATCAATGCTTTTTGGGAAGGTACTGAAATGCACGCAGTTTTGCCCGTCCTAGCCTTAGGAGACATGACTCGGAAAGGAATTGTAGACACAGGCGTCGGTGTTATGTGCTAAACCATGTGGTCTTAGAGGCATGGGAAAACCCTCCTGTAGAGACTGCTAGATTCAATATCACGCTAGCAAACGGAATGAGGGTAAGACCATTTGGGGTCTTAAAGAATTGGCCGGTAAAGATTGCCGGTGTGCAATTCTCGGTAAACTTCATTGTCATGAAGGGAGTGGATTACGACATACTATTAGGCCGACCTTGGATGAGGAATGTACGAGTCATAGAGGCTTGGGGCAATGGATTGATTTTCCTAGGAAACAGAACTAGTGCAGTGAGGGTAGAGATGGACACTTGGACGACGATACCTGTTGACCTGGCTGCCATCTCAGCCATGCTAAAAGGCGATACTCAAACGACCAAGCCCTATGGATCGCTCGCTAGATATATTCCTTGCCCTGAGGATGAGAGGGATTGGATGCATGTGTTGGCAACCATTGACCTACCATTCTCGGATGAGAAAGGACCACATCAGCAGGCTGCTAAAACTGCTACCATGCCAACTGAGGAGCCAGTTATGCCGCTCTGCATGATGGCAGGAAGCTCACTCAACCCAGGAAAATCGGCCTCGACCCGCATCCCCAACAACAAATCAGAGCTTCAGAAATCGTAGCGTATCTGATCGATAAATTAAACGGCAATTTGGCTGCTAACTTAAAACCTCTACGTGACCTTTTAGCTAAACCAGAATGGAAATGGACCAAGGTCCACGACCTGAACTTGTTATATAACTAGGCTTTAGTTACTGACGACAAGGAGATTGAAGAGGGAAGCTTAGGGGATGATGAGCAGTCAGAAGGACAGGATCCGGATGATGAGGAGTATGAGGACTGTCACTCTACGGGAGAAGAGAGTGAAGAAGAGGTAGACACAATAGAATACGATACGGAGGGAAGAGCGATAGAGCAAATCAGGGCAGACTTAAGGCCTAGGAAAGAAGGGATCAGTTGGAACAAAAAAGGAGTCATGCTAATGGAGTGTGACAGATCTTGGCTAGAACGAATAGGAGCCATAGATTACGAGCAAGCCGGAGTAGCACAACCATGGGTAATCCCAGTGCTCAAGACAGATTCACCTACGGAACTACGACCCCCTGGGGAAACACCTTCCTCAAGTGAGGGATGCAAGTTCAACTCAGAGTCAGAAGTTAGCACTAAGAGTGATCCTGAGATACCGCAACCCTCTAAGGTCAAACGCACCAAGGGAGACTTGCCAGTCCACTTGAGGCGCAGGAGGCTAAAAGAGGAGGCTAGGAAGCAAGCAAGGGACTCAGAAGCGAAAAGGCAGAGGAAACCACAGGATCTACCCAAACGGTTTACAAAGTTTAAAAAAGGTGACAGAGTGGTGGTTCTGTTAGGTGCAAAAAGACAAGGTCAGACTAGTGAACCAATCGAGGGACCCGCCAAAGTCAAAGAGGTTAACTTGGTTGGGAAAGGAGAAAAGCCAAGACCTGTGTTCGTTGCAGATGACTTAAGGGAGGTAGAAAAGACCAAACTTGTCGCGCTCCTGCAAGAGTACGTTGACATGTTCGTAGAGCCCCAAGAGGAACACCAAGGAAAAGGGAATTCTCTTGCAAGAAAATCTATCTTGTAACATCAACAAGCTTTTATTTCATTCTTTTGATCATCAAAACAAAGAAAACAGCAATTCTTCATGCAACATCATAGTAGATATCTCCCACGGATTTGATAGAATCAACCATATTCTTCAACATCTTCACAAAATCCATCAATAGAACAAAGAAAGCAAAGGAAAATACCATCTTTGAATGGAAATACATCACATAGTATTCATCTTCAATGTCTTCATAGTTCTCTCTCTCAATCTCTTATATACAATCTGTAATATTCCCACCCGTGAACATTGACGTCCCGCACACGACGTAAACCTTGTGCAAAGGTTATCTCTTGCATTGAAATTATTGGCAGTGTAATGTGTGACCCGCACGCGAGAAATGGGGTCCTCCGCATTGGTAAATCAAAACCGAAAGTTCAAAACTGCAAGTCTCACAAAAACACCCTCTTGGGAGGGGCAATTTTGAATATTCAAGGCAAATTTTTTTTACTTTAATCCCTTTTCCCCAGCCGATGCATGGCTGGAGAAGAGGGAGTGTGGGGGGATGGTCCATGGATGAGTCGTGACCTGCATGGGAGGGGGGAACCCATGCACTGGCCACGTGTGTGGAGGCTTTCTCTTCCCTCCCCCCCTTGCCTATATGAACTCCCGTTAGGGAGAGAGGAGGGGGAAGAAAGGGACGATGCTGTGAGAGGAAGGAGGGGACGCTGCTGCCTGCCGTTGGGGAAAGGAGGGAGTCCAGGGTGCCGTCGCCGCCGTGCAGGAAGCCGCCAGCCGCCACAGTCCGCCGCCACGGTCCGCCAGGCCGCCACAGCCCGCCTTCACCTCGCCTTGATCACGGCCTCCTTCCCAATCATTGGGACCCCCTTCACGTCGTCGCTGCAGGCCCAGAAGCTTCTTAGAAGCTTCTTAAGAAGCTTCTAAGGATTAAGGCCATAGGCCTTGATCCTATGCGACTTCTCGGTTTTTGAATCCGGTTAGGGAAATTCCTATTCCCAAGCGAGGAGAAGATATCGAGCTCCTAGCCGTCTCGAAAAGCGAAAGTAAAGGAGTCCGTAACCACGACTACAATGGCTCCCAAGAAGTTGCAAGGCGCGGCTGCGGGAGGTTCATCTCCAAGCATTCAAGTGGATATCTCCCCGAGCCCACAAGTCCAGGTTTTTTCGAGTTTATTCTCACACAAAGAAATGTTTAGGCACGCTTAATTCCATAAGGGAGAATGCATTTTACGCTTATTTTTAATGCATGTGGCAGCGTTAAAAATACATTTGATAAATTATCTCTTTAAACATTAGACAAGGTTGATGCATGTCATGAAATTGAAACAGTTGCATTTCCAGAGTTGTCCGCCTTAGAAGACTAGCTGCATGTTGCTATTTTGGAACATTATCAAAGTAATGAGTCTAAACATATAGGGCAAAGAAATGAAATTAATAAGTGCATTTGGTTACTAGACATGGTGGGAATAAGCGTGTGCCGCATTGTAGGCAACATCTTCCTTGTAATAATTCATAAGGAAAAGTTAACACCCATAAGATATTATCCGAAAAGAAATAGAAGAGTACGAAAATGATCTTATGGACTTGTAAGTAGCATGTAACATGGAATAAGTTAACACTAGCTTTAGTTTGGTATGAACTTCATTAACTACATTGTAGCTAGGGGAAAGTTGCGTGTTGCATAGTCATCATGCAGAAATTCCATTCATCAGGAGCCGTATTTAGGAAAGGTCGCATGGTTTATCAAAGCATGAGATTCTAAAGTGTAGACAACAAGGTTGTAGGCATGGTTATTTGATGTAAGTCCTAGTAGATCCTAGGAAAGTTAGTACTCAGATTATCATTCATTTTTACTATACCAAGGAAAGATAGAGTTATTGTGAACCATGTGATGCGTAGAAGCAATGAATCACATGTTTACATGTATTGCGGTAGTTGCAACTATTTTTCCTCTTTTAGATCTACTTCATTATCTCTAGGAAGGATTCATCCTTGTCGCGAGACAAGCATAGTGAATTACCCAAATCACCTAGTCACAAAGGATTCACATGGGTATGGTTTAGTCAATACGATAGATACCCCAAACATTAACTAGGGATTAGCACGTTAAGGATTCGGCCAAGTTTCCCATTGTCGCTAAGTCGAAACCTTCAAACCCAATAGTCCTAACCATATTCCCAAAAATGTTGAGCTAATTGGATGCTCATGTAAACAATAATCTAGGATTCCTACCTTAAGGACCAAGCGTTCAAAATGATGAAACTCGAATTGAGTTGGATCCCTAGGACTAAACGTTGTCGATTTAGTGAAATTAAGGATGGGATGGGTAAAAAGACACCCTAAATCCTCCTTCTCGTCTGAAGTTAATTCCGTGACCTGAATACGCCATTCATTAGGCGAAATGATGGAGGCGACACTTGTGCAGTAAATTGCAACATCACTTAGCCTTGCGGGTTGATCGTAAGAAGTTTTGCCATTCCGTGGATTAAGGTTGGCAGGTTCTTGCGCGAGTTTAACTTGCAAGGGAAAAGGGTAGTCATCCTCTTGCTCTATCCTCATTAGGGAAAATTTGCCAAGTTAAGGGGAAGCTAGGTATTTGCTTGGACCCAAATGATTAGTCAATAAACTAAAGCGACATGGTCGCCGAAATCTACCATTAATAAAACCTAAAAGTATTGATAGGGTATGACCCTAACCCAAAGACTATAGGAATCTTGCCATGTTGCAATTGATTCCGGATCGAATGCGGGATGCATTCGGAGAGAAGGAGTCACTCCTTAACAGTTTGCCAGCTAAACGTCCACGGGAATTGATTGTGCTTGTAACAATTTAGAAAGCACTGTTTGCATTGTCTGTTCAAGGAACTAAAGGATGAAAGATATATAAATGCTTCAGGTTGAAGGCCTGAAGGGAGTGGCAGCTCAGTTACCCCCGACTGCCTGCCTGACCCTAACCAAGGGGGTTGTTGACCGCGCCGGGAACGTGGACCGAACCCGCCGTGTGAGGTCTTTCCGTTGAGCTCTACTTGGAGCAGGAGGACGCTTGGGTGCCAGGGGGGGCTCTGGCCGTAAATCCCTCGCCTTCCGGATCCTACACAAGAGGCTAACGTGACTCGGGATTGGATCTCGAGGCCCGCATACTAGTCTACGGGCAGAAGCTTGGATTAGTGATCCCTAGCGGATTACTGGATAGCCTTCGGGCGGAATAAGAACAAGCCTACGGGCGGAACTCCTTGTATTTCAAAGATAAAAGGATAAAATGATAATAAAGAAGTTGTTTGACATTGTTTTCTTTATGTCCAGTGATAAGATTACGTGAAGGAACCAGTGCTTAACAGGGCTAATCAAAGAAGCTGTTTGTTATATGTCAAATTAATGTGGTAGGTAATTACATAACTAAAACAAACCGAGGAAAGTGCGGAGGATGGACCATGGGTCCGTCCTATGGATGGGTGGTCCCGGTTAGCCGGGAACTTTTCTCAAAATCTTCGACGAACAGAAGGATGATCGCCGAAACAAATAACAAGAACGATGACTTAGAATTGCCTATTACCCGATTCACGCTGTTTTAGGGGAACGGAATGGGACTATGCCTTATGGCAGAGAGGTCGAGCCTTGCATCCCTCTCGTTTCCCATTCTCCTTGAACCAAGTGCAGCATGAATCCGCTTCGGACCTGGCGTTTCTGCGTAAAGTAGTTCGCTCGGGTCTGACGCTAGTTGCTGCTAGTTAACGACCAAATAGGAAAAACCTTAATTCCGGTCGATCCTAGGTGGGAAACGGCCAGGACACTTCCGCTACGTGGCAGACGCGGGGAGACCTAGATTGCAAAACCCGTAACATTCCATGGGAGTGCCGGGTGGAGTTCTCTAGACAGTCTTTCCGATGGACTGCCAAGACATGTCCTAGAGGATTCTAGTGGACACGTTACAGTTGGTATCAGAGCGAACCAACAAAGGACTTGTTTTTAGGAAATTTTAATAAGACGAAGTAAAGCAAATGCTACTGTCCCAAACATTTCCTTACTTTCAATGCTGTCTTGTAGAATTATGAAGCATGGAACAAGTTCTTAGTGTTCCGAGTCATGTTTATGACCGCGATGCATTCCACGGATTATCGACAAAGGGTTGAGATGATGAACATCCTAGACCGCATTTACAATCCACCGCCTGTGTACGTGGAATGGAGATGGAAGGGTGTTACAGGGATCTATTACATAACTGCCTATCAACCTGCGTACCTTCAAATTAACTTGAAGAGAATCAAGTGGATGGAGGATTTGAAGATCGTGAAGCTGTTCATCTTTGTTGAGGCTCACGCAAACGCGACCCTACAAGTTGGAGGTCGAAGGGTTAACCAGAATAAGTATGTGTACGGGGAAGTGATTCAAAGAATCTCTGCTGACTGAATCAAGGTTTTGGGACGTCATGTGAAGAAGGGATATCAAAGGAAAAGATACCCTAATCTTCCAATGAACTATCGATTCCTGAAAATCGATGACCCCAATCCGTACTACTACTCAGTTCCTGTAGCTAAATGCAATAATATCTTATTCTCCTCAAATTAATGTATCAACTTGTTCCATCGCCCCAAGAAATAATTATACCTCGAAAGGGCTATGTTGATATGAATGGAATAAAACTTTTTTTTTTTTCCGATTGTCTTGACTATGAATATTGATAAAGAAGTAAAGTGATTTGGTCACTTGGCTGAAGGAATACGTGGACGTAGCTTCTGAAGAGTTAACAGAACTCTCGCTTCAAAGTGAAGTAGATCATGAGATCAAGCTAGTAATAGGAGCTGCGCAAATTGCGAAGAGACCCTAGAGAATGTCTATACCGAAAGCAATTGAGTTGAAGGAACAACTCAAGCAACTACTAGGTTAGGGCTACATCCGTCCTAACAGTCACCATGGGGAGCTCCAGTTCTATTCCAGAAAAAGAAAGATGGGACACTTCGACTATGTATTGATTACCGTGGGTTGAATCAATCAACCGTCAAGAACAAGTATCCTATTCCTAGAATAGATGAGCTTCTCGATCGCCTTCAAGGTGCAAAGATCTTCTCCAAAATTGATCTCAGGTCAGGTTACTATCAAATCAGGATCAAGGATGAAGATATTCCAAAAACGGCCTTCAATACAAGATATGGGCACTTTGAATTCTTGGTTATGTCATTCGGGCTTACAAATGCACCTGCCACCTTCAATAGATTAATGCAGGATATTTTTAGACCATATCTTGATGACTTCGTGCTTGTCTTCTTCGATGATACTTTAGTCTATTCTAAACAGGAAGAAGATCATGAATCTCAACTTCGGATTGTCCTTGAGACAATGAGGTCTCATAAGCTGTATGCAAAAATGAAGAAGTGTGCATTCTTCAAACGTCAGATTGAATATCTAGGATTCATAGTATCATCAGAAGGAATATCAGTAGACCCAGCCAAGGTCAGAGATGTGCTTGAATGGCCAGTACCAGTATCCGTCAAAGAAATACGCAGTTTTCTTGGCTTGACGGGATGGTATAGGGTCTTTATAAAAAACTATGCTTTGATTGCAGCACCTCTTACCGACTTACTAAAGAAGCAGACTTCTATTACATGGTCAACTCCCGAGCAAAATAGCTTCGACCAATTGAAGCAATGTTTGGTATCAGCACCTATTCTGAAACTTCCCGACCTCAATAAGGAGTTCGAGGTAGTAACTGATGCCAGCATTCTTGCCTTGGGGTGTGTACTCATGCAGGAAGGTCATCCCGTAGCATATTCTTCAAGGAAATTGAAGAGTCATGAAAAGAATTATGCCACGCATGATCTGGAGTTATTAGCTGTCATCCATGCTCTAAAGCTTTGGAGACACTACCTGTTGGGTAACAAGTTTTACTCTAGTAACAGATCATAAGAGTCTCAAATGGATTTTTACCCAGAACGAGCTCAACATGAGGCAACGCCGATGGATCGAAGTATTGGAGGAGTATGATTTTGAAATCAAGTATCGTCCAGGGAAAGAGAATGTAGTTGCCGATGCACTCAGTCGCAAGGCATTCTTAAACTCCCTAATCTTGCAGAATCCATCAACGGCCAGATCTCTGGCTACAAAGGTATCTATGCCAAGCAACCCTATACTCGAACTAGCTAGAGAGGAGGCATGCCATGATTTGGCCTACCAAACCATGATAAAAGAAATAGCTACCAAAGAGCAGAATCTGAAGTCACAAGCTAAGTATCGGGAATTTTCCACTGATAATGGACTTGTCTATTACAGAACAAGGTTATGTATACCAACAAGCCAGTCACTTAAGCAAAAGATATTATGGGAAGCTCATGATTCCCCTTTCGCAGGACATCCTGGCTATGCAAAAACTCTTAATGCAATTAGGAAGAGCTATCATTGGGAGAGGCTCAAAGGTGACGTTCTCAAATATGTCACTGAATGTTTGTCTTGCCAACGTATCAAGGCTGAACATGTCATGATGCCAGGGAAATTGCAACCACTTGACATTCCCCAAATGAAATGGGAATTCATCAGTATGGATTTTGTGGTGGGCTTACCCCAAGTCCAAGGAGGATACAACTCCATTATGGTTGTAGTTGGCATGCTTACCAAGGTTGCACACCTGATTCCAGTAAAGACAAACTATAAAGCCTCCGACATTGCAAGAGTGTTTATCAAAGAGATATTCAAGCTACATGGGCTACCTAGAAGGATCGTTAGCGATCGAGACTCTCTCTTCACCTCACACTTCTGGAGAGCTATCTTTGAAGCTATTGGAACTCAACTCTGTTTTAGCACTGCCTACCACCCCCAAACGGATGGACAAACAGAGCGAGTAAATCAAATCATTGAGGATATGCTTAGGGCTTACTGCTGTCAAGAGCCGAAGAGATGGATTCAGTTCTTGCCGTTAGTAGAATTTGCCTACAATGCTTCTTACCAGCAGAGCATTCAAATGACCCCTTTCCAGGCATTGTATGGTCATGATTGTCGAAGTCCCCTAAACTTTTCTGATCCTACCCTAAGGGTGGAAGCTTCAAGACAAATGTTAGAGGACATGGATGACCAAATAAGGTCAATAAGACAAGACATACAAGCAGCCAAAGATAGACAAAAGGCATATGCGGATTTGAAACGCCAAGAGAGGGTCTTCGGAGAAGGAGACATGGTTTTCATTCGTGTACGCCCAAAAAGGAGTTCTCTATCTCTAGGTGAATGCAAGAAGCTAAGTCCAAGGTATTGTGGTCCGTATAAAATCCTCAAATGCCTGGGACCCAATGCTTATAAATTGCAACTTCCAGATAACCTAAAAGTTCACAATGTATTCCATATTAGTCTCTTAAAAAAATATGTACCCAACCCAAATCATGTACTTGATGACCAACAAGTTGTAATGCCTAGTCAAGGAGTCCTTGAACTAAGACCGGAAAAGATTTTAGATGTCAGGGAGAGACAATTGAGATCTAGAACCTTGAAAGAATGCCTCGTCCAGTGGAAAGATTATCCCGAAGAGGATGCTACCTGGATGGATGAAAACTCTCTCAATCTTCAATATCCCCAGTTTATCACGAGATGAGGACATCTCGATTCTTCTAAGGGGGAGAGAATGTAATATTCCCACCCGTGAACATTGACGTCCCGCACACGACGTAAACCTTGTGCAAAGGTTATCTCTTGCATTGAAATTATTGGCAGTGTAATGTGTGACCCGCACGCGAGAAATGGGGTCCTCCGCATTGGTAAATCAAAACCGAAAGTTCAAAACCGCAAGTCTCACAAAAACACCCTCTTGGGAGGGGCAATTTTGAATATTCAAGGCAATTTTTTTTTACTTTAATCCCTTTTCCCCCGCCGATGCATGGCTGGAGAAGAGGGAGTGTGGGGGGATGGTCCATGGATGAGTCGTGGCTTGCATGGGAGGGGGGGAACCCATGCACTGGCCACGTGTGTGGAGGCTTTCTCTTCCCTCCCCCCCTTGCCTATATGAACTCCCGTTAGGGAGAGAGGAGGGGGAAGAAAGGGACGGTGCTGTGAGAGGGAGGAGGGGACGCTGCTGCTCGCCGTTGGGGAAAGGAGGGAGTCCAGGGTGTCGTCGCCGCCGTGCAGGAAGCCGCCAGCCGCCACAGTCCGCCGCCATGGTCCGCCAGGCCGCCACAGCCCGCCTTCACCTCGCCTTGATCACGGCCTCCTTCCCAATCATTGGGACCCCCTTCACGTCGTCGTTGCAGGCCCAGAAGCTTCTTAGAGCTTAAGAAGCTTCTAAGGATTAAGGCCATAGGCCTTGATCCTATGCGACTTCTCGATTTTTGAATCCGGTTAGGGAAATTCCTATTCCCAAGCGAGGAGAAGATATCGAGCTCCTAGCCGTCTCGAAAAGCGAAAGTAAAGGAGTCCGTAACCACGACTACAATGGCTCCCAAGAAGTTGCAAGGCGCGGCTGCGGGAGGTTCATCTCCAAGCATTCAAGTGGATATCTCCCTGAGCCCACAAGTCCAGGTTTTTTCGAGTTTATTCTCACACAAAGAAATGTTTAGGCACGCTTAATTCCATAAGGGAGAATGCATTTTACGCTTATTTTTAATGCATGTGGCAGCGTTAAAAATACATTTGATAAATTATCTCTTTAAACATTAGACAAGGTTGATGCATGTCATGAAATTGAAACAGTTGCATTTCCAGAGTTGGCCGCCTTAGAAGACTAGCTGCATGTTGCTATTTTGGAACATTATCAAAGTAATGAGTCTAAACATATAGGGCAAAGAAATGAAATTGATAAGTGCATTTGGTTACTAGACATGGTGGGAATAAGCGTGTGCCGCATTGTAGGCAACATCTTCCTTGTAATGATTCATAAGGAAAAGTTAACACCCATAAGATATTATCCGAAAAGAAATAGAAGAGTACGAAAATGATCTTATGGACTTGCAAGTAGCATGTAACATGGAATAAGTTAACACTAGCTTTAGTTTGGTATGAACTTCATTAACTACATTGTAGCTAGGGGAAAGTTGCGTGTTGCATAGTCATCATGCAGAAATTCCATTCATCAGGAGCCGTATTTAGGAAAGGTCGCATGGTTTATCAAAGCATGAGATTCTAAAGTGTAGACAACAAGGTTGTAGGCATGGTTATTTGATGTAAGTCCTAGTAGGTCCTAGGAAAGTTAGTACTCAGATTATCATTCATTTTTACTATACCAAGGAAAGATAGAGTTATTGTGAACCATGTGATGCGTAGAAGCAATGAATCACATGTTTACATGTATTGCGGTAGTTGCAACTATTTTTCCTCCTTTAGATCTACTTCATTATCTCTAGGAAGGATTCATCCTTGTCGCGAGACAAGCATAGTGAATTACCCAAATCACCTAGTCACAAAGGATTCACATGGGTATGGTTCAGTCAATACGATAGATACCCCAAACATTAACTAGGGATTAGCACGTTAAGGATTCGGCCAAGTTTCCCATTGTCGCTAAGTCGAAACCTTCAAACCCAATAGTCCTAACCATATTCCCAAAAATGTTGAGCTAATTGGATGCTCATGTAAACAATAATCTAGGATTCCTACCTTAAGGACCAAGCGTTCAAAATGATGAAACTCGAATTGAGTTAGATCCCTAGGACTAAACGTTATCGATTTAGTGAAATTAAGGATGGGATGGGTAAAAAGACACCCTAAATCCTCCTTCTCGTTTGAAGTTAATTCCGTGACTTGAATACGCCATTCATTAGGCGAAATGATGGAGGCGACACTTGTGCAGTAAATTGCAACGTCACTTAGCCTTGCGGGTTGATCGTAAGAAGTTTTGCCATTCCGTGGATTAAGGTTGGCAGGTTCTTACGTGAGTTTAACTTGCAAGTGAAAAGGGTAGTCATCCTCTTGCTCTATCCTCATTAGGGAAAATTTGCCAAGTTAAGGGGAACCTAGGTATTTGCTTGGACGCAAATGATTAGTCAATAAACTAAAGCGACATGGTCGCCGGAATCTACCATTAATAAAACCTAAAAGTATTGATAGGGTATGACCCTAACCCAAAGACTATAGGAATCTTGCCATGTTGCAATTGATTCCGGATCGAATGCGGGATGCATTCGAAGAGAAGGAGTCACTCCTTAACAGTTTGCCAGCTAAACGTCCACGGGAATTGATTGTGCTTGTAACAATTTAGAAAGCACTATTTGCATTGTCTGTTCAAGGAACTAAAGGATGAAAGATATATAAATGCTTCAGGTTGAAGGCCTGAAGGGAGTGGCAGCTCAGTTACCCCCGACTGCCTGCCTGACCCTAACCAAGGGGGTTGTTGACCGCGCCGGGAACGTGGACCGAACCCGCCGTGTGAGGTCCTTCCGTTGAGCTCTACTTGGAGCAGGAGGACGCTTGGGTGCCAGGGGGGCTCTGGCCGTAAATCCCTCGCCTTCCGGATCCTGCACAAGAGGCTAACGTGACTCGGGATTGGATCTCGAGGCCCGCATACTAGTCTATGGGCAGAAGCTTGGATTAGTGATCCCTAGCGGATTACTGGATAGCCTTCGGGCGGATTATGAACAAGCCTACGGGCGGAACTCCTTGTATTTCAAAGATAAAAGGATAAAATGATAATAAAGAAGTTGTTTGACATTGTTTTCTTTATGTCCAGTGATAAGATTACGTGAAGGAACCAGTGCTTAACAGGGCTAATCAAAGAAGCTGTTTGTTATATGTCAAATTAATGTGGTAGGTAATTACATAACTAAAACAAACCGAGGAAAGTGCGGAGGATGGACCATGGGTCCGTCCTATGGATGGGTGGTCCCGGTTAGCCGGGAACTTTTCTCAAAATCTTCGACGAACAGAAGGATGATCGCCGAAACAAATAACAAGAACGATGACTTAGAATTGCCTATTACCCGATTCACGCTGTTTTAGGGGAACTGAATGGGACTATGCCTTATGGCAGAGAGGTCGAGCCTTGCATCCCTCTCATTTCCCATTCTCCTTGAACCAAGTGCAGCATGAATCCGCTTCGGACCTGGCGTTTCTGCGTAAAGTAGTTCGCTCGGGTCTGACGCTAGTTGCTGCTAGTTAACGACCAAATAGGAAAAACCTTAATTCCGGTCGATCCTAGGTGGGAAACGGCCAGGACACTTCCGCTACGTGGCAAACGCGGGGAGACCTAGATTGCAAAACCCGTAACATTCCATGGGAGTGCCGGGTGGAGTTCTCTAGACAGTCTTTCCGATGGACTGCCAACACGTGTCCTAGAGGATTCTAGTGGACACGTTACACAATCACACTGTTTTGATAGATTTGACTATCTCTTACTCTCTCTCTCTCTCTCCATCAATAGTACATCATATCCTCACTACAATCACTCAATAATCACCCACAATAATCCTCCTTAGGTCGTGGATGCACCTCCCAAGAGGTATGTCTGATATGAAGAGGTATCAGAGCCACTACAGTGACTCTTCATAGCTCACCACTGTCACTTCACTCCAGTCTTTACTTGAGTCTTCAGTAGCTACTTCTTTGACTTTTTTTAGCTCTTTTGCACTTGTATTCACCTCTTTCCAAGGCTAGAAAACTTTCCCAAGCTACACTCTCATCCAACAGAACACATACAGAAGCATACAGAAGGTCTACATAGGCTCATAGAAGCTTAACAGAGAGTTACAGAAGGTCAACAGAAAGCATCAGAACCATATAACTCATACCAAAACCATTCCAAACCATCAAAAATCACTCAATAAGCTTTCAAAAAATCTCAAACCCTATCAATCAATACTCCATCCTTCCATACAGAGAGAAAACAGAACAAAACAGAAGCTATCAGGACCAAACAGAACATATCAGAACATCAACAGAACTTCACATCTCTACTAATAAACATCATGAGCTTAATAAAACCATTCCAACCTATCCAAAACACTCTCAAACCACTTCCAAACCAATCAATCATCTCATAAAATCAACCATTCAGCTCTAAAAAACAATAAAAATCAGTCAAAAAATAGGTCATTTCAACACTCAATATATCCCCACACTTAATAAGAAAGCGTCCTCGCGACCTAGGAAAAAGGGAATACAAGTTCATTCAAGAGCTCAACTTTGATCTTCAATAAATCTTCAAAAATAGTCCATCCAATCACGACCCTAACTTATAACCTGTATCTGATATAAATAATACAACGAAAGGAAAACCCTTTATACATTAACACTTTTTATCAAACTGGAAATCACAACAAACTTGTAACGGATATAAGAGGTTTCTTCTTCTGCTGCATCAGCATCTTCAACTATCCAACCAGCAACACCATCACCACAATTCTCCAAAAATGTAGCTCGCACGAAACCAAATCGAATAGGCAACCACCATGATCTTATCACATAAATTAACCCACAACACAAACACTACACACAACACAACCATCTGAATGACTCCTCCAAAAAGAGAGATTTATCATTAAAAATCATCCACAATACATTGCAAAGGTATCAATGAAGATGATCCCTTTTAAAAGCTTGATGATTTCGAAAACGATCCATGGACAAGGACTCATCCACAAATGTCTTGGGAGGATTCTGAAAGAATTAAAGGCAGCACATCCTTTCCAACAAGACAAGGTATCTGCTAGGCAAACAGAGGGCATGAAAGTACAAGACATCCAGTTTTGCCAGGAATCAATGCTCACATTGACATTCATGCACAACTTTGAAATAGATTTTGAATCATTATGAGAATGCCTATGCATATACGCCAGGTACCAAGTAAAATGAGCAGTTAAGCACACAGAAGGATCTGCAGACTGAGAATATTGCTGAGCAAAATGCAGATAATTCTGATAAGCCTAACTAGCACTTATTTATTCTCCTAGGATCAATGGCCAATTGATTTGAGGCCCAGTAAGGGAATCATTTGAACTCCAGCCTCTTCTTCGAAGAATCTTCTGATCAAAACCTTGATACCCACTAATCAACTGAGGAGAATTAGGAATAGAAGTGTTAGGAGACGAAAGAGGGACTAATAAAAAAGGATGAAGCGATGGATAGGCAAAATCATAAAATGAAGAATGGATTAAAGATGGATTTGCTAAAAATTGAGGAGATTCGGTTAAGAAAGGCGTTAAAAGATAAGCAGGAAAAGTTGATAGAATGTCAGGGGATGGGGAAGGACAAGGATCAGGAGGTAGAAAAACTCGATCTTCAATAAAAGAACAATGGGTAAATATAGGAATTTGAGGAGATCCTTGAGGTTGGAAAAGAAGGGGTAAAATGACCTTTGGGTTAAAGAGAAAAATATAAGCATCATACCTATGAGCCATTTGTTGATAATGAGTTAGGCATGGTAAGGACCTAAAGTTGATCTATGATGATAGGCTTCAAAGAAAGAAGTATCAAATGGGGGTTGGTTGGAGAGATAGGCTAAAAGATCCACCCTCAGTTGGTTAATGTTCTGGGCATGAGCTGACGCTTTAACCTGACGGTGATTCAAAATGACAGCATCAACCATAGTGTGCCATGAAAACTCAGGACACTCAACCACCTTTGAAGAATATCCCTGGAACATCTCATCAATCCTCAGCTCCAAATGTCGGACATACAAAACATCTTGTAATACCACATCTCCGACATACTAAGCCAGATCTTCATCATCTGGAATCAGTAAATCACCCCTCAAATACATATAGGACAGAAGCATCGTATCTGGAGTGACAGAGTCTTCAAAAACCATCCTCACTACTTCTATCAGCAAATCAGATGACCACGCTCCACTCCATCCATCCTCTGGAATAGGTAAATCCATCGTGGAAAGTTTTATATAGAAGGCCAACTTCTATTGTTGATAATGGACAAAAAAGAAATGATCTGGTGGAACATATTCTTGATACTGCTCAAAACAAGACCATAATAAATCCATGCGAGATTGCAATCTTTCCACCTGGCCTGAAATAAGGGACATAATGTAGCCTATCTCTCTGAAGAGCTGCCAAGTCTGCAGGGGATAGAAGAGAAATTGGTTGCACAGGACTCTGTGTATTAGACCGAGGCTGAGCCAACTGATCTTTGAGTTGCTGGATTTGAGCATTGCTCTGGTCTAAGATAGCTGTGGTTGATTTAAATTTCTCTGTTTGGGCAGCTATCACCTCCTTCATCTCTTGATTCTCCTTTTGTAACTTATCCCTCTCCTCTGTTACAGCAACCACTTAAGACCTAGCTTTTGCCAACTCAGCTTTCAACTTAGAGATTTCAGCTTTCTGAGTATCCATGAGCTTAGTCTGTTGCTCCATTTGCATACAAAGGTCAGAGAATTTCTCCTGCGTAGAGGCTAACTCAGTATTGGTCTTATTCAATTCCTCTTTAGACTGTTGAACTTCATCATAAAATGAAGAATATAATTGCTGGATACAGGCAGTCAATCAAAAGTTCAATAGAACTCTGGATATCCTTGCACAGGAACGAAATAGTATCTCCTGTTACCAGGCGGTGAACAGAAGGAATAGTAAGTTTTAGCATCCCGTCTCTATGGGCTCTGAAAAGATTTGGCGTCTGAAGGAATGCAGACAAGGTACTGCAAGACTAGGCAGGAATTGTCACTGGAACTGGAGGAGGAATAGGCACTGACTCAGTCACTTCTTGAGGCGTTTTCTCTTAATGACAAGGGAAGGAGGAGAATCATCATCCTCAATTATCACATCATCATCTTCATTATGAGGCGGAGGAGGAACTTCTGGAGGAGAGGTAAAGGAACTTCCTTTGCAGGGGCAGCATGTAACAAAAAGACATAGAGGAAGGACCTAAATGTAACATTAGTCACATTTCCTAGAGTAGCTCGGATAAAGTGGTGATCCATCTTGGAGAGGAGGTAGGTACTCCAATCAATAGTTATGCCTTTCAAAATCATTCGTGAAGCTATAAACAACTCCTTGGAAAGATAATGAGATGGGAATTTTGCAGGCATGAACCTGTCCTGAAGGAATTGGCATAGCTGTTTCCATAGGGGATTGGAAATCATGGAGACACCGACTCCTGACGTGGTAATGACCTTCTTCGGATCAAGAACATCTTGAGTCTGCTTCTGTAACAGCTTCAAAATATCGTCATTGGCGAACAACTGTCTGGCAGTAGGGACAGACTCCCCACGATATGGCAGACCAAGAGCCTTGCCTAGACTCTTCGGTGTCAGAAGAATAATAGTGCCACGAACTAGACCAGACCTCTTACTGTAAGAGGTTAAAAACTCGTCACAAATGGTAGGATCATCTGGAACTAGTGGGAAAGAAAGGCTCACGAACTTGGACAAGCCCGCTTTAGCGACAACGTCCGAATCCAGTAACAAAGAATAATCATGTAAAGCCAAAGGAATATACTGGATCAAGGGAGGAGTACGAGAGGGCGCCATTCAGATGGTTACACACACACACCACAAACACAGACAAACAAAGAGAATGCCTGCAAAGCAACAGACGAAAACCAAGGATAAGATATCAACCAAGGTGGTAAAACGTGACTCGACCAACTATCCCAAAGCAAACCACAGCCTGGAAAAAATTCGACATGACCTCTATACATATGCGACCGAAAGCTTCATGCGATACAACATGCAAACACCCAAATCCCCATATCAAGCAATCAAGAAAAAACTACACACTGTACCCTTAACCGTATCAAATGGACAAATCAGACTACAAAACGGACATCAAGACTTGACCATAACTGGACCATCAGTGTCAACTAATAGATTTGTACGTGCCCATCCCATGAAGCGAGTTCATTAAAAAGGGAAAATAAGTGCAGTGAGGGGAAATTAATTTAATGAAGGGTTCATTTGAATAAATTATTATCAATGGGTGACATTTTATTAAGTGATAAACCTTAACAAGAAAACGGCGGCTCCTTCTTAAAAGTTTAATTACAAATTATTAGATTGAAGCGGTGCTTTAACGCAACCCGGACTTCGACACCTAGACTGGGGTCTCTAAATGCAAATTCATTTATTAAAAATTAAGGTGATGTGGAGCGTTTTTTTGCCAGCGCATGCTCTTGTGACGGCTGGTTCATTGTTATTAAAAATATTAAGGTGCTGCTAAAGCACACGTAGCGCGTGCTAAGTGAATGGCGGGTTGATTTTAATTAGAAAAAGGTGTGTTTGGCGCGAGCGCGCATGCCATGGTGGTGTTTAGGATTCATGTTAAAAATTAAGCGGGAATTTTGGGATAGCGATATATATATATATAGGAAAAATACCTAAAAGTGGGTGTATGTGTATGCAATGAATGCGCACGTCTCAATCCCCAAAATGTAGGTCAGCAATCCAAAAAGAAAAACCACGGACTGAAAATATTTGGACACACGACATAACAAGATTAGTATATATGAATTTGTTTGGATGACTGATGGCTTATATGTTATTGTTTTTTAATAAAAAAAGCGTTAAAATGTTGTGTATTGTTGATTGTATATTTTGGTTTTTATGTGTTTTTGTTTGTTGTAATGTTTTTTTTTCGTGTTTTTGTTAATCTTTATGGCAAAATTTTGACAATGAAACACATATGAAAATGTTGAAGATTTTCAGCATCAATCCACCACGTGTGACCAAGGTATTTGGATTTTTCCAAAATTTTCAGCTTCTGTTTGGAATTAAAGAGGATTTTTCATGAATTTAGGCATTTAATAAAGTATTTTTTTCATAAAATAATAATGGAATAAATTAGCACAGTATTTTCAACTTAGAAAATATTCCAAAAATAAGCAAAAAAGTTGATGAAATTTTCAAAAAAAAAACTGTAATTAAATTGGTATTTTTACAAATTTTAATGAATTTTTTGCTCATTTTGTGTGTATTTTTGAAAGAAATTTTACTTTTAAATTTTTTTGATTTTTTTTTGGAGATTTTTTATTTGAAAAAATATTTCAATTGACTGCAGAAATATTGGGAAATTTTAAAGATTTTTTTTGTAATTTTTTTGGATTTTAATTGATTTTTAATGATTTTTTTAATTTTTAAAGGTATTTTTAAGGGTTTTCGGGTTTGGAAATTAAAAATTCGGGAATATACCCGGGAATGGACTACATGTCAGCTGTGTGTGAACAGTTAGCTGGTGCACACCACCGCACGGATAAGCTAACGCGCGTCCCCGCGCGTGAACAGCCGCTAACGGACTCCCGCACCCGCACACGAACAACCACGCGTGCAACTCTGCAGACGCACACACCTCATGTGTGACAGGGGGCTGAGAAGAGTTTCTGTAGGGTGCTGCGTATTTCTGCGGTTTTCGTCTTGTTGCGGTTTGGAGGTCTTCGGCGGGGGGTAGGTAAGAAATGGGCTTAGGAGGGGGGTTTGTAGATGAGTGTGAAGGGGGGCTTATGGGGGGGTGGTGTGGGAGTGTGTGTGGGGGTGAATGAGTGGGACTAGGGGCCTTGTGGGGGGGTGGGGAGGTGGGTGGATATTGGGGGAAATAGGGGCTTGTGGGGGGGTTGGGAGGAGGATGGGAATTGGGGGCTTGGAGGGGAGAAAGGGTGGGACTGGTGGGGGGAATGGGCGGGAAGGAGGCCCAGGCGGGAGGAGAGGGAGGCGACAGGTGCGTCAGCAACGGGCTGGGGAGGGCATGAAGGAGCGCCAGCCAGGAGGGGCTGCGGGTGGCGTCCGGCGGCGTGGCGTGGTGGCACTGCGGGATTCCACAGGCGACCCAGGCAGAGGAGGCGAGCATAGGGGGGCCAGGCGGAAGGCCACAGGAGCGGGCGGGGGCAGCTTTGACAGCGTCCGGGGCGGGGGGCCCAGGCGGGGCTAGGCAGCGGAATGGCGGGCAAGCAGGGGAGAGGAGGGAGGGAGGAGAAGAGGAGGAGGAGGGAGAGGGAGGTGGAGATGGAGAAGAGGAGGGGACGTAGGGGGAGAGGGGGAGGGAGGTGGTTGGTAGGGAAGGGTGTCGGGGAGAGAGAAAGGGGGGGTGGGGGGTGATAGGGGAGGGTGCCCATGGGATGCCCGTGGGGGGTGGGGGGGAATAGGGGAGGGTGCCCATGGGAGGAGGGTGCCCGTGGGAGGTGGGGAGGGATAGGGGAGGTTGCCCGTGGGGGGTGGGGACCTCTCATAAAAGAAAGACGTGTCCCCGTCCTGCGCGCGTGCACGGGGCGGGGTAAAAAAATTTACCGTGACAGGATCGGAAGGGCGCCAGGATGTCAGTACGGGGCACGCGGACGCGACCGGGGCATGTGGAGACGCGTAAAATCGAAAAAGGGCGCGTTCACGCGCGGGATGAGTCGCGCGAAAACACATATAAACAAGAAAAAATTAATATCGCACAATCCGGGAATCGAAACGAAATGTTGTAAAAGCAAAAATGGGGCAGGACGGCAGGGGGAAGACAGAGAAAACGTGCAACAGAGGTTTCGGGGAGGTAAAGGGCGTTCACATGCAAAAAACACGAAAAACGGCCCCGAAAACACATGTAAAAATTAATAATTAAAAATCCAAAAGTCGAAAGAGGGTGGAGGAAAAAGGAAAAAGGTGGGAGAAGGCGCGATGGATACGGCTGTCAAATCAAATTGGAAGTCCGATGCAAATAGGGTAGGTTCACATGGAAAAATGTCAAAAAGACGCACGAAAAAGTCTCGAGAATCTGCAAAAATTAATATTGGACAAACCGTGCATCGAAATGACACGGAGTAAAAAGGAAAAATGTCAGGGAGAAAGTGGTTGTTAGGGGTATGATGTCAGATCACCGTTCCGAAGCAAGCAAAGCGTGTTCACATGGAAAACCAGCTAATTTGTGCAAAAAGCGTCAAAAATTAATAACGCAAGAACCGTGCACCGGAACAGGGGTAGATAAAAAGGAAAATTGGACAGTTCAAAGGGATGAACAGGGCGATAAGGTGGGATGTGGAGTTCGGTGAACGTAGGGTACGTGCTCATGGCAGGACAACAACATCAGGGAATAAAGGAAAACTGCAAGGGAACAGCCCTGAGGGTGGGTGAAAAATGAACGGGTGGGTTGGGAAGGGACCCCAGCAGGGTAAAAGCAAGGCATGGCATAGAGGCATTAGCAGGTTGAGGCATATGCAGAGGGGTATGCAATGTAGACACGCAGGGACGCGTCCCCACACTTAAAACCTTAACGGACAGGGTTAACCGAGCAACAGGGACCTAGGACCAGTCAACAAACCAACCGCTTACATCCCCATACTTAAAACATGACCGTCACTGAGAAACAGAAGGGGTAGGGTTAGAAAAACTTGGCCCATATTGTAGAGAATCAAGGTTGATTGTTGATGGCACGTCCACTGTCGTTGTCGGCTGTAGGAGGTACCAAGGTTCACTCTAGCATACGTTCTTCGTAGCAGGGACCACGCGACAGCATCCAGGGAGGTAGCTGATTGAAGGAATCGCATGAAAGTCGCCGATGATGACGAATGTTGCACTCAATGCACAATCACTCATATGGAATGAAAGAGCAGTCACTCACCCCATGACTAATATCACTCGAGAAATAATGATTGAAACCCATATCTCACACCCGGTTTAGGAATCGACAAGGGAATGGTGCAGAGGGAGTATGCCAGGGTGCACAGTTGATGGTGCATCAGTGCGTCCAACCCGTCTGGCATAGATGCAAGCAGGAAGGTAAGGGAGCCTGGCAGTGCAGTGTACAGAATAGGGTGACGTGTCCTGTGATGATGGTAGAGACCCACCCCGTGGGTGCATAGGGAAACGAGAACTACCTGAATCCAAGTGTCATAACGTCCCTCAAATCTCGCCTCTCAATAAGTGATTGAGGAAAGACCAGTCACACTCAGCCCACCCTCTGTCTCATGCTCTGTTGAAAGATATAGAGGGCAACCATGTCCTGAAACCCATTGATGTAATCCTCACGGTCACTTGTGCACAGGGTTGTATGCCGTGTGCGCATTTGATGGTGCAACTGTGCATCCCGCCCTGTGCCGGCATACGGTGCGAGAAGGAAGGCCAGGGAGCCTTATAATGCAGTGCACAGAAACAGATCGTGCTTTGTGCATTGAGAGGCCCGTCCCATGCGTGCAACACTTCATTCACACTCACTACAAGGGAATGGGGCAATAGCGACGACCATTTGCGACGCAAAAAAGCGGTGTCGCTAAAAGCGTCGCTATATTTAGCGATGCTAATAGCGACGCATATAACGACGCTAATAGCGACGCATATAGCGACGCTAATAGAGACACAAATAGCGACACAAATAGCGACGCCGGTCTGGGGAAAAAGTTTCGAAAACCCGAGCGTAACATTCGCCGAGAGAACATTTGCGAGAAAGAATGAAAGAGAGAGCGAGAGAGCTTAAAGCTTTGCGAGGGAGAGAGAGAGAGAGAGAGAGAGAGAGAGAGAGAGAGAGAGAGAGAGAGAGAGAGAGAGAGAGAGAGAGAGAGAGAGAGAGAGAGAGAGAGGGAGCTCATCACCATGCTGCCGCCGCTATATATGAAGAAGAAAGAGAAGTGTGCAACGGAGAAGGGAGGGAAGGTGCAAAGAGAAGGTACAAAGGGTTTCATCTTCAGGCCTTTGAGGTAGGTACATTGCCTCTTCTTGCTTTATTTTTATATTATCTTGTTTTCTTTTTTTGTTTTTCTTTGCAAAGAGATACATGGAAAGAGAGGGAGGGAGGAAATAAGGGAGAAGAATGAAGGGAGAGAAAGAGAGAAAATGGTAGAGAAAGGAAATAAAGAGAAAGAGGAAGAGAGAAATGAGAGATGAAGGGAGGGAGAGAGGATGAGTGAGAGAAACAACGAGAGAGAGAGGGGGAAAAAACAAAGAGAGAGGAAACAAAGAAAGGAAAATAGAGAGATAAAGAGAGGGGGAGAGAAATAGAGAGAGGGAGAGGGGAGGGGGAGAGAAATAGAGAGAGGGAGAGGGAAGGAAGAGAGGAGGAGGACGTAGAAAAGAAGGGTGAGGTAAAGAGAGGAAGGAGAGTGAAAAGAAGAGAGAGAGAGGGAGAAAGAGAGATAGAGAGAAAAAATAGAAAGCGAAAGAGAGGGAGAGAGAAATATGAGAAGGTTAATAAAGAAAAGTAAAGGGAGAGGGGGGAGAGAGAGATAAAGAGAGGTGGGGTGACATTTCTTTCAATATCTTTGTTTCTTAAGCTTTTTATTTTCTATCTTTGATTGTCTTTGCAATGAGATGAGTTGAGTGAGAGTGGGGAGGGAAGGAGGGAGAGAAATAGAGAGAAGAAGGGAGGGGAAGGAAGAGAGAGATGGAGAGAAATAAAAAACAGGAGAGAGAGGGGCTTCATAAAAAATTGTCAAAACCCGAGCATGGCATTTTACAGGTTTGTAAACAAGCAAGAGAGAGAGAGAGAGAGGCCGTTGCCACTGCCACCATCCACGAAGAGGGAGGAGACAAGTGTAAAGGAGAAGGAAGGAACTCCCGAATGAGAAAAAAATGAGAGAAGTACGAAGGGATTTTTCTTCAAGCTTTGAGGTAAGTGCATTATCTATTCTCTCTTTGTTTTTCTCTTTTCTTTACTTATCTCTTTCTTTTTGTTGATGAGTGTATTGAGAGAAGAAGTGAGAGAGATCAACATGTACAAGGGAGATTGAGAGAGAAAGAGAGAGAGAGAGAGAGAGAGGTCACTGCCACCGCCAATCCACCACAAAAAGAGAGGAGACAATTGCAAAGAAGAAGGAGGGAGCCCGTGAAGGAGAAGAAGAAGAAGGAGAGAAGTGCGAAGGGATTCTTCTTCAAGCTTTGAGGTAAGTGCATTATCTATTCTCTCTTTGTTTTTCTCTTTGAGGTAAGTGCATTATCTATTCTCTCTTGTTTTTCTCTTTGTTCTTCAAGCTTTGAGGTAAGTGCATTATCTCTTCTCTCTTTGTTTTTCTCTTTTCTTTACTTCTCTCTTTCTTTTTGTTGATGAAGAGTGTATAGAGAGAAGAAGTGAGAGAGATCAACGTGCGCAAGGGAGATTGAGAGAGAGAGAGAGAGAGAGAGAGAGAGAGAGAGAGAGAGAGGTCGCTGCCACCGCCAATCCACCACAAAAAGAGAGGGGACAATTACAAAGAAGAAGGAGGGAACCCGTGAAAGAGAAGAAGAAGAAGGAGAGTAGCGCAAAGGGATTCTTCTTCAAGCTTTGAGGTAAGTGCATTATCTATTCTCTCTTTGTTTTTCTCTTTTCTTTACTTCTCTCTTTCTTTATGTTGATGAAGAGTGTATAGAGAGAAGACGTGAGAGAGATCAACGTGCGCAAGGGAGATTGAGAGAGAGAGAGAGAGAGAGAGAGAGAGAGAGAGAGAGAGAGGTCGCTGCCACCACCAATCCACCACACAAAGAGAGGGGACAACTGCAAAGACGAAGGAGGAAACCCGTGAAGGAGAAGAAGAAGAAGGAGAGTAGCGCGAAGGGATTCTTCTTCAAGCTTTGAGGTAAGTGTATTATCTATTCTCTCTTTGTTTTCTCTTTTCTTTACTTCTCTCTTTCTTTTTGTTGATGAAGAGTGTATAGAGAGAAAAAGTGAGAGAGATCAACGTGCGCAAGGAAGATTGAGAGAGAGAGAGAGAGAGAGAGAGAGAGAGAGAGAGAGAGAGAGAGAGAGAGAGAGAGAGAGAGAGGTCACTGCCACTGCCAATCCACCACAAAAATAGAGGGGACAACTGCAAAGAAGAATGGAGGAACCCGTGAAGGAGAAGAAGAAGAAGGAGAGAAGCACGAAAGGATTCTTCTTCAAGCTTTGAGGTAAATGTATTATATCTTCTCTCTTTTTTTTCTCTCTTTTATTTACTTCTCTTTTTATTTTTGTTGATAAAGAGATGTATAGAGAGAAGAAGGGAGACAGATCAACACAAGGGAGATTGAGAGAGAGGGAGAGAGAGAGAGAGAGAGAAGCTGCCATTGCCACTACCATTGCCACCACATCCACTAAAAGAGAGGGGACAACTACAAAGGAGAAGCCAACCTCTGTCTCTTCTCCATCTTGCCCTCCTCGAGCTTGCATGGCAGGCACCAAGCAAGCATGTCCCCGTTTCTCGGCCATGGAGAGGCCTCATGCCAAAGACCGCCACCTAGAGTACAAGGTGGAGCCTCCTCTAGTGCAGCAACAGGTACTTTCCATAGAGCACAACGACCACTAAAGAAGAAGAGGAGATGGAAACCAGGCATGAGTGTGAGACAACCCACCAGTAGGAAGGTAGACTGCTACAACTATGACGATAGAAAGAAGAGCCTACATGATGTACTACATGTGCCTTCTATTACCAAGAATCTATTGTCGATTGGACAGATGGCAAAACGAAATTTGCAAGAATCTAGTGTCGGTTGGATAGATGATTTCAACTGATACACATGGCTGTACATTCGGAAGTACAAGGATGAGGTACTCGATGTCTTTAAGCAAATGGGTTTATAAAGAGAAATGCAAGTCAGATGGTTTGTTGGAAAGGTATAAAGCCCGGCTCGTTACAAAGGGATATGCACATCAATACAGCCTAGATTATGAGGAGACTTTCAGCTCGGTTGCTAAGATAAAAATGGTGAGAATAGTCATTGCATTAGTGACTTCTAAGGGCTGAAAATTATGAAAAGTGGATATAAAAAATGCATTCATGAATGGTGACTTGCTTGAAGAGGTATATATGGAGTAGCATGAGGGTTATGTATACAACCTGAGGTGTATATGGATACTAGCTAGCAACCCCGTCTATCATGCTAGATCCAAATACATAGAGATTCATTACGATTTCATCAGAGAAATGGTACTTGTAGGACAGATTGATCTACTTCATGTGAAGACACAAGACCAGGTAGCCGATATCTTTACCAAATCACTTGGTAAAGAGAAATTTGTTTGTTTCATGGATCTACTTAGAGTACAGTAACTAATCTGAGCTCAAGAAATGGAGTTTGAGAAGGGGGAGAATAAGCTGGAGTAAGCAGAAGATCAATGGGACTTATTCATATCTCAGGGTTCTAACTATAATGAAAGCTTGAAGTGAAGCTCTTCTTCTTGGGCCTAACAAGTGATAAAAAAGCTTCTTGATGGATTAGCGACGCATATAGCGATGCAAATAGCGACGAATCGATGACGGGGATAATTTTTTTCATGAATAATTCCGTCGCTTTCAACGTCGCTATTGGGTCTATATGTTGTAGTGACTTCTCACCTCTCATTTGACTTAAAAGGAAAAGAGTGGTCTCTCACCCCACCCTCTGTCTCACTCTTCGTTGATAGTTACAGAGGGCAACCATACTCACTTCCCCATCTGGTTAGGATGAAAGCTCCCGTCACTCGATTGTTTGTCGATGAAGATCACGTCGTCAGTTGTTGAAGAGGCGTACCCAGGGAGGTAGCCATCAAATCTGATACTTCAATTGGTTGTAGAAAAGATCGTTTGTGAAATGGGCAGACCGACTGATGAAGTTGCAGAGATAGCGCACCAAGGGAGGTGGCTTCAAATTTCTTCTGGACAAGTTTTTGCTGGTGAGTCAGTTATCCTGAACTGCAGGGTGTTACCACCTTTTCCACAGCCAGCTTCCCACCCAAGGGTGTTAAACACCTGTTCTTGGAACGAGGCCTGCTATGACAGGGAATTGCTTCCTTTTCTCCCATAACAGTTTTTTTTCTTTCTTTGTTGGTTTTTTTTTTCCCCTCCTATTCCCGGGGGTGTCTCCACTTTTTCTCGAAGAATAGGTCGGCATGATAGGGACCGAAGTCCTTTTCTCCCATGACCGATATATTTTTTTTCTTTTTTTTTCTTTTTTTTTTCAGTAGGAAAGAAATGGTAGAAAGATCATATGTCAGAACCAACCTCGCCACTGTCATTGGTGGAAAATAGAGGATAAGAGATCAGGGGCGGGAGGTAGGGCTGAGGGGACAGAGGGTTGCATCCATCTCATCAGGAGTGGCTGAAGAACGACTATCAAAAGTAGCATCATAAGAGGTACAGTGCCACGCCAACGAGGGAAAGGATCAGGTGACCGTGATTGTCAAGATCCCCAAGGAGGGAAGTACTTCTTCAGGCGATATCCATTGATCAGGAAGGGATCATCAGAGGCATCAACGGTCTGCACTTGGACAGAGCCATTAGGGTTGACAGCAAGTACCTTATATGGGCCCATCCACCACTGTTGAAGCTTGCCAGGAAACTTGCCAAATCATGAATCATAGGCTAGGACCAAATCACCTTCCTTGAACTCCTTGTGCTTGATGAAGCTGTCATGGTAAGTCTTACGTCGAGCTTGCGTGGCTTCCATGCACTGTAGAGCCATCTTGCGAGTTTCGTCCAAACATTCCAGGTGCAGGAGACGGCGTTGCAGTGAACCATCGTCCCCCAAACGCTCTTTGATAGCCACTCGCAAAGAGGGTAATTCCAGTTCAACAGAGAAAATAGCTTCTGTACCATACACCAGCTGGAAGGGTGTCTGTCCTGTTGCTGCTTTATGGGAGGTTCTGTACGCCTAGAGGGCCTCTGTAAGTCAATCATACCAATCATGATGATGTGCGGCAATTGTTCTTGTCAGAATCAAGTAGAGGATTTGATTCGTGACTTCGACTTGGCCGTTGGCTCTGGGGTAATAAGGAGTGGACTTGCGATGGCGGATCTTATACAACTCTGTCAACTCTTCCATGACTTTATTGATGAAATGAGTGCCTCTGTCACTTACCAGCTCTAGGGGACTGCCAAAACAGGTGATGATATTCTCATACGTGAACAGGGCCATGCTGTTACCATCGTCCCGCTTAGGGCTTTAGCTTCACACCACTTTGTGACATAATCCATATATACGAGGATGTATCTGTTCTGTTTCCTTCTAGTGGGAGGATCGATTGGGCCAACAAAGTCGATGCCCCACTTCTCGAAAGGCTTCAAAGGAAGGATAGGTTGCAGTGGCATGGCACTTGTTTTGGTGGGTTTCCCCATTCGCTGACAAGCATCACATCGCTTGTAGTAATCATAAGCATCCTTGTGGATGGTCGGCCACCAGTATCCTACTAGCAGAGCCTTCTTGGCTGTGGCTTCTCCTGCAAAGTGGCCTCCACATGGCAAGCCTTCAAAACAATCCCAATCTTATCTCCTGCAATACATCTTCTGAGCACTTCATCTTTGCCTTTCTTGTACAGGGCACCGCCTAACAGTAGGGGGCTGATTCTAACATAAGCTTCTTCCTTTCCCGACTGGAAATGCCAGGAGGGTACTATTAGGTTGCCAGCAGATTGGCAATGTCTACATACCAGGGAGTTATAGTTTCTACCAGGAATAGGGAAGCATCAGGGAGGTCTGGGTCATCCTGCTCCTTGTCTGCAATCTGCGGGATACACGACAGATGATCAGCCAGAACATGGGAACGACCAGGTTTGGTGATTACCTCAAAGTCAAACTCCTGGAATAGAAGGAGCCATCTCATCATGCGTCCTTTCACATCTGCTTTGTTTATCAGGAAGGCCAGGGCCTCATGATCCATATAAAATTTAAAGTGGGTAGATAGTAGGTAGTGGCGAAACTTCTCTAGGACAAACACCATTGCCAAGCACTCCAGCTCTGTCACTGTATAGTTCTGCTCTCTATCAGTGACTTTTCAGCTTGTGTAATAGATAGGTTGATCTAATTTCGAGGGGCCCTTTTGATATAGGACAGCACCTAGCCCTTCAACTGATGCATCAGTGTGTACATGAAACTCCTTCGTCCAATCAGGAGGCTGCAGAATGGGTGCCTCAATCAGACACTGCTTCAGAGTGTTGAAGGCTGTGTCACATTCTTCCGTCCAAATAAACTCTGCATCTTTCCTCAGAAGCTTGTGCAAGGAGGTTGTCTTTGTTACAAAATGGGCTATGAACCTTCTGTAGTAACCCACGTGGCCTAGGGATCCCCTCAACTATTTGAGGTTGGTGGGTGCTGTCAGAGCTGCAATCTTTTCAATCTTTGCAGGGTCTGTTGATATCCCTTGTGCAGAGACAATGTGGCCCAATAGAACTCCAGAAGAGACCCCAAAGATGCATTTGTCGAGGTTGAGAAAAATCCCATACTCCCAAAAAGCATTGTTCTAGGTGTTCCCAGTGTTCATGGATCAAACTATAGACACAGAAGTCATCCAAATATACCTCAATAAAGTCGTGCAGATGATTTTGGAATGTAGCCATCATGACTCGCTGGAAGGTAGCAGGGGCATTGCAGAGCCCAAACGGCATCACTCGGTAAGCGTAGGTCCCCCATTCTGTGGTAAAGGTTGTTTTGGATTGGTCTTCTTCTGCTATCTGCACTTGGTTATATCCGCTGAATCCATCCAGAAGGGAATAAAGCTCATGTCCTGCCACTGTGTCCAACAGTTGGTCTGTGAAAGGGATAGGAAAGTGATCCTTCTTCGTCTTGGAATTCAACTTGCAAAAATCCACACATATACGAAGCTTGCCATTCTTCTTGGGTACAACCACGATGGGTGAAACCCATTCACTATTTGCCACTAGATAGATGAATTCGGCTTCCAGAAGCTTCAGTAGCTCTGCTTTCACCAAGGTCGAATAATTTGGGTTCATTCGCCTCTGTCGTTGCCGTACTGGCTTGGCATCAGGCTCCAAGTCAATATGATGCTGACATATTGTGGGATCAATCCCCTTTAGGTCTTTGTAGGACCATACAAACACGTCCAAATTCTCTTTCAACAAGTTGTACAAGGTTGACAACTCCTCTTCTGGTAGGCTGCTACCCACCTTCAATGGCGTTCAGTGCCATCTGCATCCACAAAGGTTAACTGCCTTTCACCTTTTACTTCACGGATGAAGGTCCCACGGACTGCTTCTGGGTACAGATCCGACTCCTTCAAGGGGGTGGTGTTCTCTTCTGATGTCCCACTAGACCCAATGTCTTCCTGCCGTAAGGACTTAGGTTGCCCCTTGAAATGGTGAAATGGGATCAGGGCTGTCTCGGTTTTGGTTTCGAGATTAGTTACCTCTTGGCTTGAAGACTCATCTTCTGATGACGCATCTAGGAACATCACATAACAGGGACCCTCTGATGCCTGTTGGAATCGTGAGACTGGTGCTTGTTGGCACGGTGCATCATCATCATATTTTCTTGGCAAAGGTGGGCGAGGGCGGCATGAGCTACTAGTGCTTGTTGGCACGGTGCATCATCATCATATTTTCTTGGCAAAGGTGGGTGAGGGCGGCATGAGCCATTGCTGCTGAAAGACGGCTTGGTCTTCTTTAACCATTTCTTATAAAGATTTTGCATATGAGAAGATCCATTTACCAGACCAAATGGTACCATTGCCATTCTGTCCCACAGCATGAGCTCGTCTGCTTCTGATGCTTCTGGAACTTCTTCTTCATATATATCCTCTTCGGGTGGGATAGACTCTTCCGTCTCGCTTTCATAACCTTCTTCTTCAATATCACCTCCATCCTCTTCAGTCTTAGTCTCAGTCTCAGTCTCAGTCTCAGTCTCCGTAGGAGCTCTGTAAGAGAAGAACATGTTCTTTGTTTCATCTTCTACCTCTGTCTCTGGCTCTGCTATGGCCATGTAACAGGGAGAGCAGTACATCCATACTTCTATCTCACTATCAGAAGTAATTTCGGAAATCGTTCCTGGTTTAGGTAGGAAGTATTCACCCATTGATAATGGCTTTGCATCTTTTGGGAGTTGGCTTACAGTATCCACTGTTAAGGAACATGCCACTATTTTCTTGGGAGGGATTTGTTTGACAGCATCTTCGTCTGCTGATGTTCCATCTGTAGCCTCATTAGGGGAGTCAGAAGATAATTCCAAGGAGGTGGATCCATGTCCTTTTTGAGCACCATATAGCTTCAGCACCACTTTATTAGGTCCTCTACCCAAGGTCAAGGTTCCTTTGAACCAATCCGTCCTTGCTCGGGCTTCAAAAAGCCATGGTCTGCCCAGTAACAGAGGGTAGGATGTACCATAAGAGTTTGGCTTCACCACTAGATAGGTTAGCCAATAATCTTTTCCAGCCACTATAGTCTTCACATACGGGAGAATGCCCAAAGGCTTGATTCTGCTCTGATCCGCCAGTCTGATGAGCCATTGGGTTGGTTGCATACCTTGTAGGCCTAGATCCTTCATTGTCACATCCGTCATAATGTTCACTGATGATCCACCATCAATCATTGCATTTGCAATAAAGCAGCCTTCTATCCACATGCCAGTCTCTGGGGTACTCGGATCTAGGAAGGCGTTAAACACATCCACTTCTTTTACAGGCTCTGAAGCTTTGTTGGACTTTGTTGCTGTTGAGGGAGCAATCCTTAAGCCACGTCTTCTTGTCAGTATACTTTTGAACCTTTTTCGGCAACTGGGAGACAACATCAATAATTGTCGGAATGTGAGGTTTGGTTTAAAGGTATCTAGATCTCTGACCAGATCGTATTCCTTAATATGATCCATGGGCTTCTCTAACCAGTTAGGGAATGGGGCAACACCCATTTTCATTTTTCTTCTTTCTTCCAATGGGGGCATCATAGGGACTTCTTCTGCCACTTGTGGCACTTCCTCCTCTTCTATCTCCTGGACCTCTGGTGCTGTCTCTGGAATTGTCTCTGTGACTCTCTGTGGCACTGTAGTGCTCTGTACGACACTGTGAGGCTCTGTTCTCTCCTGTTCTTCTGTTGGAAGATTGAACTTTACTGTTCTGACAAGAGGATTATTTTCTTTCTGGATAGGTGGTTCCTTCTTCTTTGCACGCGTGATGGCAGCAACTTCCAATTCCACTAAATTGGAGGTAGGCTCTTGGGCCTTGGCCAGACTATCAGTAGCACTGTTTTTCACTGGGGCTGGGCTTGGACAGTCTTTTGCAGTGTGGCCTTCTCCTTTGCATCGACTGCATAAGGGCTTATAATCCACTGACCTTGGAATTTGGACAATTTGGTGAATTATGTCCCTTTTCTCCGCATTTGTAACACTCCACTTCTGATCTCTAACCACCGCCAGACTGTCTTCCTCTGTAACTTTGAGAGGGAAACCTCCTTGGACCGAAATTAGGACCAAACTCTCTAGGCTTTGGTCCAATATCCTGTGTTGTCATTTTGGATTCCAACAAGTTGAATCTTGCATCTTCTTCCTTCCTTCTCCTATCATGCATCTCCTTCAGAGAGCAAATATCCTCTGTATGGTTCTTCCGCAAATAGTAGGAATAGAAAGCTCCAGGGACTGTTGGCTTTCGTGTACATTCAGTGGCTAAATGGCTTGCTTGATGACACTTACCACACCAAGTATTTGACCGCATCACATCTCTTCCTGCTCCTGCAACATTGGATATGCTAGTGGTATTCACTTTCAGTGTCTGTAGCTGCTCTGTAATCACATCCATCAACTTCTTTTTGATATTTGCAATTGAGTTGGATAAATAATCCTTCAAGTTTTGAGGAGTCTCTGTAATCACTGCATAAACAGGTTGGGCTGGTGCAGAGGGGTCTCTGTTCTAATTCTAATTTAGAGCTCCTGTTTAAACTGTTGACTGTTGGCTCTAGTTGGTAGGGTTCCACTGTTGCTGCTAATTTGGCATTGGAAAAATTGGTTGGGACCATTGTTATTGTGGTGGTTGAACCATCATTTGAGGCATTGATTGTGGCCACTGTGGATTTGGTGCACTGTACTGTGATACTGAGGGCATCTGTTGGTAGAGATAGGGGACTGTCCCTGGAATTGCATTTGGTGGGTACATCATTCTTGGCATCAGAGGAGGTAGGACTCCTCTTCCTGGATTCATCGCCAATCTAGCTTCCACTTCATCGTACAGTCTTGCACCTTCTGTTGCAGCTTGCAGTGTGGTTGGTCTTTGCAGCTCCACAAACTTACGGACTTCTGGTTGTAATCCTCTGAGAAACACTCCCTTCTGAATGCCATCATCTAGATTATGGTTAGTCCATCTCTTCAGGATGGATTCCATTCGTGAGACATAAGCTTCTGCTCTTTCTCCAGAGGACTGACTTAAATTCATAAATTCCTCTCGCATCCGCTCTTCAAAACCTTCACGCCTGAATTTAGTGAGGAAGGCCAACTTCAGTCGTCCCATGTGCCAAAAGTTTCTGTTGCTTGTCTCTCATACCACTGAAATGCCGCGCCCTTGAAAGTGGTGGGAAATATGGCCAACCAATACTCAGGGATTCTCGCATTGTTAGCCATACATGCTACCATAAACTCTGCTACATGAAGATCGGGGTCTTCATTGTACTCTCCCTTAAAAACTAGCAATGGAACTACATTCGCTGGCCTGTCACATCAATATTTCCAGGATGGATCTGGCTTGGAAGTGGACCTCCAGCAGGAGGAGGAAGGGCTTGATGTGCCATTGAGACTTCTGTAAAGAGTTCCGCAAGGGCGTCAAAGGCGGCTTCTATTGCGAGCAAATTCTCGGCTCTGATTTTTGCTTTCTCTCTTCTCACGTACATCTGGACTTGTTCTAACGCTTGCCTCTTTATTGCGTCATTCATCAAGGGGTTGGCTCCACTATATTGTTAGTGCTCCACAAAGGGATAATAGAAGGCTTCAGTCTCTGGAGGAATCTCTTGCCAACATTTCTTCTACTTCTTCCTTTTCAACGTCTTTGAATTCTACTTTCATGCCACTGCACAGAGGAAGGTATTCGGTTCTGAAGGTGTCAAAATGCATACGTCTAAGCATTGTGGTGGTGCCATCATCATAGTAATGCCAGCTTCTGATGGTTTCAACAGTGTATGTTGTGAAAAACACTCTGTCTACCAACTTCCAGTGGGTTGCTAATTGAACAAACAGAAGATTATCAGTGCACCAAGCATCCCATGTATCTTGCTGTTGAGCATCCACGAACAAATTCCAACTCTTTTCCTTCTTATTTTTGTGAACCTCCACAGACCAAGACTCCTGAAGCTTCTTCACAATCTTCCACTTGATGATGTCTGGAAACTTCTCAATGAACGCCAAATCTTCCATGGATGGTCATTCTCTCTGTTTCTGCTCTTCAGTTTGTTCCCAAACAGTTTGCCACCAAGATGCAAGTTTCTACTGCTTCAACATGAAGAGGAAACTGTCCAACACATAGAGCATGCATCATGATGGTGATATGTTTCCGCCATTATGGGATGAACTTTTTGTGGAAAGTGGCCTTGATTATAAGAAATTCCAACTCTTCAGTGGAAGAAGGAACTTTACAAACATCTATTGAATTCTTCTCTTCTTGGCAATGCCATTTTTTCATTTTCAACCTCTTCTGGTGCTTGTTGATGGCAAGTCTTCCCCGGCTGCGCATCAAAAACATGGAGCCCCAAGAGGAACACCAAGGAAAAGGGAATTCTATTGCAAGAAAATCTATCTTGTAATATCAACAAGCTTTTATTTCATTCTTTTGATAATCAAAACAAAGAAAATAGCAATTCTTCACGCAACATCATAGTAGATATCTCCCACGGATTTGATAGAATCAACCATATTCTTCAACATCTTCACAAAATCCATCAATAGAACAAAGAAAGCAAAGGAATACACCATCTTTGAATGAAAATACATCACATAGTATTCATCTTCAATGTCTTCATAGTTCTCTCTCTCAATCTCTCATATACAATCACACTATTTTGATAGATTTGACTATCTTTGACTCTCTCTCTCTCTTTCCATCAATAGTATATCATATCCTCACTACAATCACTCAATAATCATCCACAATAATCCTTCTTAGGTCGTGGATGCACCTCCTAAGAGGTATGTCTGATATGAAGAGGCACCAGAGCCACTACAGTGACTCTTCATAGCTCACCACAGTCACTTCACTCCAGTCTTTACTTGAGTCTTCAGCAGCTACTTCTTTGACTTTTTTTAGCTCTTTTGGACTTGTATTCACATCTTTCCAAGGCTAGAAAACTTTCCCAAGCTATACTCTCATCCAACAGAACACATACAGAAGCATACAGAAGGTCTACAAAGGCTCAACAGAGAGTTACAGAAGGTCAACAGAAAGCATCAAAACCACATAACTCATACCAAAACCATTCCAAACCATCAAAAATCACTCAATAATCTTTCAAACAATCTCAAACCCTATCAATCAATACTCCATCCTTTCATACAGAGAGAAAACAGAACAAAACAGAAGCTCAACAGAAGCTATCAGGACCAAACAAAACATATCAGAACATCAACAGAACTTCACATCTCTACTAATAAACATCATGAGCTTAATAAAACCATTCCAACCTATCCAAAACACTCTCAAACCACTTCCAAATCAATCAATCATCTCATAAAATCAACCATTCAGATCTCAAAAACAACAAAAATCAGCCAAAAAATAAGTCATTTCAACACTCAACAGTTCGCCTAAACATTGGACGAACTTAAGGGAGTCGACCCCAGGGTCGTGACTCATAACATCCCAATGGTTCCAGATGCAGTGCCAACAAAACAACGACCTTACCCCATGAATCCCAAGCACGCCCATGCAGTGAAGGAGGAGATTGATAAACTCATGAGGGCAGGTTTCATATATGAGATCGAGCACACGGACTGGGTATCACCTATCGTGATTGTCATGAAGAAAAATGGAAAAATCTGAGTATGCGTAAACTACAAAAAGGTGATGTAAAATATTACATGGCGGAGCGAACAGAATCTGAGAAAGAGATAGAGAGTACACAACAAATAAGACGAGAATCAGTAAATTCTTTAACTTCAAACAACTGATACAAAGATGGCTCTGTCCACCCGTGCGCTTCCACTATGTGAAGCTTAGATGGCGATCTAGACAGAAGATAGGTGAAGAGCTTAAGGCTAGCTGGAACAACAACTCTGACTGGATGAAAGATGAGTGAGAGATGGCTGCGAAGGGGTTTAGCTTTTATAGTCCGCGAAGGTCGTTAGGTCGGCCTACTGAACCGACCTACCATATGAGCCTCCACTAGTCGACCAGGGAATATTCCCTTTACCATCGGACCGGGGGCGCTGCCAGGGGCCGCTTTCACGGTCCCCGGACCCCACAATAGGGGCCCCTTTTAACTCCCTTACACCGCAACTGGATGCAATGCGCCTCGAGTTGCTACCAGGTTAACCACTCCGTCTAACCTAAAGATTAGATCCATAATAGTCACCTTTTTGCCATCCAGTCACATAGACCTCATCTGATATACAAGTCAGGACTCAACCAATGTCCGGGCTCACATTTGGCTTCTCCTCATAATGGGGACCTTACAACTTTGAGCACCATGAATCATTGGTAGTACCTAATGAGGGTGGGGCATTGATCATATCTAACACCCCCCCTCAATGTCCACCCATAGGTGAACTATCTCCTCGGCCCAATGCCGAGTCTCTGAAGATGAACTTGAGGTAGATCCTTCGTAAGTGCTTTGGTGAAGATATCTGCTCCATTCTCCTCTGTTGGACAGTAGACCAGTTCCACTATCCCATCCTCCATCAAATCACGCACATAGTAATACTGGATCTCTATATGTTTGGTGCGTGTATGAAACACTGGATTTTTGGCAATGGTGATGCAACTCTGATTGTCACATCTCAGCACAGTTGGTTCTTCATCCTGCACTCCCATATGCCATAGAATCCTTCTCAGCCATACGGCTTCACATGCAGCAAAACAAGCTGGCTTGTACTCTGCTTCGGTAGAAGACAATGCCACTGTTGGTTGCTTCTTACTAATCCAAGAGAAAATTTCTGAACCCAAAGAGAAACAATAACCAGAAACTGACTTCCTAGAATCAATGTCTCCTGCCCAATCTGAGTCACAGTTCCCCACAAGAGAAGCTCCAAAACTGTATGTGATACCATAGTCAAGAGTTTCCTTCAAGTATCTAAGCACCCGCATCCCAGCCTTCCAATGACTCTCATGAGGTTTGTTTGAGAACCTGCTCAAAACACCAACAGCAAAATTGATATCTGGTCTGGTGTTACACAAGTAGATCAGACTGTCGACCAACCTCCTATACCTCTACCCCAATGTCTGCTAGTGCTGATGTATCCTTGACGGATAACATTGCATTCATCTCCATAGGTGTAGCTATCTCCTTGCACTCGGTCATGCCAAATGCCTTCAAGATCTCCCATGCATACTTCTTCTGAGAGATGAAGATCTTTCCTGGCTCTTGCCAGATTTCAATCCCCAAACAATAGTGCAGCAAGCCTAAGTCTGTCATTTCAAACTCAGAACTCAAAGCCTTTCGAGTTTGGTTGATCATATCTTCATAGTCACCTGTAATAAGAAGGTCGTCCACATATAGGACAATCACTACAGACTTTTTACCATCCCTATAAACATACAAGTTAGCGTCTGACGCACATCTTTTGAAGTTTAGGTTTAAAAAGAACCTATCTATTCGCTGGTACCATGCTCTGGGGGCTTGTTTCAGCCCATACAATGCTTTCTTCAGCTTACACACTTTGTTCTCAGAATGGGGGGCCTCAAATCCTGGTGGCTGAGCCACGTACACCTCCTCCTTGAGGTCACCATTTAAGAACACTGACTTAACATTCATTTAGTACACTGGCCACTTCTTGTGGGCAGCCACTGCAAGTACCGTGCGAATAGTGGTCATTCTGGCAGTTGGGGCAAATGACTCTTGAAAATCAAACCCTTCAACTTGTGAAAATCCTTGGGCAACCAGTCTAGCTTTGTACTTTTCTAAGGTACCATCAGCCTTGTACTTTACCTTCCAGATCCACTTGGTGCCAATAACCTTTCGCTTTGCTGGTCGATCCACTAGCTCCCAAGTGTCATTCTTCATTATGCTGTCATACTCCGCCTGCATAACAGCCTTCCATGATGGATCTGCAAATGCTTCTTCTAAGTCAGTTGGCTCCTTTACTTCTCTCATAATCTCAACCATCAAGGCCATATTGACTATGTGAGTAGAAGCTCTCCTTTGCTCCTCTATTCTCTGAGACCTCCTTGGTCCATCTACCATCTCCTCAACAGATGCAGGCATAGGATTATTGTGGTCATAGAGCTGCTTCACCCAGCGCGGCAATGGCTTTTTCGGTGGGGTAATGTCAGGTTGGTGAACTTTTTCCTCATCATCTGAAGATGATGCTTCCTCCTCCTTAAGGATAGGGATAGCTCTCGGGACAGGTTCATAGTGGACTACTTCTTCGCTTGATGATAAAGTGGAAGAACTTGCATTCTCCTCCTCCACTGTATGCGGCTCCTTCTTGAAAGCCACATCACGGCTCGCGATAATCTTCTTTGCCTCTTGGTCATATAATTTGTAAGCCTTCTGCTCATCACTATAACCCAAGAAGATACATTTTTTTCTTTTTGGTTGTAACTTGTTTCTCTTCTCATCTGAAACATGTGCATAACATTCACATCCAAAAATTCTGAAATGTGAGACAGATGGTTTCTTACCAGTGTAAGCCTCATGGGGTGTTTTTCCCTTGAGAGCCTTTGTGTAGCTCCGATTTAGAATATAGACTGCAGTATTAATAACTTCAGTCCAAAAATGGTTAGGCAATCCCTTACCCTTTAGCATGCATCTTGCCATCTCCACAATGGTGCGATTCTTGTGTTCCACAACACCGTTCTGCTGAGGTGTGTGAGGCGTCATCAATTGACGCTTAATCCCTTTTCTCTTGCAAAAGCCTTCAAACTCCTTTGAGTTGAACTCACCACCACCATCTGTTCTAAATTTCTTTACATTTTTCCCTGTTTCATTCTCAACAAGTTTTAGCCATTCTTTAAACTTACCAAAAGCTTGAGCCTTATCACAAAGGAAGTACACCCACATCTTTCTACTGTAGTCGTCGACAATCAACATAAAATAAGAAGATCCCCCCAAGGCCTGTGTAGGTATCTTACTACACAAGTCAGCATGCACCAACTCTAGAGGAGCCTGTGCTCTATTCTTGCTTTCTTGTGGAAATGCCTTTCTCTGTTGCTTGCCCATCATACAAGCTTCACATGGTTCCTTCAATTCAGTTATTGTAGGTAGGTGAGCAACCATACCTTGCTTTTGCATCTCCTTCAACACTGCAAATCCGATGTGTCCAAACCTTTCATGCCAAAGCTTACTTGTGCCCACTCCAGCGGTGGCTGTAAGAGCACTTAGCTCATACAGGTTGTTCCTTCTTTCTCCTTTTCCAACAATTGTGCCAGCACTATCAAGAATTTCTGCACTTGTCTTCTTGAACCTCACTTCATGACCAAGATCAGTTATGGCACAACTGATAAGAGATTTCTCCTGATTTCGAGAACATACAACACATTTGAAAGCTTTTTGACTTCACCATTTGCAGCAACAAAAGAAATAGTACCTGTGCCCGCAGCAGGGCATTTAGCATCATTTCCAACCGTCACAGTGATGGATTCTTGTAGAGGCTGCATAGAACTGTATAGACCTTTCTTGTTGGTCATGTGACGGGAGGCCCCACTATCCAACACCCATGAGTCAGTGGTAGATTCTTGCGCCGAGGAGCACACTTCCTCAATGGTCGCCATGAATAATTCCAACTCTGCTTCAGCCGTATTGGCTGTCTCTTTCCCTTTACTTTTAAGGGTACCATTATTTTCATCTGCCTTCTTGACACGACAATCTGCAATTGCATGTCCTTTCTTCTTGCAGTAGAAGCACTCTCCTTGAAACTTCTTCTTGTCACCCTTCTTCTTTTTGTCACCATCATTTTTGGTGGAGGAAACACCTTTGCCTTTTGCATTGGCAGAGAATGCAGCATCTCCATTGTTGCTTCCTTCTCGGGCTTTCAGCCTCAACTCTTCCTCCATTAATAATGCACAAAACTCCTCAAAAGTCAAAGCTTGAGGTCTCACCTGAGTATTAAGGGCAGTTACTAGTCTATCAAACTTTTGTGGACAAATCCAAAGACACCTCCCAGCTAGCTCTTTGCTAGTCTTTTGTATCCCAGCGCCAGCCATCTGGTCGCGCAGATTCTTAATTCGAGTGATGAATGCTTCAACCGTCTCTCCTTCAGCAAACTTCTCCGCTGCTAGTTGATTCTCCAAGTTTTGAATCCTTGTTTGGTTTCATGTTTCGTACTGACTCCTTAGTACATTCCAAGCCTCTGAAGCTTTGGTTGTATGCTGAATCAAAGTCAAAACACTGTCAGAACAGCTTCTAACTAAGGTACACAATGCATCTACATTCCTTCGTTTCCAAGCTCGTAGAAGATCTACATTCGGAGGAATCATCACACTAGGATTTGATGGGTCGGGGGTAGGCTGTGGTTCTGCGTCAGTCCCCAGCACAGTCTCCAGAAGCTCATAAGAATCAAGGATAGTTGTAATTTTGAACTTCCACAAGGTGTAGTTTGTACTATCTAACTTGCCTTTGCTGAAGGTTGGTGGACGAATCCTCAGTATTTGAATAGCTGGTACAGCAACACCACCTCCTGCACCGCTTCTGGAAGTCGACATAGTTTCTCTTTGCTGTTGAAGCCTTTGCCTCTTGCACACTCTCCGATCTCTAGAGCCCCCTGGGCTCTGATACCATGTAAAATATTACACGGCGCAGCGAACAGAATCTGAGAAAGAGATAGAGAGTACACAACAGATAAGAGGAGAATCAGTAAATTCTTTAACTTCAAACAACTGATACAAAGATGGCTCTGTCCACCCGTGCGCTTCCACTGTGTGAAGCTTAGATGGCGATCTAGACAGAAGATAGGTGAAGAGCTTAAGGCTAGCTAGAACAACAACTCTAACTGGGTGAAAGATGAGTGAGAGATGGCTGCAAAGGGGTTTAGCTTTTATAGTCCGCGAAGGTCGTTAGGTCGGCATGCTGACCGACCTACCATATGAGTCTCCACTAGTCGGCCAGGGAATATTCCAGGGAATATTCCCTTTACCATCGGGCCAGGGGCGCTGCCCCCGGATCCCCGCTAGGGGGGCCGCTGGCCCCCCTGGGACCCCCCAGCCAGGGGCCGCGGAATTTTAACTTCCTTACACCGCAACTCGATGCAATGCGCCTCGAGTTCCTACCAGCTTAACCACTCCGTCTAACCCAAAGATTAGACCCACAATAGTCACCTTTTTGCCATCCGATCACATAGACCTCATCTGATATACAAGTTAGGACTTGACCAATGTCTGGGCTCACATTTGCCTTCTCCTCATAATGGGGGCCTTACAACTTTGAGCACCATGGATCATTGGTAGCACCTAATGAGGGTGGGGCATTGATCATATCTAACAGGTGAATGCCGTAACGAAAAGGGATAACTATCCTTTACCTTACACTGAGCACATGCTGGAGAGGGTAGCAAGGAAGGAAGCCTACAGTTTTTTGGATGGTTTCTCCGGTTACAATCAAGTGCAAGTGCACCCCGATGACAAGCACAAGACTGTCTTTGCCACGGAATGGGGTGTATTCGCCTACATTGTCATGCCTTTTGGGCTAATGAACTCACCTGCAACTTTTCAATGCCTAATGTGCACTATCTTTAAGGACATGCTTAGGTGCAAACTGGAAGTGTTCGTAGACGATCTATGTTTACACTCTAGTTGGGCCGAACACTTGGAGAAATTGAGAGCTGTCTTTGAAAGGTGTAGGCTGTACCACCTCTTGCTAAACCCCTTAAAGTGTCAGTTCTGGGTAAAACACGGATGCATCTTGGGGCACGTAGTGTTAAGGAACGCTATTGCTACTGACTTTTCCAAAGTCAGAGTCATTGTTGACCTACCGCCACCCGACAACTACAAGGGAGTTCAGTGCTTCTTGGGACACACTAGATATTATCGACGATTTGTGCTAAATTATGCATTAATAGCTAGACCTCTGTACAAGCTATTGATAGTGTTTGAGTGGACGGAGGAATGCCAGCTCGCATATGAGGAGTTAAAAAAAGCTCTTACGACTGCACCAATCTTGCGAGCCCCAGACTGGAACGTAACGTTCCATGTACACATAGACGCCTCTAAGTTCGCTATTGGAGCCGTGCTATGCCAGCCTGGTGAGTATAACTTGGATTACCCGGTGAGTTTTGCCAGTAGGCAGCTCACAGAGACCGAGATGAACTATTCCACGACAGAAAGGGAGGGGTTGGCCATGGTGTTTGCGGTAAAGAAATTTAGGCATTACATGTTGGCCACTCCCTTTGTCTTCTTTGTTGACCATCAAGCCCTACTGTATCTTGTGAACAAGCCTTGCGCTACGGGGCGCATAACTAGATGGTTACTCCTTTTTACTTCTCTGTGGTTGTACGCAAAGGAAAGCAGCACTACATGGCTGACCACATGTCCCGCATACCCACAGGAGAAGCCGCTGGGCAAGGGGTGCCTGACGCCCATCTTTTTAACTTGTCTAGTGAGCGAGAATTATTTAAAGTGGATCTGACGCCGTATTGGGCCGATGACATAGTGCAAGTACTAGAAAATGGATTACCAGAGCGACCCATTGAGAAGGCCAGGCTGAAAAGACTTATCTTGAAAATCCAGCCATACCAACTAATAGCTGGCCAACTCTACAGGTTGGGACAAGACGGTTTATTACGTAGATGCGTATGTGAGCACGAGATGCATGACGTATTAAACGCACATGGCGGAATCGCTGGAGGACACTTTAGTGGGGACACAACAGCCCGAAAGGTGCTACAATCCCAGCTATGGTGGCCCACCCTATTCCGTGATGCAGCTAAATTTGTAAAGCACTGCGATGAGTGCCAAAGGACCAAAGTGCCTGTGCGAAAGGACAAGATGGAGTTGACCCCTGTTATAGCCCGACAACCCTTTGAAAAATGGGGCATCGATTTTATTGGACCTGTCAGTCCTACAACGCAATATTCCCAAGCTCGATACATCATAGTGGCGACCGACTATCTAACGAAATGGGCAGAGGTACAAGCCACGAGGAAGAACGATGCTAGGACCACCGCAAAGTTCTTGTGGGAGCATGTCATTTCACGGTTTGGCTGTCCAATCGAACTTGTAAGCGACCAAGGCACACACTTTTTCAATGAAGTGATTGCCCACTTGCTCTCTACCTTCCTAATAATTCATCGGAAGTCCTCTCCCTATTACCCTCAGGCTAATGGCCAAGCCGAATCCACAAATAAAATCCTAGTCAATGTGCTTACAATAGTCGTGTCTACTTCGAGAAATGACTAGGACAACAAGCTAATGGCGGCCTTGTGGGCCTATCGCACAGCTTATAAAACGGCTGTAGGACAGACGCCCTTTAGGCTGACGTACGGAACTGAAGCCATTTTGCCCTTAGAATTCTTCATCCCTAGTTTGAGGCTAGCAGTCCAGGAGCGTTGGGAGGGAAGAGAGGCTTGGACCAACTGCTTGGTGGAACTCGAGCGCTTAACGGAGACCCGACTCCTCGTCGCTCACTCTCTGATTTGTGAAAAGGCTCGACGAAAGATGTGGTTTGACAAGCATGTCAAGCAGCGGGACTTCGAACAAGGGGATCTTGTTCTGCTGTACTCGGTAAAAGGACATAAACAGAAGATGAAGTTTCGGGGGCTAGGGCCTTTCAGAGTATGCATGATCGGTAGGACCGGGAATGTCGAGTTGGAGACACTTGACGGTGAAGGAATAGGCTTTTTTAACGGCAGCCGCATTAAGAAGTACTATCCTCCTTCACATCCATTACATGAGCCACCCATGCTAGAACCCCCACTGAACGTCCGCATGGCTACTGTAACTGACCTTACAGATCAGGATGAAGAAGTAGTAGCACCGGCGTACCTGCGGATCACAGTCGCAGCGCGAGCGGTGTATTCTTTTGAAGCCTTGATTGTGAAGGTGCCGACTACAACATCTTGACGCATGACCATTGGACACGCATTGGTCAACCGAAACTACAGTCCACTAACGCCAAACTCACCCCGTTTGGGGGTACCGCTTATCCACTCCTAGGGAAATGCAAGGTGGTCGCTTCCATCGAGTTTGAAATTTTACCAGCCTTCTTCCATGTGTTACCTAACACTAAGGGAGCTGGTAATGTGTCACTATTGGGTCGCACTTTCAAGAAGCAAACCAACTGCAATGTGGATTACAACCTAAACCGCATACATCTTGCTATCGGCAATGTGTGCATAGTGACAACTTTCAGCAAGGGTTGTCTTAATTCCCCCACTTTTACGAAGCCACCGGTAGAAAACCCTACGACCACGCTTCAGCCCGAGTCTGAACAGACGGAAACTACGGTCTCGTGCCGGGCTCTCAATCCCAGGTCCAAGCCCACCAAGAGTGCTTACAAGGCCAAAGAGTCCAAGTTTCTATGGGTGCCGAAACGGCAAAAACCACATCTGGGTAGACCACCCAAGTATGATCCTAAACGTCAAAATTATCAACTGTCCCGACCCACGAGGCAGTCTAGGCGCTATCACCATAGACACACAACCACACCGCACTGGATTCCCAAAGATCTCTTGCGGGCACAAGGATACTACGAGGGAAATCCCTGGATTTGGGTGCCTAAAAGTGGCCAGATACGAAGCCCATCTACAAGCAATCTCACCCCAATGAGAGAGGCTTGCACAAAGGGCGCTGAGCACATAGTCAGCAGGCCCTGGCCAGCTGTGTCTACCAAGCCTCAGCTTATCTATCGACCAAAGCACATGCCATAGGCCTTAAACCTACCTAATCCAGAGAACTTACAAACCACTATGACTGTTCACTCAGAACCTAGCTCAACCCCATGCCTCCGGAGCCTCCTGCAGCATCTTAAAGTGCTTCAGAGTGTAAGGCCCAACCCATGACACCGATGAGGAAGTCACAACTATCTAGTCCAGTTGCACCACCCCCGCCAGCGGGTCTTAAACCTTCATACGCAATACGACCTTTCCTCTCTTTGGCTAAGGACCTTACCGCAACTTCTGGGGATGACTTAATAACCTGCATTAAAATGTTAGATGAGACTTTCACTACATTTGCTAGAAGCTACGAGAGGCTAGATCTAGGCCTTCTTGACGAAACGCTTGCTTCGGATGTTCGTGCATTACCATGCACTTGGGAGGAATACGAACTTATGACCACTAAAGTCCCCAAAATTACTGCCGAACTGATAGCAAACGACAAAATATCGAAGGATCAAGCTGCCCTCAGAAGACTTATCACTTCGTATCGTAAGCCTCCTCGTTTTGCTCTCCTGAACAGGAGTTGCAAGAGCTCAAGCAGATGGCAAGCTCACCTTCCACATTCTTGCGGCAATGGTTTATGCTAAGGATCCAATGGGAGAAAAAAGGTTGTCGCATAATGACCAACGCTAAGCAACGCAGGGCAGTTAAAACTATCAAATATGACCCCATTTATGGGGCACCTATCTCGTTTAGGGTCTTGGCCATCACCCATAATCAGCATTTGGACGACCATGTGCTCGCCTACCCCTACATTGACCAATTCCTCACCGAAGAGGAATTACATGTTGCTAGTCGCCTCAATACTGGAGATCTCTTCCACGACGTTTGACCTACATTTTCCAAGTCTCCATCCAACCATCTACTCTGGATTGTCATGCCCAACTCGAATACAGTCCAAGATTCTATGATTGGCTATTGGCCAAGTAAGTCAACCCATGCGAAACAACGCTTACCTCGTCCTTCCTATACTAATCCTAGGAAGGATTCTTTGAAAGATCCCCGACGGAGGGGGGAGCAATGTGAGCAAAAGCAGAGCAAAAATGAAAAGTTATGCTATCTAGCTAGCAGATTGTTATAATTAAGCAAGTTTCTATGGAAGAATACTGCAGAGTAAAACAATAGCAATGGTCAAGCCTTTAAGCAAGTGTACCCATTTTGAGCATATATATTTTTCTCTCAAACTGAGTTCTGATTAGAAATAAGCCGATTGTTAGGCATTAATGTTGGCATGGTGTGTTGACAGGTCACCACCATGGCAGGACAGGACAAAGGGAGCAAACTCCCATTCTCTGAAGAGAAAATGACCAAATTCAGCATCAGCATCGAGACGCGAGGATTCAGTCAGTTCACTTTCAAGCACATACTGAATCTGGATGAGGCCATCCTAGAGGAACCCGCGATCAAAGACTTGGTGGACAGATGCCACCTCCATAAGTACGTGGAGAAGGTGGGGCAGGCTGTGGATTACAGCATGTGTACGGATTTCCTGAGGAACTTCGACAAGAGCCGGAACTGTGGCACCGTCACAGTAAGGACAGGGGAGCAAGAAAGAAGAATCGAAGTGCCCCTTAATGCAACAATAATAGAAAAGGCCCTAGGGCTTGTGCCAAAGAAAGAGAGAAGGCCGAGACGAGATGTTTACACCATGCTGGGGGTCAAGAAAGAAGCGGTGCATACCGTGGATGGAATCAGCTTGGCTGACATCCCAGAGCCAGTGGTGAAATTACAAGCAAAGATGATCCATACCCTCTTCTCGGGCCAATGTTACAATGCATTGATGAACATGATCGGGGTCCCACTGTTGGAAAGCATAACAGCAGGAGTTCTTGAAGAGATAGTCTAGAATGGATTCTACAGAAGACCATTCAAAGTTCAGCTGCCCTCCTCACTCCGGCGGAAGCATCAGCAGGAGGAGAATCCCCTGCCTCAACCGCGCGCTTCGCAAGGAAGAAACCTACGTCAAAGGCAGCTACAATTAGATATGGGGGCATTCTGACAGCCATCATAGACGAAGCAATAAAGAATGAGGGTGTCATGGATGAGGAAGCTGCACATCAAAGCCCACCTCACTACGAAGGAGGGGAATCAAGCGAAAGAATAGTAAGCGACAAGGGAGAGTAGGAGGTGCCACCTCCACGAGCGAGCAAACCCGAAGAACAAAGCAAAAGTGATAGGAGATAGAAGGAGAAGAAAGAGAAATTAAGTAAGGAAGAACGGGCTGACATCAAAAGGGCTCAAAAAGAGTCTCGAAGGGCTGAGGAAGAAAGGAGGAGGAAAGAGGAGGAGGAGCTTACTAGGATAAGAGAGGAGTCGAAGAAGGCAAAAGAGGACAGGAAAAGAAGGGTGGAGGAAGAATCCGAGGAGCAACGACTAAAGGAACTGGCCGAACTAGTGGAAGCTACATGAAGATTGGTGGAAGAGACCCATGGGGGCGAAGAACTCGAACCCGCAAGCCTTGCCATAAAGCCAAAGTCAGCACAAGTGTGGAAGCAGCACCGATGGTCGTAGGCAAGGGCAAGTCCCTCCTACATCCACTCCCTCCCTCCTTTGTGCCGACAACGGTTGAAACTACGACTGCAACTACTGCACAACCCACGCCTCCCCTCGACACGGCACAGTCACCTAGCAATAGCACCATCTATCCCACTACTTCTCACCACAGTGCCATGAGACTGGCACTTGGCTAGGAGGGGGGTAATGTTTACCGCAGCACAGAGGAGCAAGAAATGGAAAAAGAGAAAAAGAAAAGGCATCTTAAATGACAACTAGACCTAGGAAAAAATTAAATGCACGGGCACGATCCTCAAGAAGTCTTGGAGTCGCCCAAGGAGAGTAAAAGAATAAAAAGCGCACCATTAAGTGTGAAAACACTTCCAAAACCTTGTAAAAGAGCGCCAGGCTCACTCCTATGCAAACTGTATGCATTAGTTGGGGATAGGATAGACTAGAACAATGGAAAATGAGGAAATGGGCCTAGGCTAATGGCCGGCCATATAAAAAAGGGGGGATGACTGCCCATGGAAATTAGGGCATGTATATAAAGTTGGAAAGTGAATGGGAAGCTCATTCTTGTGTGTGGCCAAAAGTAGCTCTCATCTTCATCATCTTCTTCTTCTTCTTGCTTGCTTGAGCTTGTGCTTGAGAGAGAGTATGTGAGAGTGTGAGGGAGTGAGTGTGTGAGGGTGAGGGAGCGAGGAGGAGAAGCTCTCCATCTTCTCCTCTCTTCTTCTCTTCTCTTCTCTTCTCTTGTCTTGCTCACGGCAATGGAGCTTGGAGCGTGGAGCTTGAGGATGGAGCTTGCTTGAATCTTGCACTTAGATCGTGGAGCTACCGGAGTGTGCGGGAGAGAAGGTAACTCGATCGGCATGAAGGTAAGCTCACTACACCCGTAGATATGGATGGCGCGTCGGTTATGTGAGAGGTAGCCATTAGTGCTCGGCTTGAAATGCTTGAAACAACAAGCGGTCCGTGGGTCTTGGCGGTTCAGTGAAAGCTCCCACAGACGTCCTCTATTGAATCTGCGAGACGGGGAGCAGTTGAGACGGTCTGTCTCTTTGAGAAATACCTGTCCACCAGCATGCTCACAATACAAATCCACCTTCTTGTGCATCTTGTAGATGAAGTGGAGATTGCTGGACCTGTCTATACGCGATGGATGTTCTTCTTGGAGCACTTCATGAAAACCCTGAAAGGCTTTGTGTGACAACGAGCTTGACCAGAAGATAGCATGGTTGAAGGTTGGTTGGTATCTGAGGCGCTAGTGCATATTTCACAATGGCTACCAATGGTGGATCCAGAAAATGAAATGCTATGGTCGTCGCTGAAGGACGATGATAGACTGACTAGAGATATGGTGATTGAAAATGGGGTAGAAAAAAGAATGGATGCCTCAATGGAGGAGAAGGTGAATCACTTTTGTATGTTGTACCATGCCTCTATGGAGACATGGCTCACCAAGTACCAAATCGCTAGGCAAGATCGAGAGGAAACACGAGCTGAATTCCGACGTAGTACGCGTCATCGACCGATTCGATATCCCGAAGGCATGGAGGAGATGCTGTGGTTCATGTCAATGCGATGGTTGCATGGAGCTTTGACCGCAACGTCTCGCGAAGGGACAAAGATCTCAATGGAGGAGTGGGAATTCTCGAGGAGATGTAGTCCAAAAGTGATGAGGGGTTTAGAATTTGTCATATCTAAATTTTATATGCAACATCTAATTTGAGTATTTCAATGTACAGTACAAAATATATAGTGCAGCCTGGTCACCCGGACGGCATTTTCGCATGGAGCGTATTGATAAAATGCGCTCCACAATGGACTGTGGTATCATGGCAAGGTTCGAGCAAGAGAGCCAACGACAAGCAATGGATCTAAACACGATTGTGAATGAGATGGAGTATTTTGGGAACTTGCAAAGTATTGTTACGGTGGATTACCGTAGCTTCTCCATGATACTATTCAATGTACAGTAGTTCAAAGTGGTACTTGAAGGAGTTGGAGCAACAGTTCGACGAGGTCCATCTGGATTTCTCGAAATAGATTCTTAAAAAAAATGGACGGATTTGCGCGACACCTTTGTGTTGCTGGCTCATCGTGAACAGGTACATGGACTCATTTGTTTGTTAATTGTACTATGACATGGTTTATGTCACAATTCCTGAGTTGACATGAACTACGGCATTTTCTCCATGCCTTCGGGATATCGAATCGGTCGATAACATATACTACATCGGTATTTAGCTCGCGCTTCCTCTCGATCTTGCCTAGTGATTTGGTACTTGGTGAGCCACGTCTCCATAGAGGCATGGTGCAATATACAAAAGCGATTCACCTTCTCCTCCATTGAGGCATCCATTCTTTTTTGTACCCCATTTCCAACCACCATATATCCAGTCAGTCTATCATCGTCCTTCAATGACCTTAGCATTTCGTTGTCTGGATCCACGGTTGGTAGCCATTGTAAAATATGCACTAGCGCCTCAGACACCAACCAACCTTCAGCCATGCTACCTTCTGGCCGAGCTCTTGTCGCACAAAGCCTTTCAGGGTTTTCATGAAGCGCTCCAAGAAGAACATCCATCGCGTATGGACAAGTCCAGCAATCTCCACTTCTTCTAGAAGATGCACAAGAAGGTGGATTTGTATCGTGAGCATACTGGTGGGCAGATATTTCTCAAAGAGACAGACCGTCTCCACTACTCCCCGTCTCGTAGATTCAATAGAGGATGTCTTAATATCCTTCTGTGAGATCCATTGCACCAAAGTCGACAACCTGTAAATGAGCTCGCGTATTTCTGGAGTAAGACATCCTGCAATCGCGATCGGTAGTACAAACTGCCACAAATGAGAAAGCATTATGAATAATGGCTACACTCCAAATAGCAAAATGCGCACGCCAATTACAATCCATTCGTAGTACAAACCTGACATATCTTATGCCAGTCATGGGATTTTAGCCATGATAATTGGTCGTCTTTCGAAAATGCAAACCTGAGAGAACGCATCATACCCATCGGAGTGCGGATAGACTTGACTACTTGCTTTATAATGCGCTCTTCTCTTTAGTGGACAAAACCCAAGGAGTGCGAGGAAGGTGCACGCAACTATCAACACTCGAAGCACCTCCATCTTACCTACCTCCTTCAAATCCATTCGTGCCCCTATAGTGTCTCTCTTTCCTGTGATGTGGTCCCATACCAAGCTGCCCACATTCTTGAAAATATGTATGGGATCCAACAAGTGGTTGACCTGTAAGTGGATCCAGTATGGCAACTTGTAGAAAACTAAGAACTGTCATATTCCGTTTGGATGTGATTTCACGTGGACCATTTTCAGCTCGTACCAGCTTGTGGCATTCATATGTGTTAGAGGTCCTCCAAGGAAACCTTTCCTGAGTTTATGATCCTCTGGCAAGAAAGCATCGTGTCCTTGATATAACATCTTCTTCATGGTTCGTGACCTTCGGGAGTCTAACTATGGTCCACACAATGGACATGCATGATAACCTGAGGTAAACAGACATGTTCCAATACCATGGCCTAGTGAATACTTGCTTGAAGGAGATAAAATATAGATATTACGAATGAGAACAGATGATTGTTCACCAATGCACTCTCCGAATCTCGGAAAGTCATGCATCGTCCACATGAGAATGGCTCGAATATTGGTTGACCGCCGACTATCCTGCCTGCTCATATCTTGCACGATGATCCCCTCCTCCCACAAAATCTTAAGCTCATCGACTAATGGACGAAGATACACGTCCATATTTTTGACTTTGTAGCGGTCGCGCAGATGAGTAAGCTAAGGATGAGATGTCCTTTCTTCGTAGAAAGCCATGGAGGGATATTGTAGTTGACAAGGACTATAGGCCACACACTGTAAGAAGTTGAGCGTAGACCGAATGGGTTCACACCATCCATTGCAAGACCGAGCTAAAGATTCCTTGGCTCTCGGGCAAAGCTTGGGAAGGTAGAGTCAATGTGGCTCCATGCACGTGAATCTGCTGATATTCGTTGAACTCCATTTGTGGATCTATTCTGCGCATGCCATGTTGTCAAGCTCGCCATGCCAGACTCACGAAACATGTGGTTTATGCGGGGAATAAGCGGAAAGTGTCTTAGAACTTTTTGAGGGATGGTTTGCCCTTACAAGTCCTATCGATACCTATGAGCACCACATCACGAGACTCAGGCATGGTATTTATAGGTGGTAATATATGATATTTCAATAATCTGAAAAAATCATAAACATCTTGAAAAAGCACAAATGTTTATAATAATAGTGACAAAAAAAATCAACGAAGCGTATGTACAAGGTACCTGAACAACTCGATCACACTCTATCGCTCCACCCATATTTTGCTTGCACATTTAAGAGTACAAGCAGTGTCTTCAAGCGAGATACTCGGCACCCATTATATAATGGTATGGATGCTTCCTCTCTAAGCGGATCAGAAGTCTCAACATCCATGGAAATCAATGCATTGATCATTGCCTCCATCTCAGGCTCCAAGATTGTAGGTACATTTGGAAGGTTGCCTGTCTCCTCAGGTATTGATGGTATAGATTGGCCTTGCAAATGGTGGATTGGCTCCTTCACTCCATCCATCATACGCCCACGTACTCTTCTAATTGGCTGCAAAGGGTGCACTCCTCCTTGGGATGAGAGATCACCTCCCTGGATAGAAAATTTGCCAGCGAGACCCGATCTTATTGTATATAGTATTCAATTAGCTTGCGAGTACAATGTATGATTGATATTAATTTTTCTTACTATTTGCTAAAAATCTGCAATCATCTGATCAATGATCTCAGATTGAAACTCGCCAAATCATCGTACGTGTTCTATAGACAATCGACGTTTTCGTCTTATTGCCAGCTTGCATTGAGAGCAAGGACATGGGACACACTGATTAAGATACGCCTCGCGATCTTGAACAACAAGACCTTATTCGTTTTCCATTTTGTCTACGTTACAACAAACAATTTGTTTTTGTTATCATTCTAGGGTAATAGGTACAAGGTAGTACATACTAGGGTACTATGATACTATCTATCTATCTATCTATTTTTCTATCTATCTATACCTTCATAATATGTATTTGTACCCTTTATACCTAGATGGACTCATTCTTAGTGAGGTGAATCGCCAATCCTATTCTTAGTGAGGTGGACTCATTCTTAGTACACGCTATCATAGTACCCTAAGCTTATTGTAAGGTCCTATTTACTTTTCTCTCTTTCTCTCCCTCTCTCATTTTCTCTCCCTCCCTCTTTCTCTCCCTCTCTCATTTCCTCTCCCTCCCTCACCCTGACCCTCTCTTTCTCTCTTTTCCTATTAGGTTTAATGATTTTTATCTCTTTTTCTCTCTCCTCTCTCTCTCTCTCATATTTCTTTTTCTCTCTCCTCTCCATCTCTCATTTCCTCTCCCTCTCTCACCCTCACCCTCTCTTTCTCTCTTTCTCTATTAGGTTTAATGATTTTTTCTCTTTTTCTCTCTCCTCTCCCTCTCTCATTTCCCTTTCTCTCTTTCTCTCCCTCTCTCATTTTCTCTCCTTCCCTCACCCTCACCCTCTCTTTCTCTCTTTCCCTAGTCGGTTTAATGATTTTTTCTCTTTTTCTCTCTCCTCTCTCTCTCTCTCATTTCTTTTTCTCTCCTCTCCCTCTCTCATTTCCCTTTTTCTCTTTCTCTTCCTCTCTCATTTCCTGTCCCTCCCTCACCCCGACCCTCTCTTTCTCTCTTTCTCTATTAGATTTAATGATTTTTTTCTCTTTTTCTCTCTCCTCTCCCTCTCTCATTTTTTTCTCTCTCCTCTCCCTCTCTCATTTCCCTTTATTTCTTTCTCTCTCTCTCTCATTTTCTCTCCCTCCCTCACCTTGATCCTCTCTTTCTCTCTTTTCCCATTAGGTTTAATGATCTTTCTCTCTTTTTCTCTCTCCTCTCCCTCTCTCATTTCCTTTTCTCTCTTCCTCTTCCTCTCTCATTTTCTCTCCCTCCCTCGCCCTCACCCTCTTTTTCTCTCTTTTCCTATTAGGTTTAATGATTTTTCTATGTTTTTCTCTCTCATTTTTTTCTCTCCTCTCCCTCTCTCTTTTGCCTTTCTCTCCCTCTCTCATTTCCTGTCCCTCCCTCACCCTGGCTCTCTCTTTTGCTCTTTCTCTATTAGATTTAATGATTTTTTTCTCTTTTTCTCTCTCCTCTCCCTCTCTCATTTTTCTCTCTCCTCTCTCTCTCTCATTTCCCTTTCTTTCTTTCTCTCCCTCTCATTTCCTCTCCCTCCCTCACCCTGACCCTCTCTTTCTCTCTTTTCCCATTAGATTTAGTGATCTTTCTCTCTTTTTCTCTCTCCTCTCTCTCTCATTTCTTTTTCTCTTTCTTCTCCCTCTCTCATTTCCTTTTCTCTCTTTCTCTCCCTCTCTCATTTCCTCTCCTTGCCTCGCCCTTATCCTAACCCACACCCTCTCTTTCTCTCTTTTCCTATTATGTTTAACATCTTATCTCTTTTTCTCTCTCCTCTCATTCTCTCTTTTTTTCTCTCTCCTCTCCCTCTCTCATTTCCCTATTATGTTTTCGTCTCTCCCCTCTCTCTCTCCCTCCCCCTCTTCCTCTCTCATTTTCCTATTATGTTTAATGTCTCCCTCCCTCTCTCTCTCCCTCTCCCTCTCATTTTCCTATTATGTTTAATGTCTCCCTCTCCCTCTCTCATTTTCTCCCTCTCTCTTTCTCTCTCTCCCTCCCTCTTCCTTTTCCATTTCCTCCGCCTCTCCCTCTCCCTCTCCCTCTCCCTCTCTTTCTCTCTCTCTTCCTCCCTCTCCCTCTCTCATTTCCTCCCCCTCCCTCTCCCATTTCTTCCCTCTCTCTATCTTTAATTTCCCTCTCTTTCTATCTCTCCCTCTCCCTCTCCCTCATTTCTTCTCTCTCTCTCATTATAAACAAATTATACAAAAAATAAATAAAAAAGAGAGAGAATACACTCTCCCTCCCTCTCGTTCTCTCATTTCATCCCCCTCCCTCTTCCATTTCCTCCCTCTCCCTCACCCTCTCTTTCTCTCTCTCTCTCCCTCCCTCTCTCTCCCTCCTTCTCCCTCTCCCTCTCCCTCTCTTTCTCTCTCTCTCTCTCCCTCCCTCCCTCTCCCTCTCCCATTTCCTCCCTCTCCCTCTCCCTCTCTTTCTCTCTCATTTTCTCTTCCTTTCTCAATATATATACACAAATCATATAAGCAAAAGTAAAAGAGAGAGAGAATGCACTCTCCCTCCCTCTCCCTTTCTCATTTCCTCCCCCTCCCTCTCCCTCTCCCTCTCTTCCTCTCCCTCTCCCTCTCTTTCTCTTTCTCTCCCTCCCTCTCCCTCTCTCATTTCTTCCCCCTCCCTCTCCCTCTCCCTCTCCCTCTCTTTCTCTTTCTCTTTCTCTTTCTCTTTCTCTCCCTCTCTCTTTTTCTCTCTCATGTCCTCTCCCTCTCTCAATATACACAAATTAAACCCTAAACAAGTAAAAGAGAGAGAGAATGGAATCACCGTAAAGATTTTGGCGGCTCTTCTTCGCGACGGCGGCTCCTCCTCTCCTTCGCGAATGGTGGCGGCGGCAAGTCTTCTTCCTCTCCCTCTCTCACCCTCTATGCAAAACGATCACTCTTTCTCTCTCGCTCTCCCCCTCGAAATGTCTCACGAATGCGCAAAATGAAACGCGCACGAGTTTCGGCACCCTTTTTTCCCTATGGGATGTCGCTATTTGCGTTGCAAATGCGATGCTAATACTGGCGCAAATAGCGACGCCGCTATTCCTGCGTCGCTACCCGCCGTCTCTATGCTTGAGTTCCCTTCTAGTGAAAGGGTATAACTACTTGGGAGTTTTTGCCATCCAAGTAATAAAGCAAATTGGACTTGACCACATAATGTTTTAACACTGTATGGTCCCCTTTTCTAAGTTTCCATATCAAATTCTGAATTTTGTTATCTACGGCTTGGAACATGGATAATTTCTCTTCATTGATATCAAGACAATCAAATTGTACTTGTTGTATATCATATAGACAAGACAATGATTCGGTTACATGATTCTTTTTTCCTGACAAATACTTGATGTTGAATTGGTAGTCTTGCAATGCCAAGATCCATCATAACAATCGACTAGGAGGATGCTTCTTTAGCATCATCACCACAATTGGTTGGTGATCACTCTCCACTGTGAATTGTGCTCAATATAGGTAAGGATGTAACTTTTGTAGTGACTAGACTACTAAGAATAATTACTTTTCTGCTGTAGAATAATTTTTCTCTGATATAGTCAAGCTACAACTGATAAACAAAATTGGTGTAAGGTTTCCATTGTCATCTTGTTACATCAAAACAGCTCCTAATCCTGTATTTAAAGCATCAATTCGCAAAATAAATGGCTTTTGAAAGTCGAGAAATCTCAGCATTTTTTAGTTTTGGACAATGTGCTTAAGCTTTTGAAAAGAAATTTCACATTGGGAGTTCCATTCATACCACTTTTTCTTAAGTAACTTGCACAACGGTGTAGTAATAGTTGCCATATGTTCTACAAACTTGCCAAAAAAATTCAAAAGGCCAAGGAATCTTTGAAGTTATTTCACATTGGTTGGCCATGGAAAGTTGTCTATCGCTTGAATTTCGGCCTAATCAATATAGACACATTCTTGTGAAATAATATACCCTAGAAATTTGAGTTTCCGTTGCACTCATTTTCATTTATTCGTCTATAGTTTTAGGTTAAACTCTTTTAGCCATTGTAGTACTTCACATAAAACTTTTATATGTATCTTCCACTCTTTCGTGTGAAGAAGAATGTTGTCCAGGTAAGCTATCAAGACTTTAGCTTTAGTTAAATCACCAAAAACGAAATTGACTAGCCTTTGAAATGAACTTCCTGCACTGATAGGCCAAAGGGTATGATCACAAATTCAAACAATCCTTGACTTGTTTGAAATGCCATTTTCTCACTATCATCAGGATGTATCAGGATTTACCAATATCCAGATGCAAGATCTAAAGAGATGAAATATTTTGATCCTCTTAATTGGTTTGGTAGATTGTCTAATCGTAGCATGGGAAATACATCATGTACTATAACTTTATTCAGTTCTCTAAAGTCGATACAAAATCGATAGTCTCCATTATTTTTCTTTACAAGATGAGGCTTGGATGCCCAAGGGCTTTGTGAAGGTTTCATTACTTCTTTGCACAACATTTTTGCAACTACTTCTTGGATAATCTAGTTCTCTTTGGGGCTACGACGTCATTGGGATGTCTTAATGGGATATACGCCTTGTGTCAGAATCTAATGTTTGATTGGTGCTGTGGTGACCAAAAATTGGCCCTCCTACGGTATTAAGCTGAGGAATTCGCTTAATAATGCGAGTATGGCATCTTTTTCTTTTGATGTTGTCACTTGTGTTTGTTGTAAAAATTTATTCTTCTTTGTTCATTGAAAATAAATGCTTGGGCTCCCAGGAATTTGAAGTGTACAATTTGGCATCAAATTTATCAAACCAGTCACAACCAAGAGTAATGTGAAATAACTGTTGTGGCCCTACTTTTGGAGTGGAATCTGCTAATCATGCGGTAATCGGGGCCATAAAAAATATAGTTTCATATGATCTGATATTTTTGGGTCTATTTTCAATAATATCTGATTTAGTATCACAACAAACTGAGATACAATTTCATGCTGAAGATGTTTGCATTCATTTAGTTGTAGCAAAGCACTTTTTGCCATGTCTTCATGTGCAAAATCATTGATGATTTTCTTTTTAAAGAGTGACCAATCATGCTTGACCTTATACTCTTGTTGTACATACCAAGTGGCAGTCAATCCTTTGAGGATGATATAGACTTCAATTGTCTTTTGTGGATATTCCCAACCATGATACTCACCAACGTTTTGGAAATGATCTAACTATGAAAATATGTCTTGAGTAGATAGCCCAAAAAATGCATTTGTTGGCCTGATTATTTTTTTGGGACAGTAACTGTTGGCCTTGCATTTGTTGGTTTGCTAGAATTTTCATCATTGCATTAATTGATGAAGTACTTGTCTTATTGAGGATACATTCATAGGTGTCTCCATAATTTCATCAGGTGGAAACTCGTGACTCATTTTGAAAGTGGTGTAGGAACAAGACTGATACTCCAAATGGATGTCAAATGGTGAAATCAAAGGGCTAGTCAACGAGGAGAAAAGCATTGAGAATGTTGAGGAATGACAAGGTTAATAAAGAAAAATGTGTTGTATAATAAGATTGAACCACCACGGTCACATTTACTAAGCAACCGGCATGACTATTAATAATCATTTTTTGAGCTCATCATCTCCACCAAGAATCTCTATGTGAAATTCTTATACTAAATGCCAAACTAAACATCTCTCTCTCTCTCTCTCTCTCTCTCTCTCTCTCTCTCTCTCTCTCTCTCTCTCTCTCTCTCTCTCTCTCTCTCTCTCTCGCTCGCTCTCTCACATAGAGTAGTACTATGCACAAGATTGAGACACAGAAACAGTGTGTCTTTATTCGATAAATGATAGCCTTATATAGACTTTACAAAAGATGAGAAGAGACATGATATGAGATGCAGATTGCAAGGAGCATGATCATGATGGGTGTGGTAGAGAGATACGACGAAGCTGTTGTCTGCACGGATCTATGGAGAGAAGCTATGGTTGCAGGTAGAGAGAGAGAGAGACAGTGACAAAGTAGTTTGTGGTACTCAAGAGTACCCAATAATGTTTTTAGATAGGTATATCTAGGTCATGTACAGCCCAGCCCTTAGGGCGGGCATGTGCACTATAGTGGGCGCTACCCTTTATCCCAACAACCTCCCCCTAAAGGCAATGTGTCCAAAGGTAGAGGAAAAGAATCAGGTAAGTCTAAGTATGTACAAAGCTGAAAGATAATATACCTATCCAATACCCATCATCTTCCTGCAATGGGCAAACCTCTCTGCTAGAAGACCCTTTGTGAGAAGGTCCGCAGGGTTATCATCAATGTGTACCTTGACTAGCTCAATTCTCTTGCTATCAAGTACCTCCCTGATGAAATGATACTTCACTTGTATGTATTTTGTCTTTGCATGAAACACAGGGTTCCATGCTAATATAATAGCACTCTGACTATCACAGTGGAGGACAGGAACCTCAGTGATACCAAGCTCAGCAACCAATCGTGACAGCCATAAGGCCTCTTTGCATGCCTCAGTGGCAACCACATACTCTGCCTCTATTGTAGACTATGTAACACACTTCTACAGCCTGGATATCCAAGAGATAGATCCCCCTATGAAGGTAAACAAATACCCTGAAGTGGACTTCCTACAGTCCGCATGTCCAGTATAGTCTATATCCGTAAATCCAACGATAGATGCCTTCTGCTTACCAATTAAGCACAAATCCCTTGTGCCCTTGAGGTTTCAAGGAGGTATCTCATAATACCTTTCACTGCTTCCCAATGCTTATTGCCAGGGTTTGCCATGTACCTGCTAACCACTCCGGCTGCGAAGGCAATGTCAGGCCATGTAGCAATCATGGCATACATCAAACTACCAACAGCTGAAGCATATGGAATCTTGGTCATTTCAGCCTTCTCATCATCAAATGTAGGGATGTCCTTTGCACTTAGTTTCACATATGGAGGCAATGGAACTCTGATTGCTTTACCTTTGGCAATAACCCTAGATCCCTTACAGATCTTCCATTTTCCATCACTAAAGGTGGTATGAAAACCATCATCATCTAGTTTCCCAGTACTAATCAAGCTCTTCTTGAGCTAAGGTACATGGCTGACATGCTGAAGAGTGAAGACAGATCCATGCTAAAACTACAGTTGCACACTACCAATACCTGCAATGTCACATGCATAGTTGTACCTAAGATGGACAACTCCATGTCTATCCCTAGTGTAGTCGGTAAACCATTCAAGATGAGGGGTGACATGAAAAGAGGCACATGAATCTAAAATCCAAGTGTGCATGTTATCATCCGTGTCTGCAAGGCATGTGCACTAAAACAAGAAGAGACAAAGAGGACATCATTTCCACTATCGCTCTCATGGCTGACTACATTCACCTCTTCGATCTTTACACTGCTCTTCTTAGCAGGTTGACTCTCTTTCTTCTCTTCCTTGCCGTCATTTGTCTTCTTGCCCTTTCCTTTCTCTTTCTTCCATCTATAGCAGTCACATTTGAAGTGACCCTTCTTGCCACAATGATGGAGTTCAATATCCTTACCACGGGATTTGCTGCGTCCCTCGCTATCATATTTTCCTTTCTATTGTGATATGCCCCGAGTATGCAAAGCACTGGAAGACTTGCTGGGACGCATTGTTCTGTCGATTCATTTCTTCCATGAGTAGAGTACTCTCTACATTCGAATACAACAACATAGCATTAGAATTGCTCATAGCAATCCTAAAAGTATCCCAGCTCTCTGGCAAAGTGCATAGCAAAAATGTAGCTTTGAACTCCTCATCAATGTTGAATTTCAAGGTGACAAGCTGGCTGAAAATAGAATTAAACTTACTAAGGTGAGTAGACATGGCAGTTCCTTCTTTCATGCGCAAATCCATGAGTTTCAACCACTAAACTTTTCTTGCAGTACTTTTCTGGGCATACAATTTCTCCAGTCGCATCCAAATGGCATAAGCAGTTTCAAGCCCTTCTATGTTGAACAACAAAGCATTGGAAACTGACAGCTCGATAGTTGAGCAAGCAAGCTCATTCAACTTATCCCAGTCATCTTGATCTACATTTGCTGGTTTTATCCCCTTCTCTTTGATTGGCTTTGCCTGCACTACTTTTGCCAAACTACAAAGTTGTGCACTCCTTCAAGCTTCTTGATGTGCAGTAGATTGCTGCTGTCACTGCTACCAGCCATAGTTGCAGCAAAAAAAAGGCAGATGCAAGCCCAAAGTGTCAATCCCAGTGACCAAGAGGAACTGTGAATTTCAATCAGCAAGAGATTCCAAACTCTTTGATTTAGATAAGTTTACAGATCATAACCCAACATATCAATGGCATATAAACTCAGTTACATACATTAGTGTATGTCTAACAAGCATTTGATAGTTGCATGTATGACCTCTCTGCAGACAAGACCTGCTGTCCACTATTTACAGCTTCAAAATGTCTGCAAAAACTGATGCATTTCAGTCCAAAGATGGCATATAAAGCATGTCCAATCTCTGCCCTAAGTGTATGCGGGTAATCCGGTACCAAAACAGTGTCACCAACTCAAACAAGAAGCATAGAGTTCAAGTAAAACACTCTCAGATTTGTCCCTGTGACCTGTAATTTTATGACAGTCAGCAGCAAGATTTCAATCCTCCAAAATAAGCATAAGATCTTCCCAAAGCTGTTTCCAAATGCATGACATCAAAGTCAAGCATCAATACATCATTCTAGATGCCCGAAATCAAGCTTGGAAGCAATGCATGAGACATGTACTGTCATAATAGCATTCAACCCTGTTAATTACAGGCCACAAACCCCTGTCAAAACTGAGTGAAATCTCAGCCAAAATCAGCCCAAATGCACTTCAATACATAGGCATATCATTCCTCAGTGTCTTGACATCACTTGAGCATGTATACGCATCAACAAGCATGTCCAAAGACCAATGTCATTAAAGGACAGAGAGCTGCCTGTAAATTGCAGGCTGTGGACTGTGTATTCCAGCCACAAGCAAGTCTGCAAATTGAGAAAAATGATGGCTTCAATCAACCCAAGATAACCTCCAACAAGTAGGAAAACATTCCCAAGTCATTGAGCATCAAGAGACATCCAGTAGGCTTCAATTTGACTAAAGCATAGACACTGAATGTAAAAGAGACATTTGCTGCCCTGTTTTCAGCTCACAGACTGTGTAAACCCTCATGTAAACCACAGTCCCAAAACTGAGTAAATTTTGCCCAATGTCTGAAGCAAAGACCAATATCAATGCTCAAGGTTCATGTCCAGCATCTAGATGCATTGGAGTTACCCACAATGTCCACTGGGATGCAAAGTGTTTGAGAGACTGCCTGTCAAGATTTGTTTTCAGGAGGCGCAAATTAGTGTGGATTGTTCCAAGGGGCAGCAGCACTAGGTGTAGTCAATAGGGCCCAAGAAGGGGCACAAACAGAGCCAAAGGGGGCTTACTCAATGCCCACACAAGCCTCCATGAGTTGCAGACAAGATAGAGGTGGAGAAGCTTCAACACACCTGAGCTACGGTTGTCCTGTAACCTGTGAGAATTCAAAAGAAGACTTACTGGCCCTGTTGCCAAGCTCCATCTCCACAATGCCAAGCTCCAGCTCCAAGTCCTGAGCTCTGATACCACTTTGTTGAGAGGTGGAGAAGCTTCAACACACGTGAGCTATGGTTGTCCTGTAACCTATGAGAATTCAAAAGAAGACTTACTGACCCTGTTGCCAAGCTCCATCTCCACAATGCCAAGCTCCAACTCCAAGTCCTGAGCTCTGATACCACTTTGTTGTCTTCACGGATCTATGGAGAGAAGTTGTGGTTACAGGTAGAGAGACAGAGAGAGAATGACACAGTAGTTTGTGGTACTCAAGAGTACCCAATAATGTTTTCAGATAGGTATATCTAAGTCATGTACAGCCTAGCCCTTAGGGCGAGCACATGCACTGCAGTGGGCACTGCCCTTTATCCCAATAGAAGCACACTAGAAGTGTGGATAGATAGACTTCTAATCGATGTATGTTAAGGGAGTCCAAGTCACGGATGTCATAGTACATGATGTATGCACGTAAGTTCCCCCAAAAATACAACATCGCACCGGTAGCGATAAGAACGTATCAAAAAGGGATAGGTTAAGCACAGATTTGGTGGGGGTTAACACTTTGTGACGACAACTATTGGTTCAACAAGCATTGCAAGGAGCTCTATACCTCTTTTTAGGCTTTAATGTGATGAATTTTCTGTTTATTTGATGGACTTCTCCTTGGTGTGACCGTGGGGAATTGGAGCACCCTATTACTGTTAGAGTTTTGCTCGAACTTTAAAAGTTGGCACAACCTCTCTCTAATGTAATATGAATATATTAAATAATAATCATGTGCATCAAAATTCAAAAGGAAAATAGGCTTAGAAGCCCAAAACCTCATATGAATCTAGGTTGATATTTGTATGCAAAATCTTGAACACTCCAATCTTATACCTTAAAATATCTTTATGCAGTGACAAGTACACGTTATCTTTAGTATCCTTAATGCCATACATTTATCCTAAAAAATATTTTTATATCATATCAATATTTTCCATCTTTCTTTGTTAGTATTAGCATAATGCTTGTATGGAATCACCATTTTGCACTTTACATCCAGTGACATTTTCACTTATCTTGATAGTGCTCACTAGATATAAGCATAATATGAAGTCCTCTATGATTAAGTTCTTTTCTAGCATACTATAAAGTATGACCTATATTGCAAGTATGCTATATTCTTGGCGCTTGAATATCAAATACCTATTCAATATACTATATCATAGTTACTAATCATTTAGAATATCCTAGGAGTCTTTTCTCAACCAAGTATTTATCCTGGTTAATCTTTCTTGATGTTTTGGTGTTGCCATGTGTTATGGAAATGCTTACACTACATGATGCTCTGATAGAATATTCATATATCATATGCGTACAACTAGCCTCCTTTGATTGTAATAAGAAAACAAGAGTGTTAGCGAGGCCAACTGTTGCAAAGGGAAGAAAGAGAACTGTGAGGTGTGAGGGGACAAGTGGGAAAGACGTGATCTTCACTTGTTCACCTTGACATTGTGCAATGTATCTTTTTGCAATGAGTAAAGTGAATAAGTTCTTCTATAAGTCTTCCCAACATGCTTTTGGGTGATTCAAGTGGATGGTACAACCTCCATATTGTGGTTTGGTTTTCTATGATTACCATCATTGTGTACATATCTTATTGACGAGTTAGCTCCCTAGATGCAGTGCTATACTTCTTTTCTTAATATGAAAATGCTTACAATGTCATTAGAATATGAATAAGTCAAATTGAAGCTAGTAGAGCACTCATCTCCCTTAAAAATTTGGACACATGCGATCATGTGTAATAACAAGCTCATGATGCTGGGAAGATGACTTTGGGAACCTATGAGAAGTGGAAAAATATGAGGTATTATTAAATGGCTTTTGCTCTAATTGAAAGTCTTCACCCACACTTGGTGTTTTCTCAAACCATTTTACATACTTTTCATAAAAAAAGCCATTTTATGATCAAAGAATATTAAATAGTATTAAAGTGGCCAAAAAGAGGGTTTTCTTGGGAGAAAGGGGCATCAATTATGACTTGGTGATTTTCAAGCTAAAGAGGTGCTTGTTTGAGTGCAATATGAGCATGTTTTGCCCTTCTTCTTTCTTGTTTTTGGGTACATGAGGTAGCTAATTACGGGACTTTTCTCCTCAATTTTCATACGTGATCCTATCTATGAGAGTATTGAATCTTTCATGGAGTGTGTGTTGATGGAGAGAACTAAGGGAGAAAGCTAAGGTTCTTCATACAAGAAACTCATGTTATCTTTGGGTAATTGGAGCACTACAAAAGAGATTAGGAGAATGCTAATGAAAAAACTTGACATGCACTCAAAAAAATCTAGACATTATTATAATTGTTGGTATTTGCGCCAACATATGTGCTTGTATAAGCATCAATAATTTTTTGTCGATATATATGTTCATATATGTATCGATATATGCATTGGCATATTCATTTCTATATACCATCATAAATACCACCACATATACCCATATATATACTAGCCTATATATTGATGTATATACTGACCCATATATATTGATATAGGGTTTTAACACCTAAGCATGGGAGAGGTATAAAGCTTTCTTCATGTTTATTTTTATCCTATAAAACTATTTGCTTCAATCAAGAATTTGTAACTAATCAATCACAAACAAAATATATACTTATCAAGCATTCCATGCAACTTGTGGGTTTTAATGCGGTAGCAATCAGTTCCATTAGACTCTCAAAGTTTTTACACTTTTCCCCTTGGGATATTTTCTAGAGTTTTTATTTTTTGAGAATTTTCCATTATTATAAGCAAAGACAATAATGTTCTCTATACCCAATAATTTTGGTCACACCTGCTATTTAGGGGTTTAGGCGTGTCTATCCCTTGATAGATTATATTTTATCTAGGTTTCAAGACTTGCCCTCAGCTAAGTACCTATGGCTCGGTTCACAGAAAATTTAAAAGTTATTCTAGCTATGAGTTTCAACAATTTTCGATCGAGAGGCCTTGCGTTCTCTCATCCGTAATTCATGAGTCCAAATCACCCTAGGGTTTTTTTTATAGTCCCTCTAAATGTGGTTATTTTCCTTCGATGATTTTTTATTAAAATCTATATCGTCGATTTTGAATATAACTTATCTAACGACAAAAAAATAAATCCTCATTTTTATTCTAATAGCTACATATGCAGTCATTTCATGCTATTTCTCTTCCTAGCAATTCTTTATGCTATCTATTGTATGTTTCGCTCATTAATCATGCTACTAGTTTATCTTTTAAAATTTTCGATGAAAAATCTAACCCTTATGGCTAAGTATTTAATTCTTTATAATGGGTCTAACTCCTAATGATTTTTTACAATTCTGATGAATAATTTCATGCAACCCACAACCTAAGGGTATTTGTGGGGCCCTTAGTAGCTCCACCGGCGGCGACAACTGTTGACGAGCGTCTCTTTGGGGCCATCTTTTCAAATATATGAGGTTTTTTGGAGATGAGAAGGGGATGGCAATAATATCTCCAGCTAAACAGGAGATATGGATTCTCCTTGCAGTAGTGATAATAGGGTGACGAAGCATGGTAACTTCGGAGAGCTAGGAAATTGAGTATCCTTTGGCGAAGGTATGTTGGTCTTGACGGCGAAGAAGGTAGAGCAAAGGAGCTTACGAAGGAATGAAGAACGCTTCTTCTTGCATGCTAGGAGCTTTCTCTCTCTCTCTCTCTCTCTCTCTCTCTCAATACTAAGAGCTCTCTCTCCCGTTCTCTCTCTAGTGTTTTCCTTCACGATAATGATGATGGATCTTGTGAGTGGTCGCTTGGCTTGTATTTATAGCCATTGATGTAGTATTTCTGGTCGCATCTCATGCTTTTAGGCAAAAGCATGCTATTTTTGCTCAGGCGCAACGGGAGAGGGAGCTATTTGCCTTGATGATTATCTTCACCAATTTTTTCGCAAATGCATCGTTTTTAATGGAGATGATGATCGTGAAGAAGACGAATGTGATGACGAAGCAGTCAATGATGTTGGCTATGACTCCAGGCGACCTTTTTTTATTCAAAACGATGTGATTTTTTATATATTATATAAGCTTTATAACCTTTCATTTCGTCCGTTTCGTTTTCTTTATATATACTATATAAGCTATATATACTAATAAGTATACTAAGGTATATATTAACTAAGGTACGTATAACTAATGTCTAAACTAACCAACTAACATTAGTGTTTTATTTCTTTATGTGGATGTAGGGTTGGCATAGATTGCAAAGGAGATAGTTTACGTTTCGGCTGTCAAGGAGATCATTTATTTTGTGGATGGAATATTACGGTTATTTTGTGTTCATGATGGTGATCACTCGAACTAGAATGCTATTGAGCTAAACCCAAAAAAGTGGCCAATAGACTATAACAGAATTGAAAATCTTAATAGGTCTTCTTCAATGTTCAGCTTTCTTCTTGATATCTAGAAGAATTGTTGCCAAATCCACATTAGAAGCTGCAGTTTCTAGTCCCTCCTTTAAGCTGTCTTCGTGTTGCTTGAGGATGGTAGCTGTGTCTTTCTCAACCTGCAAGAGGAGGTCAGATTTTAGTCCATGTATAGGATCCACATCAATGTTAACACTTTCTTGTTCCTACTTAACCAAATGTGCCACAAGTAATAGCTTCTGATCCAATTCCAAATTGGGGGGGGAAGACCATAAATTTCCCCTAGTAACACCTCCTTCCAGGTGAGTTTAGTGGGGTGATACTTGAAGACTGTAACCTGCAGAAAACACCAGATATTAGTATTTTTGGTACAGTTAAGGAAAATATGTGAAATTGATTCTACCTGTTGTCCACACCTTGTACACAGACCATTCCCCAAACCATCTTTGAGTGCTCTCTCATTAGTCCATAGACTTTTGAGGGTAATGAGCCACATCAGACAGGACATCTTTGGTTGAATAGAGGGAGCCCAAATGTTATTAAACCTATAGTTCCACTGAGCTACTGCCCAATTAATATGCCATCTGTTATTCAGTTTATTGCAGAGTGGAGCATTGCTATTTATCAAGTCAGGTAGGGGGAACAAAGGTTTGTCCCCCAATAACCTGATCCCCCTGTGATTGAAGTGGTGGTTGAGATTGCTCATAACCGGCATGTTAGAATCCCACAAGAGTACCCTTTCAGTTACCAGGTCCAGTTCCTGTCTTTTAAGTTTGAATGTTTGTTTTAGTTGCGTCCCGGTCATCCACGTTTTAAGGGCTGGATCCCATATGTCCCTCCAGCTTCTAATTCCTTTCTTGAAGAGCTTGTATGCTAAGTTCAGCTGGTTGTCTGGATCGCTCCCTTATGGAAGTTGAACCAAATAGAGTCCTTGGAACACCAGGGCAGAGTCAGGTTGGGGCGGGGAGAGGAGATTAATAGGTTTTTGTACTTGAACCAGGCCTCCCAAAGTCCTTTGGCCAGGGGCGAGTAGTCTTTAGGTTTCAGATTGACAAGACAAATAGTTATCGTTAGTGGGTTTAGGCATTTCCATTTAGGGCAGCTCTTAACTTGAAATTTGCCAGTGTCTGGTGGAAGCATTACCAAACAGGGTACTAACATATTTGATGAACTTCCTCCCTAGTCCAATATCATGGAGGGACTGAAGGATAAAATCCCATTCTAACCTATCATACGCTTTGTCAAAATCAATCTTGAAAAATCTTGGTTGGTTCTTTGGGCTTGTTCGATGCCTTCCCATAGGGCAATTATTGAGTCTAGGATGTATCTCCCTTTAATGAACCCTTTTTGTTCTTTTCTTATCTAGTGGTCAAGTTGATCAGATAGCCTCCTAGCTATGGCTTTAGCAAAGACCTTATATGCTGATGTGAGACAAGTGATGGGTCTCCAATTAGCTAGGAGCTCTTTGTCATCCCTCTTATGGATTAGCTTGACTACCCCTTCATTGATTGTATGAGGCAAGGCTCCAAATTTTAGGGATTCCCTCCATACCATAAGAAGGGGCGGAATAAGAAAGTCTTTGTATTCTTTGAAGAATTCATTCGGAAGGCCGTTAATCCCTAGGCTTTTCCCTGATGCTAGAGAGTCAATGGCGTCATTGATCTCAATAGCTGAGAGCTCCCCATCTAGAACCTCAGCCAAGCCTGGGGGGACAACTTTCCTCCTGGCCATCGTGGCTCTCCCCAGCCTCTATCCTGATCTCCAAGGATTTATATGCTGAGTATTGTCTAGCTCTATGTTCCCTAACCTGTTGGGTCTTTTTCATTTTTACATCTCTCAAGAATAGTTGGGTGTCTCTAATGGCTTTAGTCCATGAGTGAGCTGGGGATAATGTTTGTTGGAAGGCCAATGTCCAGATTTCTTGGATTGATTCCCTAACTGCTTTGTTTTGGAATAGTCTGGGGTCTGCATGAAACCAACCAGCCCTAATTATTTGGGATGAGTTAGAGAGAGTCAGTTGAATAGGCTTATGATCAGACATAACTAAGTTGTCTAGTACTTTAACTTTAAAATTGGCATAGGAGGCCAGCAATCCAGTAGCAACATAAAATCTATCTAGTCTAGCCTTACGTAAAGAGGACCCACTTTGATTGTTACTCCAAGTAAATCCTAGCTGTTCACTAACATCCGTGAGCCCATGATAGGCTTTAGTTACCAACCACTTACTCCTTTCAGTTCCTACAAGACATGAACTTTTTTCCAAATATCTGTCCTTACATGTTTCAACCATATTGAAGTCACCTGCGATGATGATGGGGCAATTGATAACCTGAAATGAGTCCCACAGCCTGCATCTTTCAGAAGAGGTATTAGGGGCATACATTGATACAACAGCAAATTCATCCTGATTCTTAAAAAGGATTGCTACCTAGTGATTGTCCGTATCTATAATTGTCTTACATATTAGGTCCTTAATTTTGACGGAGACACCTATGCATGTTCCTCCGCTTCTATTGGTGTGGTTTGTTATGAACCATACATATTCCTTAGACACTGACTGCAGATTCTTGAGAAGAGGGGGGCCTGACACTTTAATTTCCTGTAGGCAAATAACGTCGGGGAGGATGGCACTAACTTTGAGCCATTCCCTAAGTATAGTTGCCCTTTTGGGATCAGTCAACCCCTTGATGTTATAAGAAACAATTTTTAATTTATTCACTACCAGATTTATGTTTTTTTTTGGTTTCCCTTTCTTCTGAGGTCCCTTTGTTTGCCCAAATGGGTTACTAGCACTTTGCCCTACACTTGAGTACCTTCTTTTGGCGTTTTGACTATTACCTACCTCTTTGACGGGACTTTCAGCAGGGATGGGGCTGAGAGGGGGTTCTCTCCCCATTGGTAGTTCCTCTTCCTCTGCCTGCGAGAACTCGACATCTTCATTCTGTTCGTTGAGGTCAAAGTTTAGGTTTTTTGGTTGCATGGCATTGTCATCAGGCCTGGTGGTCTGCCCCTTGTTTTCTCCCTGAGTTTCCTCCACTATTACCTCATCAGAGACTAGCTCCATTGTAGTATCCTCCCCCTTTGCTCCATTCACCCCCTTTTCACCATTCCCTTCTAATGTATCCACTAAGTTCATGAGAAGAGGGGAGTATCTATTGTTATTAGTGTTTCTACTCTTACTATTAATGTTTTGTTTCTGGGATGACTGATGTTTGCTCTTACCCTTCCTACTGACCGATTGGAACCCATCATTTTGAGGTTCACCGGTTTTAGGATAGGGATTAGTCTTGTCGGGTTCTGGACTCGTCTCGCACGAAATGTCCCATTTTAAGGCACTTAAAACAGGCATTAGGGAGATTTTTATAGAGGACAGGTTGGTTCTTCACAAAATTGCCCTCTGTGTCAGTGATCAGCAATGAATCAATTAGGGTTTTACTCAGATCAAATTCTATTAGAAGCTGGGGGTGCCAACGCGAGTTAATGTCCGTGTAGGGTCTTTGCCCTAGCAATCTACCCAGGGGAGCGGCTAGCGTTTTCAGAAAGGGGTAAAGATGTAGCAGCAGGTTTGGGAATTCGACCCAAATCGGGACGCAGGTCGGCTTGGGATCAGAGGGGTCGAACTCTGGTGACCACTTGAACAGGGACAATGGGGAGCTTCTAAGCATCCATTGCCCATGGCTAAGGAGGGTAAGGGCTGAGTGCTCATTTTCAAACAGGAAGAAGAAGTAGTTGTTTGGGAGGTATTGGATGGCAATAGGCTTCCCCCCAATAGGTTCCCAGTTTTGCCTAACCCAATTGCGTAGAAAATCCAGGGGGGACGTGCCCCATGACACAGTCCGATCAGCGCTCTTGACTGATAAGAGACGGTAAGCTTTTTTAACTCAATAGCAGGGACAGAAAGACAGAATTGTGTAGCTGACATACCTGTTTGATTGGATGATTGACCTAGTTCCGGAGACGCTTTGGAGGGGGCGGCGGCATCCTGTTGCCCTTTTTGCATTCCTGCTTGAGCCTTATATTCACTTCGTTGAGGAAGACGCGGCTGACTTCGAGGAGTTGCGAAGTCGTCAATTCCTTCAGTTTCTTGGAGACACGCCCTTTGGAACGCGGGGCTTCCAAAACTGCCACCTGCTAGTTGTTCTGCAATGCCTCCCAGGTGGACGGATCCATATCCTGAGGACAATCCATCTCCTCTTATGTCTGCATGTTGTTCTGCATGCTGCCCAATAGGTCCGAGACCTGCATACTGAGCGGGGAATCCATTAAACAGAGGGTTACCCACTACTTTCCCAAATGCCTTTTGTATAGTAGCCGCCATGTCTGGCTCATGATGAGAGAGAGATAAGGGTGTCGTCTGCATGATAGGCAAGGACATGGTGCCAAACTGCGACACAATCTGAGCAGCGGTCAGGCTCTGCATCTCCCGAGACGCAGACAATACTGCCCTGACGGGCGGCACGAAAGGAAACAGGAGACCACCAACTGTTATGAGTGCCTTCCCTGCACATGCAACTCGTCACTTTGGAGCAGCATCGAGCCCTAGCCCTCGGCCAAAAGGCTAGAGAGCGAGCGCGAGCTCGAAAGCACTGCTAGGGTTAGGAGCGCGCGAGGGCGCTGCTAGGGTTGTATTTGAAGGTCTCTTCCATTGTCTCTTTTGGAATAACCACTTCTTTTGTAGTTGGTCGGGTGTGGCAATAAATCATGCAGTAGTAGAAGTAGTAGTTGTAGCAATAAGATGGAGTTGAGAAGCAATCTCCTCAAGGCCTTGCTTCTAGTTCCCCACAACCAATTGATTTGGATCCACCTTCTCTTTCCAAGATAGCTTGGCCTAGGAATGGTTGCCTTCAGCCAACTCAAAAGTTGAATGGATTTGAAAACTTGCTTAGCCTTTCTCAAGAGTGGTGAGAGGGACTTAAATGGTTTAGCAATTCTTCTCCCTCATGCTCCAATGCACGTGTTGGTACACCCTTCATTACCATGCTAACTTTGAGGCTAAATTCAAGTTCTTATTAAAATATATTCCAAAGTCAAGGGGGTGAAGCGTGGCAACTACAAGTCAAAACAAGGCACTTACAAGTTAAAACAAAGTTGCACGACTATTCAAAACAGCTACACTTTTGAAGGTACATAATTTTTTGTTTTGATTGGGACACTTAGATCATGTGGTGGAGAGGGTCTTAAATGGTCTAGAAATTCTTCTCCCTTGTGCTCGGATGCATATGTTGGTTCATCCTTCATTGGGATACTTAGGTTATGTACTCATCTCAAAGAGAGCATGGTCACCTTCATTTTGAATCAAAAAATTCAGCAATTAGATTACGGACACCATCATAATGGCACACTACTAGAGTAAGAGTATAGTAGAGGAGGATTCAACTTAACAAAATAGAGAATTACTAATGATATCTAGCACCTAGGGGACCCAAGAACACACTCAATCACAAAGGCAAATTAGTGCATTGAATGCTACATTATGTCACATCACGAAGCTATGCATGTAGTAAGGCATGGTGAAATTAGTTTCTAAGATAGATAAAATGGTCTTAATTCGATCATAAGCTAGGGACATCATTGAGAGAATAATGAATATCAATGCGCAGTTAATTTCTAAAACTTACATATCAAATAGTGCCTCAAAGGATTCAGAAAGAGAACATGGAAAGTCTCAAGCAAGTATGAATGGAAAAACTCCATTTCAACCACCATTCCTTCAACCATTTTCTTATTTCCAGCACGCTATCATTTCCATGAGTCAATATGAAATGGACGAGCATTATAATGAAGAGTATTGTAATGAACTATTTCAGTCACTTTAGCCACTCAAAGAGCAATCAACTCACCCACTCCAAGCTATAATGGATGCATATGGGACATAAGAGAATAGATTAAGTAGGCTTAACATTTAAAGTTTAAGAACTTTGAAATGTGGTTCCAAATGTATCAATAGAAAGGTAGTAATCCACACCATGAAGGTTGTGGACATGCAAGACTTAAAGGTTGATATAGTGAATGGCATAGTAGATGTGTCAACCTTTATAATCTTGTATGCTTTTGAATGCATTCATGTGAAGATAAAGATTAATAATATCTTGGTCATTGAAGATTTAATGCATAAGATGGTAATGCTTTTAGCCCCATTCGACTATGCTATGCATTCTTTTGATCCAACTGGATCAAAGGCTATCTTTTGATCAACCTCTATCTAGGCGAGTACTAATTATGGAATGTTCTCTATTTCCTCAAGAAATGTTTTAGAGCAAGAACATGCATGTTTATGAGATTTTTTTAAATGAAGTTTGCATGTAGAGAGCTATCTGTTTTGGACTAGATTTGATTGTAAATTAGATACAGAGAATGAGTCTAACATAGGCCAAAAGTTCCCAAGGAGAGCTTTCTTTCAAGCCATTTTGTGCAGTAGAGTCTGCAATAGACAACATAGTGCATCCCTTTTGGAAGATCTCATTCATGAAGAATTTCGGACCACGTTATCACTTTCATGGTACAACATGGATGTATATATATATTGTACTTGGTCTTCAGCTTCAGATTCATCTGCTCTCTTAGATATTCTTGAAGTTTAGGGTATCTTTTATCATGTATTCTACTCCACTCCACCACTTGAAAATATTCTGATAAGTTCTCTTATCATGATTGGTTCTGTACTATGTCACACTTAGTCATATCCCAAAACCACTTCAAATATCCAACTTTAGAGAGCCAATCTCTTCCACTAGTCCATCTTAGATCCAACATTTCCCCTATTTGTGCATCTAGATTCTATCACCCAAGTTACTTTTTGCACTTGAGCCACAAACTCCTATTCTTGCCCACATAATTTTATCCTTTCCTTTGGACTTTGAGGGCTTCTTCTTATTTTCCTTCGTAGAGTTCTCCTCACTATTTCCATCTTTCTCCAATTTTGTATCTAGATCTAATCACTACCCTGGGATTTGTAGCTTTTGCTAGTTGACTTGGAATACTTCCTTGACTTCATGCTAGACCCACCTAGAAATTAACATTTTGCTGAATTATTATCAGTGATTTGCCAAATCAAAAATCGAAATTGAGCAAGGTAAGTTCAAACATTCTCATCCCCTTACTCCATAATATTGTTAACCAATAGATAAAGAGATGTTCCTTGTTATTGATGTTGATGATAATGCCCCTCATGCCTTAGCCTCATGCATGTGAAGTAGAAGCAATGGTTGAAAATGAATGTTGCTCCAATCAACACAAAGCTCTAATACCACTATTAGAGCCCCTAACCATAGCTTAAATGATGATGATGCCCCTCATGCCTTAGCCTTATGCATGTGAAGAAAAAAAATGGTTGAAAATGATTATTTCTCCTTTCAATACAAAGCTCTGACACCACTATTAGAACCTTACCATAGCTTAAACCTTAAAAAATATGAGAAGAAATCCACAAGAAAGGGTGAAGCATGTGAAAAGAAATAGAGTGCATGATACCAAATTGGGTACAATCTCCCCCCATGCATTGAAAGGGCGCTCCTCAATGCATGCATTTGATGCTTTGATTATTCTTATGCCCAAAAATAGTCCTCTTTACCAAAATAGTGTAAGATTTTTGCTTGCTTACTTATACTATGGATTTCAACTCCTTTTTGCATCAACCAATAGTATAATTCTATGCCTAAATAATTGTCCAATGCTAGTGGAATTGTGCCTTACAGTTACTAATATGCAAGTAGTGTAGGCAATACTGTAAAAATAAATGTATCCATGATTCAAGCCATTAACAATCCACGCTAAGGCAAATAATAACCATCCATGTGCTCAACAAGGATTTATGATTTGTGTTTTTGTGTTGTGATGATTTTGAGATTTAACTTTGTGGTTTGGAATTTTCTTTCAATCATTAATACAAGTACAAGCAATGTCACTGGCAAGCATTGACAACCCACCACAAAGTCACTCAACTTGTTCTTAGCAAGAAGGTTTGAGTATTATATGTTTTGAGTCTTGAGTTTTTTTTTGTGTGTCTTTTTTTTTGCATATTCCAATCTCTTCCATCTCAATTCAACGATCTGGTCCCTCTTGATTTGGCCTTCCTAAACTAGCTACACTTGTTTCAAAGTATGCAAGCTGCGATCACCAATGATTGATCCTCCACCAATCCCATCCACACTCAAGCAATAAGCCTCCACCAATCCCACCAATCCCATCCACACTCAAGCATGAGAACCTCAATGATTACACCATCCTTTGTCCCAGCAATGGAACCAAAATTTTGAGCCAAATTCAGTACTTAATTTGGACCGAGTCTAGTCTTTCAAAAGCTCAACTCACTTCAGTGACAATCTCTCACCTTATATTCTCAACGCTCAACTCTAACTAACCATGCATCCTTCTCTCTATCCCTAGAAAGCAAGAACACAAGACTAGATTCGCATTGTAATGAACTCACTTACCTTACCTTTTTGCATTTGAGTTGTAGTCTAACATCTCAAAGGCTTGAATATGGTTCCACAACCCAAGAAATACAATCCAATGCGGTTGCTCCTTTGTGTCCACCACCAAAAAGCATGCAAATGATAAGAGAAGCTAGTAGAGAAGAAGAAGAAAAGCAAGAAGAAGCTAATAGAGAAGAAGAAGAAAAAAAAGAAGAAGATATAGAGCTTATCCGATCCAATCCTTTACTCGACACATCTCCCACTTTCTCTCTATCTCTTACTCTCAACAATGGAAGTGAGACGATAGAATAGAAGAAGTGGATAGAAATCTTCAATAGCTACATTGATAGAGCTTTTGCATGATGGATGCACCAAAAGGGTAAATACAACTGAGACCTCTCATCCTTATTTAGACACAAATTAGGATTAGGGTTAGGCTCTTCTCTAGGGTGGCGCCCCGTATGCATTTAGGGTGTGTGCTCCTTTTGCATTTAGGGTTTCTACAACTATGAATTAGGGTTTGCATCCTCTTTTGGGCATCTTAGCTAGTTTGTCAGATCTAGGCCGGTCATTCATTGAAGCATGCATTGTCCTTATCCTAATTAGACATAGCCTATACTATTGCAAATACAAATACATGTTTCTAATTCACTCAGCAATTGCGGGTGTGATAAATACAATGTGCACGGGAGTGAGCCCCCAGCTCTTATAAAATAATACGTCCATGATAATGCGATACCCATGAACCACAATAAGTGCCCAAAATAATAAAATGAACCTCCAAAAGATAATATCCACCCAAAAGATAAATCCAGCACTTACGCTTTCAGTTTGCCTTCTTAAAATACTAGTAACAATGTATTTGTGAGTATGAGTTTGAAGAGGTGTTGCAGGAAGCACATGGAGATATAGTAGGAGGCCCCTTCAATGCCACCACCATCACTTGAATAGTATTGTAATCACAACTCTTGTGGCCAACTCTATTATGGATGTAGCTTAATTAGTCAAACAATATAGTGAGTCATTAGGACCAAAAACGAGCCAAAAAGGAATGGGTAAGAAAGTGATTAAGTTGTTAATTAACTGACGGTTTGAGAGTCAAAATGACTTCAAATATAGCGGTTAAGACTAGATTGAGAGGTATCTAACTCATTTAATGCGTATCTAGATCCATATCTTCACGTATGGACTAAAAGTCACTTGTCTTGCTTTCCTTGCCAAGATTCACGTGCAATTTGTGAGCTTTCAATTACTCTATCGGTAAATATATATTTTGATCTTTAAAAGAAGTCTTCTCTCTCATGTTTCCTTTTCTATGGCATCCCCATCTTTCCTTGTATGAAGTGTAGCATTCGTATCTCTCCTTGCATGAAGCTTCACATGATTCCCCATTCTACTTCAGAGGTTAATTTGTCCTTTCTTTTGTCTCTTCCATGCTTATAACTTATTACAATGTCTTCGTCAAGCAACACCCCTAAATTTCATATGAATATCGAGCTCAATTAGGAGTATGCAGCTACAAGGAGTGTAACTCAAAGTTCTCTCAAAGATGCAAAAGAAGAAAATAGACTTCGCAATGAGGGAAAAAGGCAAATTGATATTTGGATAGGTGGAAGCATTGTTAACTGCAAAGAGCAACGTGTGAACAAGCATGGAAAAGGAGCATAAATTTTGGATTAATTATCCATGTCACAATTTGTATGAAGTGGTTGTATAGCTAAATCCTTAAGTGGATATGCAATATTTGTAATTATCATGTAAACCCGCAATGCTCCCATGCACTTGGATTAGGATCTTAAGGTCAAACCATAGAGGTTCTATCAAGCTTTGGTCATCATGGACATGCATGCAATGGAGGATGAATGGTCATGGGTCCTAAAAGTTGGGAAGTGTGCACATGGGAAAGGGGAAACCCTAATCCTAAAGTTCATGTATAAAAATGATGAGATTGAATGGAACAAGCTATTCACTTGTGTGCCCACTTTGCCTCCTACTCTTCTTGCTATACTTTGTGTGAGGGAGAGAGAGTGTGAGAGTGTGAGATAGAGAGTGAGGGAGTGTGAGTGAGAGGTGAGGGACGAGGAGTAAAGCCTCTTGCCTCCCCTTGAGCTCTCTCATGCCCATCACCATGCTTTCTCTTGCATGAAGGGGCAGTAGAGGGTTGGAGGTAGTGCGGCTCTCACTTGAATCGTGGAGTGTTGAGACACATGCTTCATGAATGGAGTAGTGTGGCTCACACACACTACAAGATGGTTGTAGTCAACCCACGCTTGAGTGACTAGGTGAGAGCTAGTCATGGTTTTGCGAGTTCAAGCCTTTGAAGGATAAAGGCGTACTCTAAGTCCGGCGTGTTGGGTTGTAAGCCTAACTTTTTTGGTTCCGTTGCCGAGACATGGGCACATGAACCGTGAACCGCTCATACATGTTGCAAAGCGGAATAGGGGGGCATCATGTTGCTCACCCCGAAATGCCTTGAAAATATGTTTAGGTTTTGAGGCTTTTCCATATTCAACGTTTTTTTTGGATTGAAAGAATGTCATCGGATTTTTGTTTTGCGCATTGTTGTAGCTAGAAACATTTTCATGCATTCATTTTGTTGCTTATTTATATTTTTTTCTTTTAAAGAGATGAATGAGGAGGTTATGGTTATGCTTAAAGGCTTTATTTTTTGTTATGATTAATGATGTTGTTTTATTTATATTTTTAACTTTGTAGCGGCCGAGGATGAGTAAGCTAAGGATGAGATGTCATTTCTTCGTAAAAAGCCATGGAGGGATATTGTAGTTGACAAGGACTATAGGCCACACACTGTAAGAAGTTGAGTGCAGACCGACGCCATCCATTGTAAGACTGAGCCGAAGATTCCTTGGCTCTCGGGCAAAGCTTGGGAAGGTAGAGTCAATGTGGCTCCATGCGTGTGAATCCGCTGATATTCGTTGAACTCCATCAGTGGACCTATTCTACGCATGTTACGTTGTCAAGCTCGCCATGTCGGACATACGAAACATGTGGTTTATGCGGGGGATAAGCAAAAAGTGTTTGAGAACTTTTTGAGGGATGATTTGTCCTTGCAAGTCCTATCGATACCTGTGAGCACCACACTTTGGACATGTCTCCATAGTCTCCTATTCTCCTCGAAACAATATGCAATCGTTGATACATGCATGGATGTTATTGTAATCCATGCCAAGCTTTCGTAAAACATGTCGTGCATCATCACGAGACTCAGACAAGGTATTTACAGGTGGTAATATATGATATTTCAATAACCTGAAAAATCATAAACACCTTGAAAAAGCACAAATGTTTGTAATAATAGTGTCGAAAAAAAAATCAACGAAGCGTATGTACACGGTACCTGAACAACTCGGTCACACTCGTATCGCTCCACCTGTATTTTGCTTGCACACTTAAGAGTGCGAACAGTATCTTCAGGCGAGATACTCGGCACCCATCATATAATGGTATGGATGCTTCCTCTCTAAGCGGATCAGAAGTCTCGACACCCATGGGAATCAATGCATCGATCATTGCCTCCATCTCAGGCTCCAAGATTGTAGGTACGTTTGAAAGGTTGCCTGTCTCCTCAGGCATTGACGGTATAGATTGGCCTTGCAAGTGGTGGATTGGCTCTTGCACTCCATCCATCGCACGTCCACGTACTCTTCTAATTGGCCGCAAAGGGTGCACTTCTCATTGGGATGAGACATCACCTCCATGGATAGAAAATTTGCCAACGAGACCCAATCTTATTGTATATGGTATTCAATTAGCTTGCGAGTACAATGCATGATTGATATTAACTTTTCTTACCATTTGCTGAAAATCCGCAATTGCCTGATCAATGATCTCAGATTGAAGCTCGCCAAATCGTCGTACGTGTTCTATAGACAATCGACGTTTTCGTCTAATTGCCAGCTTGCATTGAGAGCAAGGACATGGGACATGCTGATTAAGGTGCGCCTCGCGATCTTGAATAACAGGACCTTCTTCGTTTTCCATTTTGTCTACATTACAACAAACAATTTGTTTTTGTTATCATTCTAGGATAATAGGTACAAGGTAGTACATACTAGGGTATTATGATACTATCTATCTATCTATCTACCTTCATAATATGTATTTGTATCCTTTGTACCTAGATGGACTCATTCTTAGTGAGGTGAATCACCAATCCTATTCTTAGTGAGGTGGACTCATTCTTAGTACACGCTATCATAGTACCCTAAGCTTATTGTAAGGTCCTATTTACTTTTCTCTCTTTCTCTCCCTCTCTCATTTCCTCTCCCTCTCTCACCCTGACCCTCTCTTTCTCTCTTTCCTTATTAGGTTTAATGATTTTTATCTCTTTTTCTCTCCTCTCTCTTTCATATTTATTTTTCTCTCTCCTCTCCATCTCTCATTTTCCTTTCTCTCTTTCTCTCTCTCTCATTTCCTCTCCCTTTCTCACTCTCACCCTCTCTTTGTCTCTTTCTCTATTAGGTTTAATGATTTTTTCTCTTTTTCTCTCTCCTCTCCCTATCTCATTTTTTTCTCTCTCCTCTCCCTCTCTCATTTCCCTTTCTCTAGCCCGGCCGAAGGTTATTATGTCTGACATTTATGTCAGATGGACACGCTAATTAATGGCCGTCTTGGGCTACTTGCCCAACCAAAGGTTATTATGTCTGACAGTTACCTGCTTTTCTAATTGGCTTTTTTCTTCCAACATTCCTTGGAAATATGGCCATACTTTTCACAATAGTAATAGTCCTTATCCTTGCTTGTATTTTCATGCGTAGTTTGTGAGTGACTTCCATGATCCTCTACCTCTAGAATTGGATCCCCCCTCGCTTGAAAGTATCCATCACCTCTCTCATTTCCTCTCCCTCCCTCACCCTGACCCTCTCTTTCTCTCTTTCCCTATTAGGTTTAATGATTTTTATCTCTTTTTCTCTCTCCTCTCTCTTTCATATTTCTTTTTCTCTCTTCTCTCCATCTCTCATTTTTCTTTCTCTCTTTCTCCCTCTCTCATTTCCTCTCCCTCTCTCACCCTCACCCTCTCTTTCTCTCTTTCTCTATTAGGTTTAATGATTTTTTTTTCTTTTTCTCTCTCCTCTCCCTATCTCATTTTTTTCTCTCTCCTCTCTCTCTCTCTCATTTCCTTTTCTCTAGCCTGGCCGAAGGTTATTATGTCTGACATTAATGTCAGACGGACACACTAATTAATGGCCGTCTTGGGCTACTTGCCCGACCAAGGGTTATTATGTCTGACAGTTGCTTGCTTTTCTAATTGGCTTTTTTCTTCCAACATTCCTTGGAAATATGGCCATACTTTTTACAATAGTAATAGTCCTTATCCTTGCTTGTATTTTCATGCGTAGTCTGTGAGTGACTACCATGATCCTCTACCTCTAGAATTGGATCCCCCCTCGCTTAAAAGTATCCATCACCTCTAGCATTCTATCCATGTTGATTATTTACATTCTAAAATGCATTCTATTGAGTTCCTCGTCCATAAGAGAACCCTTTGCCATGGTCTCTTTGATTTGAATAAAAAACCTCATCTCTACCTTTGGAGCTACTTAAGCTGTAGCTAAACCAAATTTAACATTTTCATGAACAAGAAAAGTAAGGAGCTCATTAAACTTAGGTATTTCGAATCATGTTGATATGGATGTATCAAATGACCTATATATCCCCCTCTCTCATTTCCTCTCCCTCCCTTACCCTCACCCTCTCTTTCTCTCTTTTCCTATTAGGTTTAATGATTTTTCTCTTTTTCTCTCTCCTCTCTCTCTCATTTATTTTTCTCTCTCTCCTCTCCCTCTCTCATTTTCCTTTCTCTCTTTCTCTCCCTCTCTCATTTCCTGTCCCTCCCTCACCCTGACCCTCTCTTTCTCTCTTTCTCTATTAGATTTAATGATTTTTTTCTCTTTTTCTCTCTCATTTTTTCTCTCTCCTCTCCCTCTCTCATTTCCTCTCCCTCCCTCACCCTGACCCTCTCTTTCTCTCTTTTTCCATTAGGTTTAATCATCTTTCTCTCTTTTTCTCTCTCCTCTCTCTCATTTCTTTTTCTCTCTCCTCTCCCTCTCTCATTTCCTCTCCCTTCCTCGCCCTCACCCTCTCTTTCTCTCTTTCCCTATTAGGTTTAATGATTTTTCTCTCTTTTTCTCTCTCCTCTCTCTTTCACATTTTTTCTCTCTCCTCTTTCTCTCTCATTTACCTTTCTCTCTTTCTCTCCCTCTCTAATTTCCTCTCCCTCCCTCACCCTGACCCTCTCTTTCTCTCTTTTCCCATTAGGTTTAATGATCTTTCTCTCTTTTCCTCTCTCCTCTCTCTCTTATTTCCTTTTCTCTCTTCCTCTCCCTCTCTCATTTCCTCTCCCTCCCTCACCCTCACCCTCTCTTTCTCTCACTTCCTATTATGTTTAACATCTTATCTCTTTTTCTCTCTCCTCTCATTCTCTCTTTTTTCTCTCTCCTCTCTCTCTCATTCTCTCTTTTTTTCTCTCTCCTCTCCCTCTCATTTTCATTTGCTATCTTCCTCTCCTTCTCTCATTTCTTCTCCCTCCCTCTCCCTCTCTCATTTCCCTATTATGCTTTCGTTTCCCCCCCCTCTCCCTTTCCCTCTCCCTCTCCCTCTCCCTCTCTCATTTCCTCTCCCTCTCTCATTTTCCTATTATGTTTAATGTCTCCCTTCCTCCCTCTCTCCCTCTCCCTCTCTCATTTCCTCCCCCTCTCTTTCTCTCTCTCCCTCCCTCTTCCTTTCCCATTTCCTCCCCCTCTCCCTCTCCCTCTCTTTCTCTCTCTCTTCCTTTCCCATTTCCTCCCCCTCTCTTTCTCTTTCTCTCCCTCCCTCTCCCTCTTTCATTTCCTCCCTCTTCCTCTCCCTCTCTTTCTCTCTCATTTCCTCTCCCTCTCTCAATGTACACAAATTAAACCCTACACAAGTAAAAGAGAGAGAGAATGGACTCACCGTAAAGATTTGGCGAGGGTTTGGCAGCTCCTCTTCGCGACGGCGGCTCCTCCTCTCCTTCGCGAACGGTGGCGGCGATGGCAGTGGCGGCAAGCCTTCTTTCTCTCCCTTTCTTACCCTCTATGCAAAACAATCTCTCTCTCTCTCGCTCTCCCTCTCGAAATGTCTCACGAATGCGCGAAATGAAACGCGCACAGGTTTTGGCCCTCTTTTTTTTCCCTGTGGGGTGTCGCTATTTGCGTCGAAAATGCGACACAAATAACGACGTAGATAGCGATGCCGCTATTCCTGCGTCGCTACTCGCCATCGCTATGCTTGCGTTACCTTGTAATGTATAAGCGGCTTTATGATTATGGATGCATACATGTGGAATACAAAATTGGACAACAAGTCATGCTTTATTTCCCGTGGTGATAACAAGGGAACTCGAAGACATTAGTCCATCAATGGATAGGTCCATATACAATTCAAGACAAGATTCATAACTCAACTTATTTATTAACACGAAACCAAAATCAAAGTCAAACCATTGCACACATCTCACGTATACGACCGTATGTGACCCCTTCCTTAGTTACAAACCAAGAAGAAATTTCTAAAGATAAAGAGCACAAAGAGAACAAATACGATCACTGCAAAACGCGAACCAATAAGCAAATAGTTAGTTGTGATCATTACAACGAAGACTAAATACTCCAAATCATGTAACTATAGAACATGGCAACGGTTTCGTCGACCGATGCTGGTAGCTCAAACATGTAACGCCTTGATATTATCTATCACATCATATAAATAAATGATCGTTCACAGTACATCTGTGAACATTTCATCGATGGAGCAAATCGATAAGAATGCTGACTCTAACAACATCCAACCAATTCCACTTGTGGTGGTTTATATCTCAGATCAAGTGCTGCTTATCTTCGACACAAACAACAAGATCGTGAGAGTGCTTCTGAATCTTGAAAGCAGCCAGAGATGATTTTTATGAAGAAATCACAAGAGGTAAAAAGCTATTATAGCCCAATTTTTCATGACATCAACAACTTGGAGATCTTGAAGAAAAGAACTTGGAGATGTTGAAGAAAAGAAAGATTGATGACATAGAGACTTTCCAAGCACATGCTCGCATGAAGGAGGCCAAAGAAGCACAACGGTGAATGGAAGAGGCTCATCAACAGGCATATCCTAAAAGTATTCCTGTCTGTCACACTGCTCACATGAAGACAAAGGCTTATATTCAACGAGTCATCAAGAACACTCGCAACGAAAGAGCTCTCGAAGGCACCGAATAGTAACCTTGTTGACCTTGTCCTCAAGGTTCCAAGGGGAGGTATGACATTCGTGACCTATACTCCCTTAACAAACGTCAATTAGAAGTCCATCCGCCCATGCAGCTAGTGTGCCTCGTCGTATCTCTCTACCGCACCCATCATGAGCATGCCTAGGCTTGCAATCTGTGTCTTGTATCATGCCTCTTCCCATCTTATGTAAAGCCTATATAAGGCTATTGTTTATCGAATAAAGACACGCTATTTGATGTCTCAATCTTGTGCATAGTATTGTTGTGTGTGAGAATGTGCGTGTATGTGTGTGTGTGTGAGAGAGAGAGTAACCTTCAAATTTGAAAGTTGCAATACCCTTTGCAAGGGGTTTTACCCTTCTTTAGAATGCTAATAGTGTATCCAACATTCAAAAGAAATTCCTTCCATGAAAATGGCCTTCAGTAATGGAAGTGTGTAATGTATAAAAACTTTCAAAAGAAAATCAAAACCAAAAATCAACCTTCACTATGGAAACGAGAAAAAAATTTGACCTTTCAAAAGAAGGGTATCTTCCCATGAGACCCTTCAAATAAATTATGGTTAATACTTTTATAATAAAATTTATTTTATTAAATAATAATCTAATAATAGTTTTTATTTTGATTTTCTATTCTTCTTTGATTTCTTTGATATTCTTTAATTATCTTTAACCATCTCCAGTGCATTATAATAAACATGAAGGAGTGGACAGCCTCACATGCTCAACTCTCTCTCCTCTCCTTTTCTATTATTTCATGAAATTCATTGTAAATTAGAGTTTCAAACTTTTTATTACTAAATTAATTCTAAATAATAAATTCTATTCTATGAGATAGTAGACTCGATGGTAACTTGACTCTCTCTCTCTCTCTCTCTCTCTCTCTCTCTCTCTCTCTCTCTCTCTCTCTCAACTTCCAATAGCCCCAACCCACGCACTGCGTGCTTGCAGTAATAATCTAGGTCCTTCTAGGATTCCAAGTCTCAAGGCAAGGCCTTGATGAGGCAGCAAGCTTTGAAGGCAATAGGCAACATGCTAATCTTCTCTCTCTCTCTCTCTCTCTCTCTCTCTCTCTCTCTCTCTCTCTCTCTCTCTCTCTCTCTCTCATCGACTAAGGATAACTAAGCCTTGAGGGTTGAATACTCAACTTTGATTCCCTAGATTTTTAGTCAATGGTATAACTTAACTACTACTTCCATGTCCTTATGGCTCTCTTGACTCTGATTTCCTCAGATTTGCAATCAATGGTAAAACTTAACTACTACCCCCAATTTCACAGCTTCTTTGCAACCATGCTGCTATATTCGATGGTCTCTTAAACTCCCTAATCTGTGGAGTGTGTGGAGTCTGGACTTGTGGAGGTTGGATTCTAAGACTTGAGTCTTTGAACAAACTAGTGTGGCATGGAGAGTTACTCTTGGAGAAAGGTCAACCATAATCGAGTAATTCTCTTGCTTCATCTACCTTGCAGTCTCTACCTTTGCATAACCATTGTGATTCATCCATTTTTTGTGCCTAGTGCATCCATCCCCATGAATATAACTCCACTATCTTTGGAGTACCTATCTTGGAGGAGTCACTTGAGTCTTGAATCCTATCAATCACTTGAGTACCTACCTCTCTCCATCTCTTCTCATCACACTTGCCATGAAGCCACTGGTCTCAATGCTATATAATTACTAGTGTGTATACATATAATAGCGCTTTTTTTGTGTTTAGGTCTCATTTTTTACTTCAGCCCTTCCTTGGCACTCATTGGCAGCTTGAAAACACTTCATTTGGCACTTGAAAATACCCCCTTGATGCTCGACATTGGTGGTTATCATTGGCATTGATTTGTGGACTGATTTAGCTCAGTGCAAGACTATTTTCCACAATCCACAGGCAGCCACAAATAGTGTTACATCAGCTCTTTATGTTTATGCTTGGTTGGCACTGATATTGGTTGCTCGGTTGGTCCCGAATGCACCCTGAATGCTAGGGGAATGTATATCTATGATGTGAGATGCTTTTGGGGCTGAATTTACTCAGTCATTGACTTTTACACAGTCCATAGGCAGCCCAAAATAGGGCTGCCCTCTATCATTACACTTTATGCTCATGCTACATAGTCATTTGATATCCGATTATGCCTGGTTGGTACCTATACATATGGGAAAGTGTGCCTATGGTGTGTCTATGATTTTGAGCTTGAATTGAGCCACTGTTTCCTCAATTTTGGATGTTTATTTGCTATTGGAATATTCAGGGTTGAAGCTCTTTTGCTTATGTTTGGATATGCCTATTGCATTTGGGCTATGTCTTGGATGTATACATTGATGTAGTGACTCTCGGGGATCGACATAGAGCTTGGATTTACTCTTGAATCATTGGTTGAGCTTGAGCTTGCTTCGCATAGCATTGGGATCTTCATCTCTGATGTACTTATGGCATGTACTTTTCTTATGTCTGACCGGTCTTGACATGCTTAGTCTATGCCATTACTACATGCCTGTTACATTGTTTGGAGTTGGATGCTACTGAGCCTTGCTTTGGCTTGACATTTGATTGCCCGGAGCTTACTTTTGCTCTTTCTTGGCTTGCCAGAGTTACAGTTTGGATGTACTTGATGCCTATGGATGCTATGTATGGATGCTACGCGGCCTACGTGTTCATGAGGTCTTATTCATGCTTGATCTTGGATCTTCTGACACTGGTACTCTCATATGCCCTTGTTGAGTTTCTTTTCTTGATATTTACGGCTTTTGTGCCAGTGGGAGCGCCTTGATGTGCTTGACAGACAGAACAAGTGGGTTTATGCTACTTGAGGATTCGGATACATGAGATTGGGATCTTCACTTGGATGTTGCATGGTTGATATGCCGTGGTCCTCACAGATGTACTTGGGTTGATTTGGACTTTGCACTCCTTGAGTATAAACCTCTTTGTATCAAGTCTTGCCAGTGCTATGTACACTTTGCCCTATTACACAAGGGATGTAAAGGCTTACTGACAGATTCATTTTACCTGCTTGGGTATTTGCTCAATGTCCGTATGACTATCATATGCTGGTTATACTTTGACGATCAGTGGTTGACTTGGTGTATTCATTTTGCCTACAGTTTGCTCTCATTGTACCTGACTGTAATTTATTATAGCAAGCAGTTTTGCATGGACTGACATGGAATTTTCATGCTGAATCATCCTGATTTTATGTACTTTTGATGGTACTTGGTGGACAACATCATATGCTATTAGTTTGTGGTCATTTTGCCTTGGTTTTGGTGGTATTTTGGCTGTTTACAACAGAAAACAGCAAGCAATTTTGAACTGTTTGCACCATTTTGGACTGCAATATGGCATCTTCTTCCATTGGCAGTGCTATCTTCAACGTCACTAAGCTTGATGGTACAAATTATGCCTACTGGAAGAGTCAAGTTTTGGTGCAGAAATCGCAGATAAAGCCACTAAGGATGCATGGCTAGTAGCCTGAAACTATGACTGATGACGAATGGGATGAGCTTGATGAGTTATGCAAGTCCACCCTCATCTTGTATCTCACTGAAGAGGTGCATTACAATGTGGTTTAGGAAGCACAGAGTGCTTGGCAGATTTGGGATAAAATTAAGAACCTCTATGACAAGAAAAGTTCGGCAAGTTAGATGTATTGGCTGAAGCAACTTATGGACCTGCGCATGAAGGAGAATATGACAATGTCTGCTCATTTGAGCCAGTTCCATGCTATTCTCAAGAAATTGCACTCACGGTGAATGTTTGACATGCTTTTTCGCACTTTATTCCTCTACAATGATGTAAAGACCATTGGATCCCTAGTACTTTGGAAAATGAAGATTGTGAGATCAACTCAGTCCATTTTGATTATATGGTTGAGAGAGTGTTGCCAAAGTTTAACATGGTGAATTACAACATTTTTCTTTACATTGTTGCTCCAATTATTTCTTATTTGGCTTAAAAATTATATTTAGTGATGCTCTGCAATGAAGATGCTATATTTCATATTCATCAAAGATACAATTTTTCTTTTATGGTGAATATAGGTTTTCAAGTCCTCTCTCTCTCTCTCTCTCTCTCTCTCTCTCTCTCTCTCTCTCTCTCTCTCTCTCTCAGCATAAAAGACAATCTCAAGAGACTCGTTGTGTCTGGCCAAAAGGGACCGGTCTCATGAAAGAAGAGCTCAGTTCAAAGAGACATAAATTTGGGAGAAGGAAGATGAGGAGAAAGAGAGAAGGTATGTAGATTCAAACATAGGGAATCAAATGTGCCTAACACATAATCGTAGATATTATATATTTCATAAGAGCTTGCTTCCAAACCAAGTACAAATTATGTTACTATATAAACATCAATGTTTGAGTCTTCTGCTTAGCATAAACCTGGCTATGATCATCCCAATATGCATATACTTTGCCATACAAATGTGTGGACAGCAAATAATGTATCTGCAGAACCAAAGAAATCCTCTTTAAACATAAAAACAACCTTGGACTCATTTAGCACGTATATATATAATAATCATTGCGCTAGATCACCAAAAAGTCTCTCTTTCAACCTTATACATCAGTCTTTCATGTCATGAGAAGAGTGAATCAAGAATACATAAAAGAAACCTACTATTTCCCTTGATTCAGGACAATCAAGTACATACAATAGGGAGGAGTTTCAAGATAGTAGTGGCCTACCTTTATACCCTAGTTTGCTTTAGTTTATGGCCATAAAAAACCAACATACATCATCCCATGACTTAGGATTTCAATCCCCTCCACCATCTCTTTTGAAACAATACATGAGCAATGGTCTTCAGGAATATAGCAAGAGTTTCAAGATAGCCATGTATATATTATATCTATGAGATTTATGATAGCAGTGGGTTACTTCAAAATCCCTATATATACTTTAGTTTATGTCAGTGAATCACAGTATACAACAACCCATCTTTATCTATGGTTTCATACCCTCATCAAAAAGCTTTTTCCTTGCTTGTTCATGCATAGAGTAGTGCTTCTCTCTCTCTCTCTCTCTCTCTCTCTCTCTCTCTCTCTCTCTCTCTCTCTCTCTCTCTCTCTCTCTCTCTCTCTCTCTCTCCCTCTCCCTCTCCCTCTCCCTCTCCCTCTCCCTCTCCCTCTCCCTCTCCCTCTCCCTCTCCCTCTCTCTCTCTCTCTCGCTCTCTCTCTCTCTCTCTCTCTCTCTCTCTCTCTCTCTCTCTCTCTCTCTCTCTCTCTCTCTCTCTCTCTCTCTCTCTCTCTCTCTCTCTCTTTGTGAAGCTATCCCATGATTGATCCAAATGTTGACGTGTGTTTTTCTTTGTGAAGTCATGCTATAATCAACCCCACAAAAGTGCCTATAGCAGCCATGCTTTTCTTAGATTAGATCCTCTTGTTTTCACACTTCATATCATGCATGTAAGATATGCTTTTCCTTGCAAACATAGCATTTCCACTTAACTATAGTCTTTCACTTAACCATATTAAGTAATGGTTTAAACCATACCTAGAGTTGATGACATACTTGTTGGAAGAGCATTCAAAGCTCTCATGTGTAAGCCTCCAAAACTCAACTAGGCCTTATTTATCTACCTTATCTTTTCCACCACATTGACCTCTTTAGGAGGCATCCTTGTATATAAACAATACTTGTACAACAATGTAATACTCTCAAACTTTTAATCGATTCTTCTACTTTCTTATACTCTTGCTCTCTTTTCTCTCTATTTTCTCACATGGTATCAAAGCATACTAAGATCTTACACTAGCTCACATGCTTCACCTCTAGATCTCTCTTCCTTTGAGACTAGGTAATAGTGATCCGAACACTATCTACCATCATGTCTCAGCCAATCGTCACCGGCTACTCAATTCTCCTCGTTTTCTTCTCGCTCCTACACGATAGAGAAGTTGATGGGCCCTAGCTATCAAAGCTAGAGTTTTAGGATGTGGCTCTACCTTATGAGATAAACCTATGGTCCGTTGTCAATTGTGCAAAGAAGAACCCACCACAAAAGACCGATCCAACCTTCATTGCATGGAAGCAAAAAGATGTAGCTGCCTTGATGGAGATCATTATTCATTGCAATCATCTCCACATGCAATGATATGTGGCTTGGATACAACCAATCTTATTTGGAACATATTTAAGGATATTCATGAAAAGAAGGATGACATCTATCAAGTTACTACCTTGCATAAACTTGTTAACTACACTATGCAAGAAGGGCACTCAGCAACAGAGTTCATTGAGAAGTGGCAAAGTGTCTTAGATGAAGTTTTGCCCATAAGCTTGGAGATTTTTGAGAAGCTCCAAGCCACCCTTATTCTCTTCTCCTTACCACCTTCTTGGGGTGCTTTCATAAGCACATATTCTAGCTCTTCTAAATCTGTTTGCAAATTAGTGGTACATAGGGTCTTGCTCATCTTTTTCAGAGAAACGTGAATCTCTTCTTGTGAATAGCTTGATCCTCTTTCCACCTAAAGGAACCTTCAACTTCGTACCATCAAGATCGCAAGAGAGTATGTAGCATTGTTATGTATCTTTTTCATAGTGTATAGACAAAAACCATCTCTTGCAAACCTTCTTGATACTAATTATCAAAACCATCGCTTCGAAACCTTCTTGATAGTACTATGCTAATTATCAAGGCTAATGTCATAAATTAGTACCCAATCTCCTTCTTTCATTGCTTTAGGACAAAGCCTATTCTTCTTATCAAACCAATACTTATTGGATTCCTTCAACCACATCAGTGCAAGTTCAATGTCTTCAAGTCTCCTTTCCCTAAGTTGAATTCGTAATGTGAGAAAGTTTTATCTACTCATATCTTCTTTCCAAGGTAACACGTTTCAAGTAGTAGCAACATCCTCTATGGGCATATGCTTCTCTACATATATCAACTAAGAAGGCACATACCCTATGGTAACACTATCAATAGTACGATCAACCCATAGATCATAAGGAAGTAGCCTTGGCCACTAGCCAATTTTTCCTCTAGATGCTTTAGCCAATGCCTTACCAATAGGCAGGCATCCTCTTTCACTTTTCCCATTCTCCTAAGGATTATATGATCTTGTCAGAGCAAGCTTTATCCCCATCCTTGAGAAGAGTTCTCTAGCTTCATCTGCATCCAATTCTTCTCTATCTAGTATCCATAGTGACATATCACATCCTCTAAAAGAAATGTACACATAGCACTAGTAGTCTTCGTTCATAAAGCTCAACCTTCCACCTAGTTTGTGAGATCTTCTCTTACAAGTCCAATGTATCTCATTTTCTATAGATCCATAGGCATGGTTACTAAGTCAACTACCCACTTATAATGCATAGTTAGTGGATAGGTTGAATGTAGACCATCATGATGTCATATAGAAAAGTACATCTAGCAAGTAGTACAAGTCTCTAAAAACTACAAGACATCTCTGTGTATGCCTTTCCACCAATAACTTTTATCTTTGCAATGATGGCCTAAACTTGTCTATGACCAGCCCATAGACTCCATGTTTGTCACAAACTACTCTCAAAGAAGTACCATTTGTTTGCTTTGGATGCTTCCTTGATGCTTCCATAGAAATCCATACTTCAAGAAATAACCATATGCTTTTATTTAGATCCTCTTGAACTCTTGATAAGTCTACTCTCCTTGCCTCATCCAAGTGCTTAAGTAACAACCAATCTATAGCCATTCACCCTCATACAACTCTTTTAAAAAAGACTCAACTGAAGAAGCATATCATATATGGTCAAGTATTGCTCTTGTACTTTCAAATTCTTCACCATCTGAAAGCATATATTTCTCATTCTCATATCTAGCCCTTGATAGTGTGAGAAATGCGGGATCTAGAGCATGGCATAACCGGAAGCTATGGAGGATGGAAAGAGAAGTATAGACTCATGATGGAATGGACACTGTTTGTTACACAAGTGAATTAGGTTCCAAGATTGAGACTTGGACTCATAAACACAATCTTGTGTATGTGGACAATGACATTGACACTTTACTGAAATGAAAAGAGTACTATCATTGCATTAAGAAAAGGAAGCAAGTACAATGCTTTATAGGAAAGTAGGAAACTGCAGTAGGCACCATTGTGCATATGGGATAAGTTAGCCTGCATGTCCTTGACCCTGAGACTCCATACAAAGAGGCTGTTTGAGTGTGATTGCTGATTCTCAACACCCCTCCTCAATCAAAACTAGGAAAGGCACAAAGTGTGTAGAGGCTGTAATGAGAACCACCTGCAAAGTGTGGGCATACCACAGACATGGCAAAACACCAGAGGCTGTTGCAGAAAAAGCTAAGTGTGGGTACCATAAACATGGTGGACATCCAGAGGCTGTAACAGGGGCCTCACAAAGTGTACAGGGACTGTAATGCCAAGTTACATAAGGAGTTTACAAAGCTTATGGCAGGAAGCATTAGGGCAAGGAAAATACAAGGCTATTTAAAACAGTCTATCAGAATTATGAGAGTACAAGGATTGATGAGTCTTGTCCTTCCGATCCTGGTGGTCTTCATCTTCATCTTCTTCTTCCTTTGCTCCATTTTCTTCTTCTTCTTTGATTGCGACTAGATAGGCCTTTTGGGATCTCTTTCTTGCGTGGCAGAACTTCTCGGTGTGTCCGGTCCTTTTGCAGAAGTCACAAAAGAGCTGATCCTTCTTGCCTTTGTACCTGTTGCCAACATATAATGCATGCTCATCTCTAGAGGTACTTGGTTCTTCTTTGGTTTTTAGCTTCTTTTCTTCTTCTAATAGTGATGCGTGGATATCAACAAGTTCAGGATTTGGCATATTGATTAAAGTTGTTGATACGTTATTATATTCAGGAGGCAAGCTCTTAAGGAGAACACCGATACAAACATCTTCATCCATTTTAATGTTGATTCCTGCAAGTTGGGTTAGGAGTCCTTCCATGTAATTAAGATGTGTGGCAAGTGATGTGCTTGACTTCATTTCAAGCCTGAAGAACTCAATCAGGAGACCATACTTTGATGATTTAGATTGTGCACCGAACAGGGTGTCAAGTCTTTTCCATGTATCCTGTGAGGTCTCACAGTTATCCACATGATGGATATAACTGTCGTCTAGCTCCAGTTTGATAATGGCCTGAGCTCTGTCATCATTCTTTTGCCAAGTAGTTGCAAGGTCCGCATCCCGAGGTTTCTTCTCTTTGCCATTTGTGATGGCCTAGAGACCCTTCTTCATCAGGATGAGCTTGATGCGGGTTTGCCAAGTGTGGAATCCGACTCCTTTGAATCGAGCATTTGGAGAGTCTTTGCCCATGTTAGATTTACGGGAACAGTAGCAAATCAACTTCAGACTTTATTAGATTTGAGCAACAGAAGAATTGATTGAGAGACACAAGTGCTAAAAAGTACTAACTGAGTATCAATGAATATCAAATCTGCAAAAGTCTTTTTACTCCAAGTAACTCCAAGTAATCTTCCCCTTCTTGATTTGATGCTGATGCCTTCAGATCTGAGTGACAGTACTTTAACGAACTTCAGAGAGTATTGCTCAGTGATTAAAATCACTGTTGATAACTTCAATGAGAGAAACAGTGAAAAATGTCAAGATTTTGAAGCTTTTGGCTATGGTGGAATTAGGGTTTCTGAGACAGGGGCCTGGTTTTTTGCTGATTGCAGGAGCTACAGTGGATCATTTTCAAAACTTTTTATATGCCTAGGAAGCTGATTTCATGGGCTACAAAAGCCCTATCATGATGATCAAAATCGTGGTCAGTATGCAGCACGCAGACACGTCGAACAGCAGCAGGCGCATTTCTGACAGGAATCCACGATTTGCGCAATGCTGAAGCCAGGGAGCAGCAATGTCATCGATTATCATGCCAGGATGAAGCGCCTTGAGCAGAGGAACAACTCTCCAGAAGAAATCGTGGGCTGAAATGGCCTGGTTGAAGAGTTATGGAAGCTCCAAGCAAGGTAGGTCCTGTCTGGCTATGGCAGACACAGAGCAGAGATTGGGGATTTTCACAATGCTGAGCTCCAGATGGTCCAACGTCCTGGATTGATGTGATACAAGGAAGCTTTATGAGTTGGGGAATACTTTTCTAGAAGGAAGCTTCAGTGAGAGTAGAGTTGGGAGATGAAGTCATGAGCTGACATTGAGCTAGACTGAGGTTGAAAGGAATCAAGAGAGGCTAGACAAGCAGTGCCATGCCCAACTGGGCTCTGATACCATGTGAGAAATGCGGGATCTAGAGCATGGCATAACCGGAAGCTATGGAGGATGGAAAGAGAAGTATAGACTCATGATGGAATGGACACTGTTTGTTACACAAGTGAATTAGGTTCCAAGATTGAGACTTGGACTCATAAACACAATCTTGTGTATGTGGACAATGACATTGACACTTTACTGAAATGAAAAGAGTACTATCATTGCATTAAGAAAAGGAAGCAAGTACAATGCTTTATAGGAAAGTAGGAAACTGCAGTAGGCACCATTGTGCATATGGGATAAGTTAGCCTGCATGTCCTTGACCCTGAGACTCCATACAAAGAGGCTGTTTGAGTGTGATTGCTGATTCTCAACAGATAGCATATCAGCAACTCGATTGTCTTTACTTGCAATATGACGAAAATCTAGATTCAAGGTCTTATTGTAAGAAATCCTTTGAAGCATAGCAATGTTCAAAGTAGAGCAACTGGTTCATGCCAAGAAGTGGTTGTGGGAGCTACGGAGCTCTACCCCGAGACCTACGGACCGCTTATTGATCAAGTATTTCAAGCCGAGCATCCATGGCTATCTCTCACATAGCCGACGTGTAATGCCTACCTTGCGGGTGTAGTGAGCTTACCTCCATGCCGATCGAGTTACCTTGTCTCTCGCTCACTCCGATAGCTCCACGATCCAAGTGCAAGCTTCAAGCAAGCTCCATCCTCAAGCTCCACACTCCAAGCTCCATCGCCGTGAGCAAGAGAAGAGAAGAGAAGAGAAGAGAAGAAGAGAGGAGAAGATGGAGAGCTTCTCCTCCCTAGTCCCTCACCCTCACACACTCACTCCCTCACACTCTCACACTCCCTCTCTCAAGCACAAGCTCAAGCAAGCAAGAAGAAGAAGAAAAAGAAGAAGAAGAAGAAGAAGAAGAGGAAAGCCACTTTTGGCCACACACAAGAATGAGCTTCTCATTCACTTTTCAACTTTATATACAAAACCCTAAATTCCTTTTGGGCGGTCATCCCCTTATCCCCTTTTTTACATGGCCCGCTGTGGCCTAGGCCCTTTTTCCCATTGTCTTTCTATCTTCCTATCTTCCTTTCCACTGCCCGTCTACATTTACAAATTACAGGGATGAGAGCCCGGCGCTCCTTAAATTAAATCATGATGCGCTTGCGCTCTTTTACAAAAGTATTGACTTGCGCTTTTCCTTGTGCGCCTTTCTCATTTATTTGGGTCTTTTCTGCGCTTCTAATGTTTCTAGATTTTTCTTGGCGCACCTTTGTCTTCCGTTTCACTTTGCCTTGGCCTTTTTCTTCTGCTTTAGCTTTTCTAGATTTTTCACATTGTTCATCTGATGGTTAACATTACCCCCTCCTAGACGAGTACCAGTCCCATGGCACTCACCGTCATAGGTAGCAAGCTTGGGCCTGCATTGAAGACGTGGGTGGCAAGGACGTCTGTGGGTTGCCATGGAGGAGTGTTGGTAGTGGTGGGGAGGAAGGTCGTTGGGGGCACGTTGGTGGCCTAGGTGGCTGGTGGAAGGCTTGTTGGAGTTGATGGTAGGGCTGTTCTTTGTGGGGGATTGTACTGATGGCCAGCACAAGTGTTGGTTTGTTGGGGATTCTGCACATGACGACTCTTTGCGAGCTTGTAGGATGATAAAGGAGGGGAATTCAGAGTTGAGTATCGATGAAGAGCGAATGACACTTTCGTTGGAGTCTTCAATACCTGCAATTGAAAACCTCTCATAGGTGGTCTCTCCCTAGGGGTAGTGCTAGTCTTCTCTATCGTGCACAAGCCATAATTCAATTAGTTTGGGAGACAGATCGAACTCTAAGCAAGCCAAGAGTATTGTTCTGCATTTGAGGACCCAAACTGTGTATATATTTTGGTGCAGATATTATGTGAGTGCTCGTGCGTACTTAGATATTACATAGTTAGAATATCGCGGGCTAGTTTCTCATAATGATGTGTGGATGAAGCAAAGTTGTCCATGTTGAGAAGAAGTACACGTGAAGGTGTAGACGACATCCTATGCATTGTGACTACACAACGTAATATAATTGAGTACAAGGACACTGCACTATCAGAGCTGGTAGCTATTGGACCTGCGTGATGAGGACAATGTACTTTTCATGGCCATTCGTGCGGTGCTTACCACAATTGATTGCATGGTATTAAGGCAAGTGCAAGAGGGAATCGTGTGAATGGGTCAGGGTGACAGGTCTAATCCATTAGGGCCAAAAACGCTTCAAAAATGGCACTTGTAAGAAAGTGATTAAGTTGCTAATTAGTTGAGGTTTAGGAAGAATAAAACCTCTAAATTTGGTTGTCCAGATGTGATTGATGAGAGAATATTTGGTTCATTGAAGAGATCGGCCATTAATTGCCCTCATCTTTTAATCCAGGTCAGGGGTCACCTTTTCGGTCGTTTATTATCTTGGAACTCGAGAGATTTTGTATTTTCGAGATTTTCGTATGAACTTCGCATTTGTTTGCTCCCGCGTTTTCCTTCTATACACTATTCTCTTTTACCATTCCTTTTGTTGCACTTGCTTCCTACCACTGTGAGATTCTTGCTCGGTTCATTTGCTAGAATGTCTAGCAATACTACTTCAAATAACACAGGCACAAGCATACGTAAATATAAGCTATCTATTCAGCTAGATCCGACTTACACATCTTGGAGAAGTATACATCATCGAGTATTGATAGATGAGATTGAAGCCAACAGGTTACGAACACAAGGAATGAAGCATATAGATTTGTGGGTGGATGGAAATATCTATCCCAGGGATCCTTCTACAGGTAAACCACCTCCTTTTTTGAATGTCCATGACTATATAAGATATGCTGGAGAAGGTTACAATGGAATGCTTGGCTACTGTATGAGGTTATACTCTGCATCTTACACATATATAGCTCAAGTGCACGAAATGAAAAAAGCACTAGAAACTACACAAACAAATATTTTAGAGTTGACAAGTCAGATTGATATTTTGAAAAATGTTAACAATTCATTGCAGGATAAGCTAACACGCTTGAGAGAAACTCTAGTAGGATTTAGAGAGAGGAAATCCTACAAAGAAATATGTCTCTAACATACTAGGCATAAATATCCGAGAGAATGAGGAAAGAATCAAACTTTTGAAGGAAACCATGAATAAGAAAGACATTTTGAGGATTCTTAAGTCACCAGAAAATGTGGATTTGAGAGGTCCAACTCTGAGAGAGTTAGTGAAGGATTTAAAAGGCACAGTGAAAGTAAATGAAATCGTAGAGACATATGATACTGTGGGTATAAGCCGAAAAGGTTATCGTGCTATCTTTGGATTATGGTTTAAAAATCTTAAACGTAATAGGGTAACTATATTTGGATTGCCCCGAGCCCTTGCAGTTTCGACTGCAAGAATTTCCATGAATCGCAAGATTCCACATGTTTTTGGAGATTACATTCACATCGAAAGGTCTATGTCCTATGAAAAACAAAAAAAATAGGCAATTTTTTATTACAATGAGTTTAACAATATATGGGTTGATCTAAAAAAGGTGCAAATTGCAATGGTTCACATGTATAAAATCACAGTAGAAGAAAGTTATGGTGTTCTAAAGTTTGCCTTGAAGTTGGATGAAGCACAGATTCAAAAGGGACAAAAGATGGAAAGATGAACATGCCATTGGACCATGGCAATGGCGAGGGCAAAGCTCCATTGCATAAGATCCAATCCGAGATGGAGATTTGGTGGATTGGTGCAGCCCAGGTACCAATTGAAAATCATCAAACGTTGAAATGGTTGTTCAACCATACATGTATTCCAAATATCATTAAGTCTCAAAGTGAAGGCGAAATGTTGGTACTTGATGGGGTTGGTAAATTTAATGTGGAATGGCATATGAGTGCTGATTTGAAAACTATCAAATGTATGCTTGGAATATGTAATGGTGCAAATGCAAAATATCCTTGCATTTATTGCATGGAAAGTATTGGATCCAAAGATTGGAGTAGTTTGCGACCAGTAAGAAGAGCCCCAAATAGAGACTCTATAGATTTGAGTAAATTTAAAAACATAGAAGACATCTGGGATCCCATTCTTTCCATCTCTCTTAAGAATGTTCATATTTGTACTTTGCATGCAGAGATTAGAATAATTGATAAGCTTCTCAGGTTGCATCTTGACTACGCATATTCCATTAAGCCATTATCTTTATCAGATGAGTGTATTGATAAATGTGAGGCATTGCTATCGAAAATGGGATTTCATGGGGGCCAAGTTCAATTGAGAAAGGATCCAATACTTTCAGGAAAAATAAGAGATATCTTGGCCGATGTCTCTATGGGAGGCTCAAAAGCTAGACAATTCTTAGGAAACCATTCAGGAAGGTAGGTGAATGCAGCTTGGGAGTGTTGGAGAGAGCTATGTGAGATCACAACAAATGTTGCAAGCACGCCGAGACTTGCGTTTCTTAGAATGCAGGTCTGGATACACCTTGATGTTTTTCTGAAACTCCTCAGGCAACATAAGACAACGTATACATATGCGGAAGAGTTCAAAAGATCAATCACAAAGCTTGTTCAGGCGATAAAAGAGGCATGGGGAGAAAAAGATATCACTTTTTATCTGGTAAAGTAATAATTATTTAATATGGGCTTATTTTGATAGGTTTTTCAATTGGTATAAAATTTGTGCTACTTTGTATTGCAGCATATTCTTCATATTCATGGACCTTTCTTTGTGGAGGAGCATGGCCCCTTAGCAACTTATAGCAACCAAGGCATGGAAAAATCCCACTATCAAGCACGCACAAGTTATTTTCGAAGCACAAGGCATGGGGGAGGAGTTACAAAAAGCAATGCTTTGGAGGAGCTATTCAACTGGTTTTTTCGACGACAACTTCAAAGAATGCAAATAAAAGACGACAATGACACATGAGCAATCACACTTTTATATATAAGAAAGAATATATACAAAGCTAGTTTTCCAAAACTCTCACATTCTCTTCCTCCTCAGGAATCTTTCCTCTATATCGTAGAATTTTTTTTCTCTTGTAGCCAGCTATAGATTTTACATCAGTTCGGTCTGCAGCTAAGGCGTAGGATGAAAACGCCAAAAAGTATCCTGCTCTAGAAGCAGAGTAACCTGGACCATAGCCAAAAATCCTAATTGTTGCAGTCTTTTCCAAAAACATTACTTTGTGGGCATTATATTGTAATCCTGAGAAACCTAGAAGCCTTGTAATAGCTTTAATACAAAGTATCGGCCATGCTGCATCCTCTGAGAAACTACTATGAAGTACAAAAAAGGAATCAGGGTCAATCCTAGCCAAGTAGTGGCCGAGTGCAATGTCTTTGGTTGTGTTACTAGCAGCTCTCGATCCTTTGCCACGCCCCAATAAGTTATCTGTATCAGCAATCTCCAACTGCAAATAAAACCCATACTGAATGAGCATGAAATGTAAACCTACCAATGTGTAAAAGCAAATTCAAAATTATCTTACCACTTGATTTTCATCGTACTCCAATTTAAATGGATTCCATAAATTAATTGATGATGCTGTCTCATTGGTGTTAGTCAATTCTTTAACATATTCAGGATCCTCTCTTCCAAAATTGGAAATCCCGAGTTCGCTTTGAATGCGATCGAAGTCCTCATCAATAATACTCAACTCTTTCTCAGCTTCTTTGGCCTTTTCAAAACAAAGAGAGAGGGCCTCACCAGCATCAATAAACTGATCATCTAGAGTTTCTTTATCAAGTTTCAGAATCTCTTCCTTTGATTCATTTTCTGTGTCAATTATCCCATTTGCAGCATCAGAAGCCTCTGCAATAATTGCAAGATAATAATCTTCCCTGAGATTAAAAAGTTTTTGAATATCTGACAGTAAAATGTACTCCTTGTCCTTGAAAGGTATACATGGTAGGGAAGGAACAATATGGTGAGAACTCTCATCAGGTTGAGGGTTTGTATCTCCTTGGCTCTCCTCAATGATAGTCTCAGCTTTGAAGTGAGCAACATCCAAATTCTCAGCAATAGAAGCCTCAAAATCTGTATCTACAACCTCCTCTGTTTCCTTTTCATCTACCAGATCATCCAACATGCAAAAGCTGGCAGACTTTGCTCCTTCCAACTGTTGCTCCTCAGCTTTCACAGGGTATTTGACAAGGCTGAAAACAATAAAAGCAGCAGATTTTCTCATCATCTTGCAGTTTTTGGAATGAGTGCAGCAAAATATGTCTCTTGAATAAAACCTCTCCAGAGAGTGGGCCCTGCACTTTTTAGTAAATACTGACTTTTCATTTCCTGTTGACCCAATGGGAACATGGACATATTCAATTGTGCCAACTTCAACAGAAGGACCTGCAAGATTTTCAAACTCCAAAAAGTTCTCCACAATATATTTTTCACAAGATTTCAGAACTTTGTCAAGTTCCCAATCAGGATTAAACACATTTTTCACAACTCCATAGAATGAGAGATCCATTCCATTCTGAAGCATAAAATCAAGTAGCCTCTCTGATGGAGTGATATCAGTGAGCTCTGATACTCCTTGACCTCTCACTACCGACGTTTGCTTCCCTGGAGATGTACTTGGCCTTCTCACACTGGTGGCAGAGGATGGAGAGGAAAAAGAATGCACAGGCTCATCACATGTTGATGCCCTTGAGCCTTTTGAAAGCCTTCTTCTTTTACCAGTTCCTGGAGAAACCTTGGATCCTAGGAATTCTATGGGTTCAGACATGTTTACAACTTCTGCCGATACGGCGCGATAAGAGAGAAACGATTCAGACGGATAGGCCCCCTCGCGCCGTATCGGTGATTCCAGTAAGAAGCCCGAACGCCACAACAGTGGTCACACGAGCTTGGGCAGAATGAGCTTGAGAGGAGAGCTGAAAGAAGACTCTGCAGAACCTCCAAAACGACACGAAGAGAGGAAAGCGAAGAAGCCAAACAGTCGCCCTCGCGCCGTATTAGCAATACAAACAGAGCTCCCGAAAAACTGAAAAAAAACGTACGGATAAGGAACACACCCTTATGTAGGCGCGGAATTATACCACTTGGCAGTATCCGTTGGTTTCTGACACGTGGCAGTAGCCGTTGGCCAACACGTGGCCGATAACCACATGGCAAAGAAGTGGACCGGTCGTTACTTGACACGTAGCACACGGACCATAAATGCAGATACGTGGCACAATCAGCGTCGGTCCGACACGTATCATGATTGACGTGGGTATATAAGTGGTAATTTTTTCTACGTGTACACTTTTCATTTCTCGAGCTCTTCCCGCCTTGTTTACCGATACGGTGCGATACAAGACTTGCGTCTTCTCCGTTTCTTAACTCTCGCGTTGTATCGGTGGTCTTTCGGCTCAGTTCTTTATTCGCTAGTAAAAAATAGGTGTGCCGATACGGAGCAAGGGCGTCCGAACGCTGTTCTCGTTTCCTCCATATCGCGCCGTATCAGTAGTTTGGTCTCACCAATACGGACCAGGTCTATTGACATTCCGCTTTTGTCATTGCCAATACGAAGCGAGGGCGTCCATACGCTGTGTTCGTTTGCTCCATATCGCGCCGTATCAGCATTTCGGTCTCACCCTTGTGTCATTGCCAATACGGAGCGAGGGCGTCCATACGCAGTCTTGGTTTCCTCCATATCGCGCCGTATCAGCATTCTGGTGTCCAATACGGAGCGAGGGCGCTGTTCCATTGTGCTCGTTTTGTTCATATCGCGCCGTATCGGAGTTGCTCATTTCGTCCGTTTTCGCGCCAATTAGCCTGTTTGATTTACTATTTCAGATATTGTCCTTCTGGTTGTTATTTTTGCATTTCTGGATGGCAAGGACAAAGCAAACTGCAAGAAGAGTGTATCTGGATGGGAAAGACAGTGGGGGTAAAAGAAAGTTAAAATTTGATGAATCTGAGGAGGAGCCCTCTTCCAAGTTTACTGAAGCTGGTCCATCACAGGCCCCAGAGCATTTTACAACAAAAATCTCCCCTACACCTGGTGTTGGCCTTACATCTTCTATAAATGTTTCTTCTCCTGAAGTTGAGGAAGCAAAGGGTGATTCTTGCCCTGTGAAAGACTCATTCCCTACAATGGCACCTGAGGCTATATCTGCTGAAGCCACTGAACCTCCCAAGCCACAAAAGAGAAAGAGGAAGTCCAGGTTCTTCTATATGCAGAGATGTTTCAGTGAGATAAGGAAAGCCCAGAGAGCTACACAGCATGTCATTCCAAAAGCTGCTTTTATAAGGGTCGTTAAAGAGATATCTGATAGATTGTCTCAAGTGGCAACTGTCTCTGGTCTAAATAAGAAGTGGCAACTCTCAGCCATTCTTGCCCTGCAAGAGGCCGCAGAAGATTTTATTATTGATTTCATGAACGATGCTTACATTCCTGCCGCCCATGCTCATAGGATCACCCTTATGAATAAAGATTTCAGCATCATCAGCAGAGTCAGGTATAGGTTTGACAAAGTGCTGAGGCCCTTGCCTTCCAATGATCAAAAAGCCTTTGAAATCCTTAACATTCCCCCAAAATTGTCCAGGAAAGAGAAAAAGCTAAATGTTGAGGATGTTACTCACCTTTACCCTACAAGGGGTACCACCCAGCAGGAGGCTTTCTTGAGTGAAAAAAATCAGGAGGTGCTTGAAACTGAAGACGATGTTTACAAGAGGAAAGCGCATTACTTGCTCCCATCAACAGCGAGAGGATGGGCAAAGTGTATGGGCAGATTCTTGTGAATGTCTCTGTGGAACCTGAGGAGGAATATCTTAGTATATCTCCCGAGGACAAGCCCATGTTGGAAAAAAGGGATGTCCAACTATCTGACTCCGTGGTTTTTTGTTGCATAAGGTAAGGTTTTTTTTTTTTTTTTGCGTAAGTTAAGTCTTTTAGGTTCAAGTATATTTTGGATGAAATTTGTATTGAATAGCTTTTTCTATTGTCTGCAGGGCATTGGTCTCCTCGCTCACTCTCGATATCCGAAGAACCATATACAATGTTGATCCACTTCTCTCTGTGGAACTTTTTGTAAAATCTGGTTCTAATATTTCACCATTTTTTCGTAGCTTCGATAGTGTGACAAATTACCACATCTTTTTCCCTTATGTAGAAAGGTATTTTTCTTTTTCTGTAGAGGAAAATTTATATTCATTTGCTTTCACCCTTCTACTCACCTCTTTTATGAATTTGCAGAGGGCATTGGAGTCTCATCTACATTAATTGTCTTTCAAGGGAAATTATCTTTATGAATTCTCTCAGCGGTGTTCATGGTCAAGCACGAATGTATGTTGAAAGAAAATTACTTACTTTGATTTTATTTATAAAGAAAATTTTGAACTTACAAAGTTTCCTTTTGCAGTGTTGGTAGACTCGTTTCTACATTTTTGGATACAACATACGAGGATCTTGTTGATCCTCAAAGGCCTTATACTTTTCTTCTGCAAGAAGTTCCATTGCAAAGCGATGCGCATTTTTGTGGATGGAGAGTTATCTCAAACATTTGCAGAACAGTGGATTCAAAGTTGTTACAAATAGAAGGAGTGAATGTAAGTTAATTTCATTTGATGTTTGTGCAACCCTTATCATGATTTCTTTTCACTAACTTATAACATTTATTCTTACAGTGTAAGGACTATCCCGAATCATATATTTGGTGGATAAGGGAGAGATGCATCGAGTTGATTCTGGACAAGGCAATCACACCGTATGATCCTGACTCCCCTCTTCCTCCCAAAACTTCAATGGCCAAGGGCACAAGCAAGGGAAAGGTCAAGGGAAAGGGTAAGGACAATGGCAATGGTAAAGGCAAGGGCAAAGGCAATGGGGCCACTGCTGCAGAGTCTAAGAAAAAAGGAATGCCAATGCTCTCTCCTCTTAAATTTGATCCATCCCCTCTTAAGCCCCAAGAAAAGAGACTACCTGTAAAGGTGAAAATTTTTCAACAATCAAAGAAAGGCCCTGTGAGAAAAAATATCTTTGAAGAAATCGATAAAGAATGAAAATAGCAAACATAAGCATACACGAGCCTTATTATTTTGGCTTTGTACATTTTTATGCAATTTTTGTACCTCATTGTGTAATGAAAATTTTCACTTGTAAATCGAATGTAATGTACATTTTATTTATACACATTCGAAAGGCAACTTGCTTCCTTATGAGTTCCCATTAAAAAATATCTTAAGGACAGTCTATTAAGATAAATTCCTGCCAAGTTTTCATTCTCAAGGCTCAAAACTCACAATTGTGGGAGACAAACAACTCGTACAAAAGAAAGAGCGCTCGGCTCTTTTACCAATTGTTACACCATTCACTTTGAACTTATATCTAGGGGATGTATTGTCTAGCAATTCCAAGGTATCCCTCACATCTTTCAGACTCCAATTGGAAGTAACATTCACCTTCTTTACTTCTTCATGCGGCAAAATGTGCACCGCAAGTTTATATGGTGTGTAATCTGTATCGGAATCCAAGGGAACCCAAATACCCAATCTTAGTTTGTATCTCCTGTAATCAAAGCCCAAAGCAAGAGTTTGGCGAGGGATACTGTAAGCCAAAGCCAAGGATTGAGGGCATGCATTGCACCTCAAGATATCACCCTTATGATTGCACTCTCTAGATTTCCAATGCGTCCCTATAGTGTTGTCCAAATCCTCTTCCGAAAAGTTTCTACTTAGCCAGGATACCTTCGTTCTTTGTAAATTTGCTGTTTTGAAGCAAGCCACGAAGATATGGAGGGGTACAAACCATGATAAACGTATTCTTCTTGAGATCCTTCCAGCTGTCATGGACTTTTTAATATCCTGAGATATTTTGAATTTGAAACTCTGCACCGTTACCTTGTCAGGAATCTCCCAGTTTAGAGATGAAAGACTTGGCAATGGCAAATCTTCGATATTCCCATACCTATCCGCTTTAGAGGGAACCACATACTGTGCATAATATATAAAAACCTTGCATTCACTATAAAAAGACACAGTTTGATCGGTATAAATAATGTCTGCCAATACCTTATGAATGGCATGGAAAGTCCCACTTAGGCTTTCCACAGGTTGCCATTCAATACTTGTTGACGGAAAGATATCTACAATGACGAACCGTTTGTTAGAACTTGCATAAATGGAAAAGAATTATATACGTTATTCAACTTATAACTTACAATGTGTTTGTTGGGGAACACGTTCGTTTGGAGGCAAGTGCATATCCTTGGCCATGTAAACATGTTGCACCTTGACAAACCAGCCTTTGGGCATAATTTTGAAGGCAATGATACGCCCCTTCCAATGATGTTTTATATCTTCTCGTTTTCTTCTTTTCACCTTATGAGAGCCCTTGCAAGAAGGCATCATGGTAACCCAATCGTTTACAGCAAAGGTTTTGGGCTCAAAATTTCCATCTACTCCCTGGCTATAGACTGTGCAAGAGTGTATTAAACGAGAAGGGCGCCTGGAGGAAGCCATGAAAAGAAAGAAAGCGCAGAGAAAGAAGCTCAAAGAGGGGTGAATGAACTAAAAAGTAGCGCCAAGAACCCAAATGAGTATGTATTGGGCGCCAAAAACAATATTGAAAGATCTCCCGACTTTCAAAAAACTCATTATTAATTTCATCACATCTCTGTCACGTATTTTGTCAGATTTGTAAGTAAATAACGTCTTTGGGACTCCAAAAATTCAGACTTTAGGGGTTTTGGCTAAAAAAGAAGAGAGAATCACGAAATGGACTCCACTATCTCTAAAAAAGAGGAGACAAGAATACCATATTCTTACACACGTGGCGAACTCTCTTTGGCCCTTTCCTTAATCCCGTGATTAACAAAAGTGCATTTTTTGAAGCGTTTTTGGCCCTAATGCATAGGCGAGACAAGCTCCCTAGGTATGTCTTGCCCTTGGTGTGCCCTGAACAATTGTGGGTGATGCTAAGGGGCTAGGGGACTAGCACTACAACAAAAAGACCTCATAGACGTACTTTTAGACGCGATTTTTGAATATAGAGAAAATCTTACGGGCGCGTCTATCCACTTGTCTATTTGCGCGTCTACAGTATCACGTCTATAATCGCATGTATGAACGAATTTACATGCAAACATAGACACGCAATAGACGCACATATATATGTGTAAATACAAGTGCATAATAAACCAAAATTGTTATTTATTTAATTTATTTTGTGCGTCTATTAGCGCGTCTATCTGGAAGTTAGATGGGCATATAGACATGCTCATAGACGCGCTTTTACAAGCACCCGTAGACGCAAACGGAAAAAAATAATTTCTTTTTTTAAAAAAGATATTTAATTTCTTTTTTAAATTTGAATTATCTAGCGCGTGTATAAGCGCGTGTACTCTGCATTGTAGACGCACTTATAAACGTGCATTTTCTGCAATTTAGACGCGCAGATAGACGCGCAAAACAGAATTGGAAAAAAAAAACCAGAGAGCATGTGGTTCAAAGCATGCTCTCTGTTTTTTTTTCCCCTCTCCCATACATCAGATTGTGCATTTGGGAAAAAGACAATGGATCTAAAAGCACGAAAATTGAAAATAAAAGTCCATGTATTCATTATAGATCAAAAGCATTTACATGGAAAGTTTAAGTGCTTACGACCTAAAGCGTGGCCGTAAGCAGTAGGCTCAAAAATGGATAATACATATACAAGAAAAGAAGGCCATAGAGGAGGTATGGCGCTCCTCTATGAATCTGAAGAAGAAACATCTTCGCTAGTATCACCATGGCTACTAGTGTCGCTATCCCCCTCCTCGCTATGCTCCACATTCGGGTTTGCCTACACACACAAAAGATCAAGGTTGCTTACGTAGACATGGTGGAGAAAAAGTTATAATTAGCTATACTTTTAATAGGAAAGTAAGAAAACCATACCTCCTTTGGCTGTCAAATCCTCATAGCCCGGTTGTATTGGTCCTCAGTGATGAGACCCTCCTCATAGACGTGAAGCCATGTGGTTACGCAGTTATGGCCTCGATGGTAACCTACCTCTCTAGGAGTAGGTATCCTACCAATGATAGTAGTCTGCAAAACAATTATGATATATATAAACAATTATGAGACACAATGTATTATAATAAATTATATAAAGAATTGAAAGAAATATAAATTTTAAAAAACTAAAAATCAAAATATACTTACAAACTCTGCCTCCCACGACTCTCTACCGCCCGATCCGTAATGCGACAATCCCATGGTTTCCATTTGGATCCGTCGTACCTCTGCGTGCTGGCGACTCTTCACTTTCTCTGCTACTTTCTTCTTGGCTTTCTTCCACTCTATGCGATGGCACATAGGTGGTTGGCTATAGGCTCCACGCCCCTCCTCCTGCCTCCGCAGTGAATCCCTGGTGCGTATCATGAGGTGGGATCTTTTGTTGTGAAGCAAATCCCTCACTTTTGTGCGTTCCCAATCATCCGAGAATCGATGACCCTCAAGATTTGGGTACCTCCTATTGACTTCCCTCAACACCTCTCTTGCCACAAGCTGCTTTTCTGAACAATCTTTATATGTCGCATGCATGACACTCCTCATGTACGCCATTACATCCCTTCCTTCATCATCATGGAAGATGCCACCAGTATCTGTAACTCTATAGTACTGGCATAGAGGCTCCTCTACGTGATCTACTGGTGAGGGTGATCGCTCGCCACCTCCTAGGCAACCCCCACACAAGCCTCGTCCTCCCCCTCGACTCTCCCTCCTCCCTCTTTGTCGACTACCCTCTGCCTCGCTGGATGCACGTGCTTCTGTAGATGCATGTGCGTCGGCTGACGCTTGTGCTTCAGCCAATGCACGTACAGGTGCTGCATATAGAGTACCTGCAATTTGTCAAGATTGTGGGAGAGAAGGAAGGAGTCTCACTTGTAGCTTTCTTGCTTGCACAATGGGGGAATACACACAAGGGTGGAGGCTGAAAAAAGTTTTCCTCTTCTTAGTTGTGTAAGCCAAAAAGAACTCTACGTACAAAGAAATAGAAGAACCCTATATATGGGTCTCAAACCAAACTCAACTAACTAAGGTGGCATACTAACTGAGCCACGAACTAGAGTAGATAAGGATAGTTGTCATGTAGCTATTATTCATGGGCGGTGTATCAACCGCATCTGCAACTAACATGTCGGTGACATAAATGCACAACGGTCACCCTGGCATATCGCGAGTGGAGCTCGATCTCTCAACACTCCCCCTCGAGCTCAATCCCAATTCCTGCACACCAAGCAGGTCTCTGAACTTGCGTAGCTTCTCTGCGCCCAATGCCTTCGTAAATATGTCAGCTACCTGATCCTCTGTGCTGACATAAACTAGATCAATAAGACCTAGTAAAACCCTCTCTCGCACATAGTGATAATGCACCTCAATGTGCTTTGTTCTAGCATGATAGACTGGGTTATTTGCCAAGTGTATACTACTCATGTTGTCATAATAAATGACAACTGGCCTATCTGTAGGCTGATGCATATCATAAAGTAGCTTATGCAACCAAGCTACCTCACATGCAGCCATTGCTGCGCCCCTGTACTCAGCCTCTGTGCTGGATAAGGCAACTGTAGGCTGTTTCTTGCTGCTCCAAGTGACTGTAGCACTCCCAAAAGAGAACACATATCCACTGGTAGATCGTCTATCAGAAATGCTACCAGCCCAATCAGCATCAGTGTATCCATGCAACTGTATCTGAACCCCAGTCTCATAAAATAGTCTATACTGCAATGTGGACTTCACATACCTAAGTATGCGTCTAGCCACATCCAAATGGGGTTTCCTGGGAGCCTGCATAAACTGACTTACCAATCCAACAGTATAGCTCAAATCTGGCCTGGTAATAGTCATATAAATCAAGCTTCCTACTATGCGTCTGTACATAGTAGGGTCTTCCAGAAGCTCACCTGCATCTGTACTTAGCTTCACATTCTGCTCCAAAGGAACTGAAATAGGCTTACAGCCTGTCATCCCATATTTGGACAGCATGTCCAATCCATACTGCCTCTGCAAGAGCTGTATCCCACTTGGTGATCTAATCACCTCAATGCCCAAGAAATAACGCAGCTCTCCCAAATCCTTCATCTCAAACTTCTGCTTCAATAGCATTTTCACAAGAAGGATATCTTCATCACTGTCACCTGTCATAATCAAATCATCAACATAAATGACAAGTAGCATGATACCTTTCTCTGTTTTTCTCACATAAAGTGAGAAATCTGCCTTGGAAATCTGAAAGCCAATAGTGGCAAGATACTGTCCTATCTTGTCAGACCATGCTCTAGGTGCTTGCTTCAAGCCATACAATGCTTTTTTTAACCTACAAACAAACTCAGGATGAACAGCATGCACATAACCTGGTGGCTGCTCCATATATACCTCTTCTTGCAAATCACCATGCAAGAAGGCATTCTTTACATCCATCTGATGTAAAGACCATTTCTTTGATGCAGCCATAGCAATGACTGCTCTTACGGTTGCCATCCTTGTAACCGGACTGAATGTTTCTTCATAGTCAATGCCATATGTTTGTGCATACCCCTTGACTACTAATCTTGCATTGTATCTGTTCACAGAACCATCTGCATTGTGCTTCACCTTATAAACCCACTTACAGCCAATTGCATTCTTACCTTTAGGCAAAGGTACCAATTCCCATGTAGCATTTTCTTCCAAGGCATCCATTTCTTCATCCATGGCTTTCTCCCATTTTTCTTTTCCCATGGCTTGCTCAAAAGAAGTGGGTTCTGGTTCCTGTATCACTTTGACCATATATGCATAGTGAATGGCTGTAAATCCATCATATTTCAGTCTATCCACAGGATACCTAGCTCTCGTAGACCTGCGCAAAATAGGTTCACTCCTAGGTGCTCTCAAAACATCCCTGGTCTTCCTTACTCCAGGTGTAACAATAGAAGGAATACCCAACTCATCATCAATGCTCTGTTCTGAGCCATTGGATTCACCATCCACATAAGAGTGACCCGCATTTACATCAAACATGGGCTGATCAACCTTCTCTTTTTTTTTTCGTGATACCTGCATACCACTATCTGCATTGCTTTGAGAAGATTCTCCTGATCTCAATCTGCCTGTCCATGGCGAAGAATGTGAACCACTGCTAGAGGACGCTCTAGATCCACTAATATTTTGTGACTGCTGCTGTGAATTCTGTGCAGCATTATCATTTTGTGCATCTACATCATCAATCACATTTACTGGTTTATACCAGCTACTCATCTCATCAAAAACATCTCTGCTCACTGTAAACTTACGAGTAGAAGGGTTATAGCATCTATACCCTTTTTGCTGCAGAGAGTAACCAATAAAGATGCACTTCTCAGCTTTTGGATCCAACTTGGATTTCAACTCATCTGGCACATGTACATAGGCAATGCAACAAAAAAATTTCAAATGAGAAATATCTGGTTTCCTACCAGTATACCTCTCCTCTGGAGTCATCCCATGTATTGCTGCAGTGGGAGTCCTGTTCATTATATAGACTGCTGTAGCAACTGCTTCAGCCCAGTAAAAATCTAGCAAGTCTTTTTCGTTGAGCATGGCACGAGATACCTCTCCAATATGCCTGTTTTTCCTTTCTGCAATTCTATTTTGTTGTGGGGTATGACTGCACGAATATTGTTGCTTTATGCCATGCTCCTGCAAGAACTTTGCAAACTCATTTGAGAGGTACTCTCCCCCTCCATCTGACCTTAGGCATTTTATTTGCAGGCCTGTTTCTTTTTCAACCATAGCTTTAAGGATTTTGAAATGCCCAAAAACTTCACTTTTCTTTTTCATAAAATACACCCAAACTTTTCTGCTATAGTCATCAATAAAAGTGACAAAATAATGACAGCCTCCAAGAGATGCAGCTTTAGTAGTCCACACATCAGAGTGGATTAATTCCAATGGCTTCTCACTCTCTTGAACATGTCTAGGAAATGGTTTCCTTGCCTGTTTTCCAAACTGACAGGCTTCACATACCTTATGCATTTCTGCAACCTTGAATTTAGGCAAACCTGCAATAATATTTTGGGCCTGCATTGATTTAAGTCGCTGTACATTAACATGACCAATGCGTTTATGCTAGATATCAATATCTGCAACTACACCGGTCCCATGTGCAAACATTGCTGCACTCAATTCAGGCATGTCTGCATCCAACGTAAACATTCTGCCCTTCTTCTTTCCTTTTGCTATCAAGCGACCTTTATTTTTCATATCCTCAACAAAGCATCCATGAGGATTAAATCTGACTTGCAAGTCCTGCTCAACCATTTGACCAACAGAAACCAGATTCTTGGTGATATTCGAGACATGAAATACATCGGACAGGTATTTCTTTTTTCCATCCTGCATAGACAAAGGAATTTTTCCAATCTGCACAATAGGATATGCAATATCATCACCAGTCTCCACAAATCCTGGTTTTTTCATTTTCCTTGCATCCTCCATCCATTCTGCATGACCTGTCATATGGTTTGATGCACCTGAGTCAACATACCATACATCATTGCTTTCTTCTGCACTTGTCACAGAATTGTTCATGTGCTGCACCATAAACAAATGCTCATTTCTGTCATCACCTTGTCTACTAGAAGATGCATAATTCCCTTGTTGCAGTTTTCCATTCATGATGTCATTCTGCTTTTTATAGCAGTCTTTAGGCATATGACCCATTTTACTACAGTAGTAGCATTCAACATTATTGTTTGCATTTTGGCCTCTTTGCCATCCACCACGACCTCTTTGGCTCCCCCTGCCTCTAGAGTTACCACGTCCTCCTCCATAGGACTGGTTTTCTTGAGTTTGCTGCATATTCTGATTTCTGCCGCGGCCTCCAAATCGGCCTCCTCTACCTCTGCCTCTACCTCTTCCAGCATTTGAGTAGAAGACAGCTTCTTTTGAAGTTCCTCCTGAAGAAGATGCACCACCATTTCTCTGCTCCTCAGAAATTAGAAGAGCAATCAACTCCTCAAAATCAGGAAATCTTTCACGGACGGAAATGGATGTTCGGAACTGTGCATAATCCTTTCCTAGACCATTCAAGGTCACAGAAACTAAATCATCATCTTCCACTGGTGACCCAATGGAAGCAAGTGCATCTGCAATCTTCTTCACCTTCATGTGGTAGTCATTGATGCACATATTTTCTCTTTGCACATTATACAACTCTTGCTTGAGCTGCATTTTCCTGGCTTGCGTATTTGTGCTATACATTTTTGACAAAGTATCCCATGCCTCCTTTGGCGTACTTGCATCCTGAATATGCACAATCATAGAGTCTGAAATGCTGATAGATAGCTAGTACATAACTTTCCTGGCTCTCTCATGCCATGCTTTAAATGCCTGCATTTGTTGTTGATTGGGAACATCAGGAAGAATTGGTTCTTCTTCATTTCCTGCAACAAATTTCCAATATCCTTTTCCCATAAGGAAATTCGTCATTCTAAACTTCCATGCTTGGAAGTTGTTCTTGTCAAGCTTTTCAGTGACAATCTGTGAAAGAGAATCAGACGCCATTACAGAACACTGTAAAAAATTCTGTCACTGCAAAGAACACAGCTTCAGCCTCACAAGGGCAAATCTGCAAAACTGACGAAAGTGGTATTTGACTACACAGTCAACCTGAGACAATGCACTCATGCACTCTTCGGCTGTGCTGCCTGCAGAGACTTGCTTCCAAAATAGAAAATGAAAGCAACACTGCTCCTCTTACCAGAACACCGCGAGCTTGGCTTGCTTTCTTGAGCTCCTTACCACGAACAAGGCTCTGATACCATGTCAAGATTGTGGGAGAGAAGGAAGGAGTCTCACTTGTAGCTTTCTTGCTTGCACAATGGGGGAATACACACAAGGGTGGAGGCTAAAAACAGTTTTCCTCTTCTTAGTTGTGTAAGCCAAAAAGAACTCTACGTACAAAGAAATAGAAGAACCCTATATATGGGTCTCAAACCAAACTCAACTAACTAAGGTGGCATACTAACTGAGCCACGAACTAGAGTAGATAAGGATAGCTGTCATGTAGCTATTATTCATGGGCGGTGTACCAACCGCATCTGCAACTAACACGTCGGTGACATAAATGCACAACGGTCACCCTGGCATATCGTGAGTGGAGCTCGATCTCTCAACACAATTGGAGTACCTGCATGTGGAGTACCTGCAATTGGAGTTTGGGAAGTAGTGCGAGATAAAGACGTCAGAGGCGTTCTAGACATGATGCTAAATACCTCGTTTGCTATGGGAGAGCAGCCAAGGTGTCTGGTCATCTCTCCCATGAAGTCTTCCCTACTAGGAAAACCTCCAAAAAATGCATTGACCCCCTTCTGAACGAGGCCAGTGTATCATTTATGCGATCCAAATCCAGGTCATTGCTTGATAAACCAGGATACGACATCTGTAAAAAAAACACAGGAAAAAGACAAATTTGTTTGCATACAAAAAAACATATATTACCTAAATGCAATACATAATGGAATCAGAAATCCTAATACACAGACAGAGCAGAGAGAGAAAGAGAGAGACACAGAGAGAGAGAGAGAGAGAGAGAGAGAGAGAGAGAGAGAGAGAGAGAGAGAGAGAGAGACTCACCTTGGGTGTTTGGTGTGACGGGTGGTGGCGCTTCTTCCTTCTCCTTCTTCCTCTCCTTGGTAAGTTACCCTCCCTTGATGCTTGCTTGCTTGCTTGCTGCTTCTTCTTGTTCTCCTCTCTCTTATTCTCTCTTTCTTCCTCTCCTTGGATTTCCTTTTTCCCTTCTTGTGTGTTTGAAATGAAAGAAGAGGTGAGTCATGAGGAGGTGAGGCATGAAGAGACTAGGTGAGGATTGAAGAGACTGCATATTGGCTAAACTCAAGCTTCAGAACCACAAAAAACACAGGAAAGGAAAGGCGCAGTTTGAAAAGAAATGATTTAAGTATGGTTTAAATTTTAACGTGTGTGCTATTTTGGCGTGTATATGTGCGTTTATTGTTCATGTAAACGCGAGTATAGACGCGAACATAGACGCGCAAATAGACGCTAATATAGACGCATACGTAAACGCGGATATAGATGCGCATTTAGGCTTTATCATAATTTTTTATTTTTAAGATAAGTTTTGATAGTTAATTCTTATCATGAGTTTTAATGTATTTATGATGAGTTTTGTGTATTTAAAATTGAGATCTTAGAATAATTAATATGCTAGCTTGAAGTTTTTATGTAAATATATGAATAACAAATATGTTGATATTGTCATGAATTAGGTTTAATCATGTCGTCGTCCTAGTGCGGTGCATGCTGATGAGTCAACGAGCACATCCTCAAGTAAGGATGAAACATTACGTCTTCATAATCGAGATGCATGGCTACGACAAAAAATTAAATGCATGTGTGATCGTTGTCAAGGGTGTATTTTTCGAGCACGTCGAATTGCAATGTCACACCTCAGCTTGTATGGAGAATGGGACAGAGAAAAATCACCGGTACTCATTGTTTTTTTTAACCACTAAGATTGCTAGTCTATGTTACTCAATATATATCAACGTACATGAAACTTCCTTTTATGGTTGAGCAGGATGCGGTGGCACATCCTCAGATGCTCCCTCCCGGGCGTCGAGAGGCTGTAAAACATCGACGCGAGGAGGCATAGTCTTCAAGAAGAGTAGAGACTCACGACCATGATAGTAGCCCTCATGAAATGCCCCATCAAGTCGTAGAGGATGAGATTTTGGACAACATGGTACACCATCTATTTTCGCAACCGGTTCAGGGAGAAGGTCACTCTACGAAGCCAAATGATCCACTATACGAAGCCAGATGATCTCAAGAAGAGTGGGAATACGCACGAGGTTGCTTATCAAAGGTGAGACATACTATCAATTAATTTGTTTTTATAAGCTATATTTTATATAAATAATTGACATGTTTGATCTTTTATCTTTTACTACTAGTGTACATTATTCAATGCACTTTGGTGTGAGGGTAAACATCTTCTAACTCAACGTATAGATGAAAAGAGAAATACCCAAGATTGTGGTGTCCTTGCTCACTTCGACGATGCCAATGGTACCATGGAAGGTTATTGTGGCTTGATCCAAGATATTCTGAAGCTTGACTTCAGACGGTTCTTTATATATGTACTAGATGTGAAGTGGTTTAAAGAAGTGGTAACAAATGGTGAGCATTGCACAATCAGACATCATCCAAGTGGTTTTGTAATCATTGACTCTATAAAATTTCACCAAAACAAGAATGACACATTAGTACTACCTCAACAATGTGAGCAGGTATATATGCAAAAGATAATTTTTTAATATGTATACATGTGATACATATACACAATATAATAAGTATTTAAGTTTCTTGCTTTTGTTTTTCAAATACAGGTTGTGTACCATCCAATGGTAAACAATAACCGATGGTGGTATGTCATCTCTATATCTAATCGTTCAAAACCAATATATGGTAATATTACCGACATGGAGATAACAGATGACAATCCAACAAGTAATGATGATGTGGATGATGACACCATAATGGATGATATGCGTGATATAGTACAAGATGAACCTCACGAGGATGTTCAAGGAAACGCAGAAGAAGACAATAATGTGATTGTCGATGATATTGATGAAGTTATTGAGCAATATAGCAACACATCTGATAGTGGGATAAACTTATTTGTTTCGTTACCTCTTGGTAACATAGACCTAGAAGTAGATAGTTTAGCAAGGGCTGATCTCATTGAAGATGAGATGGATCATTCATTGTAACATACTTAATTTGCTTAATGATTCAATGTGTATTATTAATTCTATGGTTTTTATCATCTACACACGTGCATACTCAAGAATCAATAGTCAAGTTTAAAGCTAAATTGAATTTTTCATAATAAAAATGAAGTATTTTTTATCATCTTCAAGTAGAGAAATTACGAGATACATATTGCAATGCTTGCTACTAATTGTATAATAAGGTTTCTGTTGCTTGCCGCTAGTTACTTATATCAGGCTTGTCAACTGGAGGAACTACCATTTATTAAAGAGCAATGAAAAAATAATTATTAACTCTGGTTTTTTTATTCAATGATTCAATGTGTATTCTTAATTCTATGGTTTTTATCATGCGCACACGTGCATGCTCAAGAATCAATTTCAGATGGTTAAATAATTATTAACTTTGGTTTTTTAATTATATTAATTCCAAATTTAGGTGGTTAAATAATTGCGCGTCTGGTGGTGCATCTATATTGGCGTCTATTTGCGCGGATATATAGACACAAAATTCGCGTCTATTTACATGCTCTTTTACACGCACATATAGACGCAATGATAGACGTGCCCGACTTTGCGCGTCTAACATGCGCGTCTATGTCTCGTTTCTGTTGTAGTGTAGGGATGGAGCCAGTCGACCAAGGTCACTGGACGCACCTAATTTGAGGACCCCTAGGTGCTCTATTGTGATCGTGGGTGCTTGTTATCTTTTCGTTCTCTTTTTTTTTTCCTTTTTCTGTTTTCTTTTTTTGTTTCTTTTTCTTATGCTTTTGTCTTTCTTTCTTTCTTTCTTTTTTTGGACTTGCATGAGCACAACCATTGCAATATGTTGAGGATATCAGCCTTTCAATGGGTTGGGAAATGTCAAGCTTCGAAGGCTCAGGAAATGGACATTATAGTGATGATTGTGCTCTAGCTAGAGAAGTAGTTGTTGAGATGGGGAGATACACTTGAGATATTGCAAACCTCTTTGCGCCACACGATGTCGGTATAATTGAGGTAACAACTATCGTGAGCCAACTATAGAGCTTGACCCAGAAAGAGAGCGTAGCCCAGGACTATGCTTTGGGTCATGCGATATGGGCACTCGCAAGGGTGATTTTTCACATTTGGCAGCGTGGTTTTGTCGCGGTTCTTTGTGAGGTTGGTGGTCTTGCGGTGACTTGGGCATTGAATGCGTTTGCACGAAGACCTATGTCATCCTGCATCCACTTGTCACTTCATGAGAGTATATGCAAGTCGCATGCGTCAAGTACAATGAACAAATGCGATCATGTCAAGAGATTACTTTTTCAAAATCCTATGATGCTGATTGCGATGCCTATTCCGGTGCTTGTTAAAGACTTGGCATATATTAGCAATAGGTGAGGAAAGTGTGTACAAGTGGGGAGTCTGTCCCTTTTAACCATAAAAATACAAAAAGTTATGGTAGGATGGCCTTTTTTAAGTTGCTTGCACATCATAGGAGCTACTCTATTTGCACAAGGTGGGGTGAGTCCAGGTGGTCAAGCGACTGAGGCTCTGTTGGTGAGGGGCTCCTGCGAAGTTAGGCAGGGAAGATGTCGGTCGGGACCTGAATGGTGTAGTCTCTGGCCGCAATCGTTTCCAAAATGCTTTTGAACAATGCATCGAATTCTTCCTTGTCTCGAGCTGCCCTCTCCGCTTTCGAGCACCTGGTGTCTAAGCGTTTGTTGGGGGCCCGCACATCCGGTGTTGCCACGCCTTGTGTGCTCCCTTGAGCTTCTATTCCCCTAGCCTGGGGATTTTTCGGCCTATGTCCGAGGCGGTGTCGCTTGGGGTCTCGTTTCTTTGCATACCTTTTGAGACTAGACACGTAGCGCTCCGACGGAGGAGCTTGTGCTGCATGCTCCCTTCCACGGCAGCAGAGAGCGCATTTGCATGCCAGCTGCATTGGGTGCTCCATGCCTGCTACGTAGGGGAACTTGCAAAATGCGAACCAAGGATTAGGCCTTGGGACATGATAAAACCATTCCATGGAAGGGATTATACATCTAATCAAGCGCATATGATGAGGAGGGGAGAGGTGAGACATGCCATAGTTGTAGTAGAGGGATGGCCCCTATGATGATGTTCGTTTGGCCTCCAGCCATTAGCAGATCTTGGCTTATGCTAAGTTGCGTGGACTAGTTGTTGGGGAATGGGACAGGGCTCATCCTCGGAAGGACAGACCGTAAAGGGGAAAGATATATAGGCAGGGATGGTACCCTGTCCACACCCTCAGAGATGTTGGTCCGAGCTTCCTATGGTAGTGATGAGGGTTGCATGCCCTCCATCTAGAGGCGGGAATGATCACATATCTTCTCAATGTGTGGTGAGAGGAGGACCTAAGGAGCTTAGCTTGTTGAACCCAACTCTTTTCCCTGCGCTTGACTATCATTGCTTGTGTGTGTTGACATTGTCTATACAGGGTCACAAAAGTCATTGTTTATTTATATACATATCTATGAATCCATATCACTTCACGAGGATAAAAGCCAATTGTAGAAACCAGTCAAATGCACTATGGATAAGGTGAATGCACCACAAGGGGGATACAAAAGGGGATTCATTAAATTCAATGAGGATGCACTATATGCCACAAGTAGATGCACCATGTACTGTGATGCGTGGTATGCGGTGAGAGGATGCACTAAGGTATGCAATTGCACATGTGCATGTATTACGTGTGCAGTCAAATGCACAATGATTGCAATGTAAGTAGGCAAAAGCACATGATACTGAGTGATGCCTTCTTCATCTAGGGGGGAAGTTCTTCCACATAGTCCACTAAGGAGCCCATGAAGTTCTTCCTCATCCATTGTGATGTGAGTCCATTTTCCTTCAGGGATAGGGAGGGGCTACAAGAGGCCAACGGGCTTGAGTGTACTATCCTTGTTATGTTGGCAGCTGGGTGTTCTGACCTTCTCTCATTACCAGTCTCTGATCTCTTATCAGATACAACCTTTGAATTACCCAAGCCTTTGCCAACTGCATTTTCTAACCATCTGTCTGCTGGAACCTTGCTGGCTTCAGAATCTCTCTCTACTGGCCCTTCCATTTAATCTTCACTTGCCATTTTCCTTATCCTGGGAAGAGCAAGAACATCTTGACAAGCACTATAACAGGCTCCTATAAGCGTCTAGTATGCAGAATAGATGCGCTCAAAGACGCGGTACCACCATGGAAAAAACAAAAGTTTTTTTCTGAGTATGGTGCGTGTATACTCGCATCTATCATTCAGAATAGACGCGCTAAGAGACGCACCTAGAGACGCGATAACAGAAAACGGAGCTGCACGTCTATATCTGCATCTACTTTGAAAACTACATGCGCTCTTAGACGTGCTAAGTTGGCCGCTCTCAGACCGACAACAACTACCATGACTTTTTTGTGATATAAAAGCTTTAAATTCATAGAAAGAAAGATCCTAATATAGAAAGAGAGAGAGAGGGAGAAAAGGGAAAAGAGAAAGAGAGAGAGAGAGAGAGAGAGAGAGAGAGAGAGAGAGAGAGAGAGAGAGAGGATTCACCTTGGGTCTTTGGTGTGGATGGGTGGTGGCGCTACTTCCTTCCCCCTTTTCCTCTCCTTGGTGAGTTGTTCTCCCTTGATACTTGCTGCTTGTTGTCTCCTCTCTTTGCCTCTTATTCCTCTTGTTCTCCTCTCTTTTGTTCTCTCTTTCTTCCTCTCCTTGACTTTCTTCTCTTTAGCTATCTTCTTTCCCTTCTTGTCTCTTTGAAGTGAAAGAAAAGGTGAGTCATGAGGAGGTGAGTCATGAAGAGACTAGTGGAGGTAGACTGCATGTCGGCTGAACTCGAGCTCTAGAACGTGCAAAAAACGCAGGAAAGGCACAGTTTGAAAAGAAATCGCTTGTATCTTTTGAATTTTGACGTTTGCATCTATTTTTGCGTGTATATACGCATCTAATTTTACGTAAACACGCTAATAGACGCGCAGATAGACGCAGGCATAGACGTGCATTTAGTGCACTTGCGTTTTTATTATACATTTTTGTATTTAAGATAAGTTTTGATAATAAGTTTTTATCATAAGTTTTTATATATTTATGATAATTTTTATATATTTAAAATTGAATATCTTAGAATAAATAATACACGTTGAAGTTTTTATGTAAACATGTTAATAACAAATTTTATGTTGTCATGAATTAGGTTTAATCATGTCGTCATCATCACCTAGTGTGGTGCATACTGATGAGTCAACGAGCACATCCTCAAGTGAGGATGAAACATTACGTCTTCATAATCGAGATGCATGGATACGACAAAAAATTAAATGCACGTGCGATCATTATCGAGGGTGTATTTTTCGAGCACGTCTAGTTGCAATGTCACACCTCAACATATATGGAGAATGGGACCGAGAAAAATCACCGGTATTCATTGTTTTTAACACAGATTGCTAGTCTATGTTTGAAATATATATCAACGTACATGTAACTTCCTTTTGTGGTTGAGCAGGATGCGGTGCCACATCCTCAGATGCTCCCTCCCAGGAATCGAGAGGCTACAAAACGTCGACGCGAGGAGGCAGAGTCTTCAAGAAGAGTGGAGATTGACGACCATGATAGTAGCCCTCATAAAATATCCCATGAAGTTGTTGAGGATGAGATTTTGGACAACATGGTACACGATCTATTTTCGCAAGCGGTTCGGGGAGAAGGTCACTCGATAAAGCCAGATGATCCACTATACGTAGCGTCATCTACTCCGTTGTATGAAGATTGTACGTACTCTGTTCTTCGTACGTCCCTCGAGATACTTAACTTGCAAAGAATTTATGGATCGAGTAATGTCACTTTGAATGCGCTATTGAAGTAGGTATCAATTCAGGTTGGCTTATGAATCATAATATTAATTGTTCTATTTTGAAATCAGACACAAATATATGTTGGTGTTTTTTTAACTCACTTTTAAAAATATATGTAGGTTATTATCACAAATACTTTCAAAAGGAAACAAATTGCCAACTAAGAGAGAGCAAGCAAGACATTACTTGACATCTCTGGGAGGCCTCGATTATGTCAAGATCCATGCATGTGTTAATGATTGTGTCTTATTTCGTGGCATTCATGAGTTCGCACGAAAGTATCCTGTTTGTGGTGAATCAAGATACGAAGTGGAGATGAAGTCAATGGATGTGCCTCGTAAGGTTTTGCGACATTTTTTTATTATTCCACGTATTCAACTTATGTTCAAGTGTAAGTCTATTGGAAAGCTCATGTCATGGCATGCTAGTCATCGTTCAAGTGATGGAAAATGGAGGATCCCTGCAAACACACCGGCATGGTAACATATAGACAATTTGTGGCCCTTTTTCAAAGAGGAGACAAGAAATTTGAGATTTGGTTTAGATATGGATGGAATCAATCCATTTGGTATCAAAAGCATATCATACAGTGTATGGCCAGTGGTATTGGTGAACTATAATATTCCTCCATCCATGGCAATTAAAAAGGGACATGTAATGTTGTCCCTTTTGATTCCTGGAAAGCACAAGGTAAAAAACATGGACATTTACTTAGAGCCTTTGATTGAAAAGTTAGAAATGTTATGGGAAGGTATTGAGGTGTAAGATACAAGCGCATCTGCATCCTTTAGAGATTTCACTTTGAAGGCCATGTTGTTGTGGACCATGGCGCATGACTTTCCAGGATATGGAGAGTGTTCAGGTACATGTATATAACTCTATATTTGAAATTCAAGACTTGAATCAATTTCATGTTATTAATTCACTTGTTTGTTCAGATTTAACCACATCAGGATATCGTGCATGTCCTATTTTTGGTCCCTCTCTAGTTTCCTCTAGGCTGGCACGTTTAAAGAAGGTTATCTATAACAATCATCATCGATTTCTTCCTATTGACCATCCAAATATGTTATCCCTACTAATGGAATGACTCCACAATCTCTAACCATTCGAGATTGGAAGGAGAGATGGATTAATGCCGACAACCACCCTCCACTCGGCATGAGTCGATAAGAAGTATATTTCTCTCGATTGACTTTAAAGTATTTAGCATGATGAATTGTTTACATAATATATTGTTTGTTTGTTAAGTTCTCTATATTTTTCCGTCTTTCATATTGGACTGAACTCAAGATCAATCACCTCTTGGACCCCGTGCACATATTCAAAAATGTTGTATCTACATTATGGGATCACTTGATAGGGGCTCATGATTTAGTCAATGTAAGGGAGGATTTACGTAACATTGGCCGCATGAGACGAGCCTGGCCACGCATTGGACCCAAAGGAAAAAATAATGAAGGAACAGATATGTAGCTTTCCAACACCCACTGGATGTATGAGATGTCTCAAGGGAGCCTTCATAAAGAAAAAGAAAAGAGGTGTGGAGCAACTATCTGGTTTGAAGTCCCATGATTGGCACAAAATGATTCAAGTAAGGGTATCTCTAACCATGAATATAGTAATTAGTGGAGTAACTATGTGTAAACTTTGGGGTATACTGAATTTTTTCTCAACTAATTATTTGATGTATGAATATTATTTACATTCAGTTTGTACGTTCTACTAGCATATCCCATTGTGTACCCAAAGATGTACGTAATATCATTTACAAGATGGGAGAGCTTGTTATAAGGTGTGTATATATTATATTTTTTCATTATATATTGCATACATCATGTAGTGAACCTCTTTGAATTTCTACACAAAAATAAACAATTGTCAAATACATCCTGACAGATACGTGAGCTTGAATGAAATTGATCCAAACACATTGCAAGATGCTCGAGTATTATCTGTTGAGGTGGTTTGTTTGGTGGAGGAAATTTTTTCTTGCTCCATTTTGACTACTCAATTACATTTACTCGTACATTTAATTGATGAGATCGCACTTTGTGGGGCAGTTCATGCAAGGTGGATGTTTTTTCTTGAGCACTTCATGAAAACCTTGAAAGATTTTGTGAGGCAAAAAGCACGGCTTGAGGGAAGCATGGCTGAGGGTTGGTTAGTGCAATCATCCCTTGTTTATATCTCTGAATATCTTGCTGAAGTGGACCCTCTCAACCACGACTATGAAAAGACGATGAAGATTTGAGGATGAGCTCTATAATACCTCAAGGAAAAGGAAGGAGTAAAGTGCTAACAAAAGAAGAACTTCGTAAGTTAAATAGTTTTTGTGTGCTCAATAGTGATGTAATGAGCAAATGGGTGACACTATATAATGAAGCAAGGGCAAGAAGAAAAAGCGAAAGACAAGCATTTTGCACCAGATATGGACATAATGTTTCATTTCCAGATCATCTAAATGCGCTCCCACGTCATATTGATATAGATTGGTTACACGAGAAAATGGAGAGAATGAGAAAAGAGGAGGGAATTAATATATCTCAAGAATAGTGGGAATACGAACAAGGTTGCTTATCAAAGGTGAGACATACTATCAATTAATTTGTTTCTAGTTATATTTTATATAATAAATTGACATGTTTGATCTTAATCTTTTACTACTAGTGCACATTATTCAATGCTATTTGGTATGAGGGTAAACATCTTCGAACTCAACACATAGGTGAAAACAAAAATACCCAAGATTGTGGTATCCTTACTCACTTCGAGGATGCCAATGGTACCATGGAAGATTATTGTGGCTTGATCCAAGATATTCTGAAGCTTGACTTCAGATGATTATTTATATATGTACTGGATGTAAAGTGGTTTAAAGAAGTGGTAACAAATGGTGAGCATTGCACAATCAAACGTCATCCAAGTGGTTTTGTAATCATTGACTCTACAAAATTTCACCAAAATAAAAATGACACATTAGTACTACCTCAACAATACGAGCAGGTATATATGTAAAAGCTAATTTTTAAATATGTATGCATGTGATACATATACACAATATAATAAGTATTTAAGTTTCTTGCTTTTGTTTTTCAAATACAGGTTGTGTATCATCCAATGGTAAACAATAACCAATGGTGGTATGCCATCCCTATATCTAATCGTTCAAAACCAATATATTGTAGTATTACCGACATAGAGATAGCAGATGACAATCCAACAATTATTGATGATATACATGATGACACCATAATGGATGATATGTGTAATATAGTACAAGATAAACCTTGCAAGGATGTTCAAGGTAACGCAGAAGAGGAAAATAATGTGGTTGATGATGATGAAGTTATTAAGCAATATAGCAATACATCTGATAGTGGGATAGACTTATTTGTTTCGTTAACTCTTGATAACATAGACCTAGAAGTAGATAGTTTAGCAAGGGCTAATCTCATTGAAGATGAGATGGATCATTCACTCTAACATACTTAATTCGCTTAATGATTCAATGTGTATTCTTAATTCTATGGAAAATATCATACGCACATATGCATACTCAAGAATCAATAGTCAAGTTTAAAGCTTAATTGAATTTTCCATAATAAAAAGGAAGTATTTTTTATCTTCTTCAAGTAGAGAAATTAGCTTGCTACTAATTGTATAATAAGGTTTGTGTTGCTTGCCGCTAGTTAATTATATCAGGCTTGTCGACTGGAGGAACTACCATTCATTAGAGAGCAATGTAAAAATAATTATTAACTCTGGTTTTTTTATTATATTAAGTCTAATTTCAGGTGGTCTAATAATGACGCATCTGAAATCGCGTCTATATTCTTGTTTATCTGCACGGATATATAGATGCAAAATTCGTGTCTATTTTCACGCTCTTTTACACGCGCATATAGATGCAATGATAGACACGCCCAACTTTGCGCGTCTAACATGCACGTCTATGACTCGTTTCTGTTGTGGTGTTAGCAGTCGATAAGTCAAGAAGAATAAGTATGTTTATGAAGAAGTGACCAAAGTGATCTCTGTTGATGACAGAATCAAAGTGTTAGGACGCTATAAGAAGAACGGGTACCAGAGGAAGGGATACCCCAAGCTTCTTATGACTTACCATTTCCTGAAAATCCATGACCCCACTCCATATTATTATTCCGTCCCTGTAGCCGATTGTAACACAGTCCTATTCTCCCCAAATTGATGTATCAATCAGCCTATCCTACTTATCCAGAATAAATGTACTCAAAGCCTTATGCCTCCATAAATAAATAAGGCTTTTTACGATTATATATCTTTGATCATAAATGTTAACTGAGGTGTTAAGTGATTGAATCACTTAGTTAAAAAGCCGTGCCAATCATGTTAAAGTAATATAAGGAATGTATGATAAGATTTTAACGTGAAGAATCTTATTGAACAGATGCAACCCCAAACGCAGGCTCCAAATCTGACTCCTGCACTAAGTCCAGCACGGCTCAAGAGAAGAAATTTCTTCTCAAACAAATTAAGCCACCCGAGTTTGATGGCAAGGGAAGGACTGTTCAAGCTGATGCCGAGATCTGGATTGAGTCCATGGAGGATGATTTTGAGACAGCAAGAACTGCACCTACTAACCAAGCCATGCTCACCAAACTTAAGCTTATAGGTGAAGCAAGACTTTGGTGGAAACAATGGTGCAGGGACCAAGTGATCTCGGAGGGAATAGTCACTTGGGATAAGCTTAAAGAAGCTGTGCGAGAGAGATATCTGCCACCTGCCTACCACACACAAAAGATGAATGAATTCTATGACTTAAAGCAGCTGGGTTTATCCTTTGAGGCATATTATTCAAAGTTCGTCTCACTCTTGAAGTATGCTCCTCTAGTGGATATGACCCAGCAAGTGTCAAAATTCTGTAATGGATTGAATCCACTCATAAACACTCGATTGGAATCAATGCATCCAACGGACCTACAAGACGCACTGATTTGAGCTGCTCCAATAGTACAGGAGGTACACCCCAAACCAAGGAATAATAGGACTTGGCCTTACAAGGATCAAAATAAGGGCATGTCTAAGGCTCAGTCTAAGAGAACACAGGGTCAGAATCAAGGACAAAGAAAGAGAGCTAAGGTCAATGCAACCAACAACATTATTCTGACACAAGGCAATGATCGCAGCCCACATTGCTTCCATTGCAACGAGCCTAGGCACTTCAAGAGAGAGTGTCCCAAGCTTGGCAAGGAGCATTGCCAGGGTCAATTCGAAGGTCAAAATAGAGCCGGTCATGGCCAAGGAGCCACCATCATGGCTAGAGGGAGAACCTCCAATGCATCCATCAAAGAACTGGGCAATGAAGAAGACCCATCCATGGATGATGACATTGAGAGGGCAACGATCCATGCCACTCTTCACAAGAAAAGCCCGAATCGCAAATTCTTGGTGATTCAAACTCCATCGGATTATCAAGGTAAAAGCTTCAAAACCTTGATTGATTGTGACAGTACACATTTCTTCATTTCACCAGTCTGTGCAAAAAGATTAGGAATAGCCATAATAGATGCACCTACTTTACTTGTGGAATTAGCAAATGGTCGTGAGGTCACTTGTACTAGGCAAACTACTAAGGTGAAATTTCTACTGGGTGGGAAGTCAACTTCTGTGAAATTCCTACTGGGTGGAAAGCCAACTTCTGTGAGATTCAGGGTAATGAACCTAGGTGTCCACAAATGTTTACTTGAAATGGATTGGCTAATACCCAATGATGCCCACATCCACTATGGGAAAGGCCAAGTCTCTTTCCACGATTCTGAAGGGGAACTAGTCACGACCCAAGGTAAGGTTGGTAAGCCAAAAATACAGTTAGCAAAAGCAACACAGATAATAAAAGGAGTAGAAAAGGGTCTACTTGTCTATTTGCTTAAGCTAAATAAGCTAGATCAGAATCAGGAATGTGGAGAAGAACCTTCATGGTTAAAGGAACACACAAATGTATTCCCTGAAGATCTGTCGGAACTACCTCCCCAAAGGTTTAAACTTGTGCTAGGAGCTGCATTAGTCACAAAGAGGCCGTATAAGATATACATCTCGAAAGCTATTGAGTTGAAAGAACAACTCAATCAACTGTTAGATCAAGGCTACATTCGTCCTAGCAGTTCATCATGGGGAGCTCTAGTGTTGTTCCAAAAGAAGAAAGATGGAACACTTCGCCTATGCATTGTCTACAGAGGGAACTCAATCAACTGTTAGATCAAGGCTACATCCATCCTAGCAATTCATCATGGGGAGCTCTAGTGTTATTCCAAAAGAAGAAAGATGGAACGCTTCGCCTATGCATTGACTATAGAGGGTTGAATCAAGGAACCATAAAAAATAAATACCCCATTCTGAGAATAGATGAGTTACTTGATTATCTTTAAGGGGCGAAGATATTCTCAATGATAGATCTCAGATCTGGATATTATCAGATTAGGATCAAAGAAGATGATATCCCGAAGACTGCATTCAGTACAAGGTATGGACACTTTGAGTTCCTAGTGATGTCATTCGGGCTTACGAATGCTCCTGCTACCTTCAACAGGTTAATGCAGGATATCTTTAGGCCCTATATTGATGACTTCGTACTCGTCTTTTTTTATGATACCCTAGTCTACTCAAGACAGGAAGAAGATCATGAACCCTAGCTTCGCATTGTTCTTGAAACAATGAGAGCACACAAGCTTTATGCCAAGAAGAAGAAGTGTGCATTTTTCAAGCGACAGATTGAATATCTAGGTTTCATCGTATCAGCAGAAGGAATTTCAATAGATCTGACTAAGGTCAGAGATGCTCTAGAGTGGCTAACACCAACTTCTGTCAAAGAAATAAGTAGTTTTCTTGGGTTGACAAGGTGGTACAGAATTTTCATAAAAGAATATGCTTTGATTGCAGCACCTCTCACTGATCTACTAAAGAAGCAAGTAGCAATTGTATGGTCACCTACTGAACAGACCAGCTTTGACAAACTAAAGCAAAGTTTGATATCAGTGTCCATCCTGAAACTTCTTGAACTTAGTAAGGAGTTTGAAGTGGTAACTGATGCTAGCGCACTTGCTTTAGGATGTGTACTTATGCAAGAAGGTCATCCTGTAACATAAACTTTAAGAAAATTGAAGAGCCGTGAAAGGAATTATTCTACTCACGACTTGGAGCTGTTGGTTGTCATCCATGCTCTCAAACTTTGGAGACATTACTTGCTAGGTAACAAATTCTCCTTAGTGATGGATCACAAGAGTCTTAAATGGATTTTCACCCAAAATGAGCTCAATATGAGGCAACGTTGGTGGATCGAAGTGCTGGAAGAATATGATTTTGAAATCAAATATAGAGCTGGAAAGGAAAATGTAGTTGCTGATGCACTAAGTTGCAAGGCATTTCTCTCAATTCTCTCATTTTGCAAGATCCATCAATAACAAGGTCTCTAGCCACAATGGTATCAATGCCAAACAAACTTGATTCTTGAGCTAGCAAAAGAAGAGGCAGGACCATGACCCAGTCTATCGGCAAATGCTAAGGGAGATCCCCATCAAGGATCAAGACCCGAAGCTAAAAACAAAGTATCATGAATTTTCCATCAATAATGGACTTGTCTACTTTAGGACAAGATTATGTATCTCTGCGAGCCAAACTCTCAAGCAGAAGATACTTTGGGAAGCCCATGACTCCCCTTTCTCAGGGCATCCTGGTTATGCCAAGACCCTTAATACTGTCAGGAAGAGCTATCATTGGGAAAGGCTCAAGGGAGACGTACTCAAGTATGTCATAGAATGTTTGTCTTGCCAACGTATTAAGGCAGAACATGTTAAAATGCCTAGGAAACTACAACCACTTGATATCCCACAAATAAAATGGGAGTTCATTAGTATGGACTTTGTTATTGGCTTACCCTAAGTTCAGGGAGAATATAACTCTATTATGGTTGTAGTAGATATGCTCACCAAGGTTGCACATCTCATCCTTGTCAAGACGAACTATAAAGCTTCGGGTATCGCAAGGTTATTCATCAAGGAGATATTCAAACTCCATGGGTTACCCAGAAGGATCATTAGTGATCGTGACTCTCTTTTCACATCACACTTCTGGAGGGCTATCTTTGAGGCTATTGGAACTGAACTCTGTTTCAACATAGCTTACCATCCCCAAAATGATGGTCAAACAAAGCGAGTCAATCAAGTCATTGAAGATATGCTTAGGGTATATTGCTATCGCGAGCCCAAGAAATGGATCCAATACCTACCATTGGTGGAATTTACCTATAATGCTTCTTACCAGCAAAGCATTCAAATGACCCCTTTCCAAGCATTATATGGGCATGACTGTCGTACCCCTTTGAACTTCTCGGATCCAACCTTGAAGGTAGAATCTTCAAGGCAAATGCTGGAAGATATGGATGAACAAGCCAAAGCAATAAGGCAGGACATTCAAGCTGCCAAGGATAGGCAGAAGTCCTACGCTGACTTGAATTGGCAAGACAGATCCTTCAAGGAAGGTGATATGGTCTTCATTTGCATACGTCTAAAGAAGAGTTCCCTATCCTTGGGTGAGTGCAAAAAGCTAAGTCCAAGGTGTTGTGGACGCTACAAGATTCTTAAGTGCCTAGGGCCTAATGCTTACAGACTTCAACTCCCTGAAAACCTAAAAGTTCATAATGTATTTCATGTCAGCCTATTGAAAAAGTATGTGCCTAACCCTAGTCATGTGCTTGATTATCAAAAAATTGTAATGCCTAGCCAAGGAGTCCTTGAGCTACAGCATGACAAAATCCTAAATGTTAGGGAGAGGCATTTGAGATCCAGGACCTTGAGAGAATACCTCATCCAGTGGAAAGATTATCCCGAAGAGGATGCCATCTAGATGGATGAAAGTACTCTCAACCAACAATATCCCCAGATCTTCTCGAGATGAGGATATCTCGATTCCTCTAAGGGGGAGAGAATGTAATATTTCTACAACAAAATATTATAAAACCCTAGTTTCCGCACAAAAACAATATGAAGTAATCTCTCACAACAAAAAAACTCTGGCCTAAGTGCTCCGTCCTCGTGAAATAACAATATCACCCCCCACGTTGTGCATAAGAAACTGTGTGCTTATAAACCCGCAAATCACCGCAGGAACTCCCCTTCAAGAAAAAAAGGATAATGAATAATTGCAAAAAAAATTTAACTCTCTCTCTTTCTCCCGTTGCATGGCTGGGAGAGAGAGAGTGTGTATGAGTTATTATGGAGGGGCATGGGGAGGAAGGCATGCGGCCGCCAACCTGTGTGGCCACCCCCCCTCTTCCACTGCTTTAACCATCCCCACCTCCACCTTATAAGAACCCCCTCTCCCAAGCTTCAGTGCCATTGTCCTGGCCTCTCGCCATCGCCGTCAGGCTTCCGCCATCACAATCATCTTCATCATCCTCATCCGATTGATTATCATCATCTTCACCATCATCATCCGATTAGTCATCACCATCATCACCACATTTCTGGAAATCAGAAGCTTGAGAAGCTTCTATTGAAGCTCCACTATACCAAGTCCACCCGCAGCTTTCGGGTTTTCATAGATCATGTTCCGCAAGACTTATTTCCTACGCTGCGAAGGAGATCTCAAGATGCAAGAAATTTCGGAATTTGTAAGGGGTCCAAGGGAGAGTTCGTTGATTTGATATTATTTTTGTCAATGGCTCCTAAGCCAAAATCGAGAGGAGCACACGCGGGAGTTTCCACCAGAAGCATAAGAGTGGACAATGCCCCGATATTAGATGCCCAGGTTTCGAAAAATATATTCACATGGAAAGGATGCATAAAGCATGCTTAAATTCACATTGGGAAACTTAAATGCATTGAAAAATTTATATATTTTTCTTTGATTTAAAAAGTTCAATTGCATGACAATGTACTTGTAATGCTTGCACTTCCATGGTCAAAGGTAGTCGTATTTTGAACATATGATGCATAAGTTAAAAGATGCACTTGTGCAAAGACATCCTTGTTGCATCTCACATATAGGTTGAATGCATTTTGAGATGTCCTTGCGTATTGGGAGATTCGCATTGTTGGAAAGAATGGATCATATACCACATGATGCACTTATGTAATAAATTCCTTGTTGTGACTCGTATATAAGTTAATTTGTAGAATGTCGTTTAATGATGAATAAATAGTTGCAATGAAAGGAAATTATTTATGAGCTTTGACAAAAAGCATATAGTATGTAACTCGCATGAAATGATAGTTACATTTAATATAAAAGATAGGTTAAGTTAAGTGATAAAGGAAGGATTAAATCAATGATGTATTCATTGGTATCTAGTCATGAAAGAATGATGCATCCATGCATAGAGTTCTCTTATCAAAGTTCACAATTGGGAAAGTATACATTTTCATTAAAATACAAAAGCTTTGAATTCGATGGATAAACGAAAGGTTATAAGAAATAATCTTAATGTCAATCAAATCATATATGGCATGGAAAGTTGGAAAGATCATTATAGATCCTATAGTTGCATAAAGGTGAAAGGCCTATGATCTTGCAATTGCATATTCACATGGAATGATACATCTCATACATCTCGCAGTTGCTTGCATCTTTTAAGGAAAGTACTTGCATTTTTAGAGGAAAGTATTTGCATATTTAAAGGAAAGATCATCTTTAATCATAAGTTGGTTAGATCAATTAAGTAATTTGCATGTAATTGAGTAACTTACATGCAAATCATAAATGTATGATTAGTTAGTATACGACGATCACTTCAATGTGCTAGGTTAGGTTAAGTTATGTTAAAATTCTGCTTAGCATTGCACTTAGGGTATCGATTTAATATTTTCAATCTTAAAGTTCATCCCACATTCATGAAACGTTAGGGTTATCTAAACAACTGTGCAATGATGATCTAGGGTTCTCACCTTAAAGATCGGACGACCAAATGCTAGAATTTCGCAAGGAATTTAGGGACCCTAGGGCCAAATCAATTATCGACCTAGTGGGATTAGGGTTTTGGATTGGGGTTAATGGGACTCCCAAATCTTATATCTTGATCAAAGGTATTATTGATCAAGGAATACCGTACGATAAGAGATGTAATCCCTCAAGTTAGGCAATGTTACCTATCTCGTACAACAAGTCTGCAAGGTCATATGCTCTTGCGACTAAATCGCAAGATAGTACTACTAACACCATATTGGGGAATATGGGAATTTTTCATAAGTTTGGGACACGTGGTCAAATCTTTGGATTTGTCATAACTTGAACACCATAACTCCAAATTGAGCGCTCTATAGCTCAATAGATTCAATTTTTCAAGAACTTTCCAATGATAGGTCACATCATATGGTTTTGAGAAACTTATGGGCATGTTATCCGGGTGCCACATTTTTAGTATTCAAAAAGTGGGAATTGGGAGATTCCCAAACTCACTAATATTGTGTTTACTACACCTTAGACCAAGAATGGCGAGTTCTAATTACAAGTTAGATTCTCTAAGAATTGAGTAGTTGTCCTACTACAACACTCTCTCTTGGGGACTGATTTGTCAAGCTTAGGGCAGTTGTGAATTGCCAAGTGAGCAAATTGACCAACCAAGTTAGGACGACGGGTTTTCTAGGATCTATTTGACTATAGTATAAGGAAACCTAAGGTAGTGATAATTTGGGGTCAACAGGATATAAACCCTAACCCAAGAAAAAAGGGTAAACAAGCAACCTAGCTTGCTAAACTTTTGGAATCTTGCCAAGTCGCGAATGATCCAGGATCGAATGCTGGGAGTATTCGGGGAAAAGGAATCACACCTTAGTAGTTAGCCGTATGAACGACCACTGGAATGCTCGTGATTGTACACTTAGGTACACTGTTTGTACTTCTTTGCTTAAGGAACTAATTCAAGAAAAACAACTAATGCTTCAGGTTAAAATCTTAGAGGGAGAGGCATGTTTAGGTACCTCCGACTATCTGCTTGACCCTATCCAAGGAGGTTGTTAGCCGTGCCGGGTGTGTGAACCGAACCCGCCACGAGAGGTCTCTCCGTGGGTGTTGCTTGGAGCAGGAGGACACTTTTGTGCAAGGGAGGCTCTGGCCGTAAATTCCTTGCCTACGGATCTTGCACAAGAGGCTGACCTGACTCGAGATGGGATCTCAAGGCCCGTATACTAGTCAACGGGTGGAACCTGGAGTAGCAATCCAGAGGATTGCTCGGATAGCCTTCGGGCAAGATATTTGATGTATTCCAAAGACTATGATAAATAAAGATCAAATGTTTGAAAAAGAAACTTGCTTGATATTATTTTTCTATGTCAGTGCCTAAGTTATGTGAAGGAACCAGTGTTTAATTGGTTAATTAAGGAAGTTGCTTTTGCTTGTCAAACATAATGTGATAGGTAATTAGATAACTAAGCAACGGGAAAGTGCGGTGGATGTGACTATGGGTTCGTCCAATGGAAGGGTGGTCTCGGTTAGCCGGAAACTTTTCTCGAAGAAATTGATAGAGAAATAGTGATGGCCTAGAATCAATAGAGTTAGAGTCCCGATTTATGTTGTTTTAGGGGAATGGAATGGGACTATGCCTTACGGGCAAAGAGGTTGAGCTTCACATCCCTCTCGTTTCCCATTCTCCTTGAACCAAGTGCAGTATAAATCCGCTTCGACCCTGATGTTTCTGTGCAAAGTGGTTTATCTGGAGCTTGACACTAGCTACTTTCTAGAGACTTGACTATTAGAAAAACCCTGATTTTAGGTCGGTCCTAAGTGGGAATGACCGGATACTTCCGCTTTGTGGCAGACTCAAGAAGACCTAGATCACAAACCCTGTGACATTCCTTGTGAGTGCCAGGTAGCGCTTTCTAGACTCTCTTCCAGATGGGCTGCTAAGACGTGTCCTACAAGTGGACAGGTGGACACATTACATTCTTATTCAATGTAGTTTGTGATTCATAAAAAAGAAACAATGAAGAGAAATGAAAGGAATATATATTTGTGTGAATTGGTTGCTTCTATGCTTTTATGTTTTTATGTAAAGGATTAAAGAAAGATAGAAAAAGAGAGATAGACTAAGAGAGAGTGAGAGATGACATAAAGAGAGTAATGAGAATGTATGGAAAGAGAGAGATAATAGAGTGAGTATTGAAAGAGACTATGATAAAGAGAGAGGAAGACAATATAAAGAGGGTAAATTGATGACGTGAAGAGACAGGGAGTGAGGATAAAGAGGAGAATGAACGGGAAGAATAAAGAGGGTGAGAAATAGAGAAAGTGTAAAGAGAAGGTCGTATAGAGACATAGATAGAGATACTAATGGAGATGGAGATAGAAATAGAGAGAGAGAGAGTAATTAAAGAGTGTGAGAAATAGACAAGGAATGGATTGGGTGAGGATATAGAGTGAACATATGGGGGAGGATGCATGATCAAGAGCAATAGCAAAAAGAGAATGAGCTAGGGAAGGATAGATAGTAGGGATACAAAGAAGGGTGTGTGGGGATAGAGAAAGGAAACGAAGTTAAGACATATAAAGTGAGATAATAAGAGTGAGGATCAAGAAAAGAATGAAAGAATGGGGTGCAAAAAGGTGAGATAGTGATATAGAAAGATATAAAGATAGATTAAAGAGAAGAGGGGACAATAGAGGGAGATAATAGAGTGACATTAAAGAGTGAAAATAGAGATGATAATGGAGGAGTAAAGAGAGTGAAAAATAGATAGTCAAGTAATAAGAAAAGGTGAGAAATACAGAGAGAGGATAGAGAGGAAGACTAGGGAATATAGTAAAGAGAAAGTGAGATAGCGATGAAAAAAGATAGAGAGATTGAAAAGAAAGAGGCATGCCAAACAGAGATTAAAGAGTGAGGATAGAGATGAGGATGAGGGGGGAGAGCAAAGAGGGTGAGCAATGGAAAATAAAGCAATAAGAGGGTGAGAAATAGAAAATGATTAGGGAAAAAATATTGATGGAATAAAGTAAAGAAAGGGTGAGATAGTGATGAAAAAGGAGAGAGAAATTAAAGAGATATGGAGATAACAGAGGTAGACTAAAGAGATGGAGATAATCAATTTTGCTACACCATGTACTATTGTAACCATATATCGTGGTAACTGAATACTAAATGTGGTAGATTATAATAATGGATCAATATTTGGGATCCAATAAGCCTTGCTTGTATTGTAGTCATCATGTCTGGAGGTTCAGACCAATACGATAGGAATCGCAAAGCATCGTTGAATCAGCATATCCCATGCCCATGCAATATGTGCAAGTGGGCAATTAGTCGAAAATGTCGTTTGACCATAGAGCACGTGCGACACTATGGTGCATTTTCAAAGAAGATAATTGATCAAGCAGTCATGAATTACGAATTGGCAGTAAGTGAAGAGTTTGCTAATTTCGTGGAGATCGTAAAACATACATTTACTTAACTCTTATGTATGCCTGTTTTGGTTTGTTGTACATGCCTCTCTATGTTTTATACAGGGTGATGGTGGTGCATCACAAGCAGCGGATCCGTTGTGTCCTGTGCCAAGATTCCGTGCTCGCACCGTGCAAACATCACCTGATGGAGGTGATGTTTTAGAAGGCACTACCTCTATGCCTCATTCTACGGGAATGTTGAGGACAATGGGGTCCCTCCTCCTATGTTAAAGCCTGACTTAGATGCTATGATTGATGCCTTCCTCCCCCACTACAACAAAAAGGCCTCTTAGACACACTTTTAGATGCGATTTTTGAATAAAGAGAAAATCTTATGGGTGCGTTCTACTCACCCGTCTATTTGTGCGTCTACAAACTCGCGTCTATAGCCACATGTATGGAGAAATTTACACACAGAAATAGACGCATAATAGACGCGCATATACACGCGTGAATACAAGTGCATAAAAAAACCAAAATAGTTATTTATTTAATTTCTTTTGTGCGTCTATCAGCGCGTCTACATGGAAAATTAGACGGACATATAGACACGTCCATAGACGCGCTTTTACAAGCTCTTATAGACGCGAACGCAAAACAAAAAATCTCATTTTTAAAAAAAGATATTTAATTTCTTTTTTAAAATTTAAATTATGTAGCGCATGTATGAGTATGTGTACTCTGCATTTCAGATGCACTTATAAACACATGTTTTCTGCAATTTAGATGCGCAGATAGACGCGCAAAATAGAACTAGAAAAAAAAAACCAGAGAGCATGTGGTTGCAACGACATGCTCTCTGGTTTTTTTCCCCCTCCCATACATCAAATTGTGCATTTGAAAAAAAGACAATGGATCTGAAAGCACAAGAATTGAAAACAAAAGTCCATGTATTCATTATAGATAAAAAGTATTTGCATGGGGAGTTTAAGTACTTGTGACCTAAAGCGTGGCCGTAAGCAGTAGGCTCAAAGATGGATAATAGATATACAAGAAAACAAGGCCATAGAGCATGTATGGTGCTCCTCTACGAATCTGAGAAAGAAACATCTTTGCTAGCACCACCATGGCTACTAGCGTCGCTATCCTCATCCTCGCTATGCTCCACATCAGGGTTCGCCTACACACACAAAAGATCAAGGTTGCTTACGTACACATGGTGGAGAAAAAGTTATAATTAGCTATACTTTTAATAGAAAAGTAAGAAAAACATACCTCCTCTGGCTGTCGAATCCTCATAGCCCAGTTGTATTGATCCTCAGTGATGAGACACTCCTCATAGAAGTGAAGCCATGTGGCTGCGCGGTTATGGCCTCAATGGTAACCTACCTCTCTGGGAGTAGGTATCCTACCAACGATAGTAGTCTGCAAAATAATTATAATATATACAAACAATTATGAGATACAATGTATTAGAACAAATTATATAAAGAATTGAAAGAAATATAAATTTTAAAAAACTAGAAATCAAAATATACTTATAAACTCTGCCTCCCACGACTTCCTACCACCCAATCCGTAATGCGCTGATCCCATGGTTTCCATTTGGATGCATCGCGTCTCTGCGTGCTAGCGACTCTTCACTTTCTCTGCTGCTTTCTTCTTGGCTTTCTTCTACTCTATGCGGTGGCACATAGGTGGTTGGCTATAGGCTCCACGCCCCTCCTCCTGTCTCCGCAGTGAGTCCTTAGCACATGTCATGAGGTGAGATCTTTTGTTGTGAAGCAAATCCCTCACTTTTATGCATCCCTAATCATCTGAGTGTTGAGTGTTGAAATGATCTATTTTTTGGTTGATTTTTGTTGTTTTTGAGAGCTGAATGGTTGATTTTATGAGATGATTGATTGGTCTGGAAGTGGTTTGAGAGTGTTTTGGATAGGTTGGAATGGTTTTATCAAGCTCATGATGTTTATTAGTAGAGATGTGAAATTCTGATGATGTTCTGATTGGTCCTGATTGGTTCTGTTTTGTTCTGTTTTCTCTCTGTAAGGAGGGATGGAGTATTGATTAAAAGGGTTTAAGATTGTTTGAAAGCTTATTGAGTGATTTTTTATGGTTTGGAATGGTTTTGGTATGAGTTATGTGGTTCTGATGCTTTCTGTTGACCTTCTATAACTCTCTGATGAGCTTCTGTAGACCTTCTGTATGCTTCTGTATGTGTTCTGTTGGATGAGAGTGTAGCTTGGAAAAGTTTTCTAGCCTTGGAAAGAGGTGAATACAAGTTCAAAAGAGCTAAAAGAAGCCAAAGAAGTAGCTGCTGAAGACTCAAGTAAAGACTGGAGTGAAGTGACAGTGGTGAGCTACAAAAGGACACTGTACTGGCTCTGGTGACTCTTCATATCAAACACACCTCTTGGGAGGGGTATCCACGACCTAAGAAGGATTATTGTGAGTGATTATGAGATATTGTAGTGAGGATATGATGTAGTATTGATGGAGAGAGAGAGAGAGAGAGAGAGTCAGAGATAGCCAATTCTACTAAAACAGAGTGATTGTATATGAGAGATTGAGAGAGAAGACTATGAAGATATTGAAGATGAATACTATGTGATGTATTTCCATTCAAAGATGGTGTATTTCTTTGCTTTCTTTGTTCTATTGATGGATTTTGTGAAGATATTGAAGAATATGGTTGATTCTATCAAATCCGTGGGAGATCTACATGATGCTGCATGAAGATTTGTTGTGCCCGGTGTTCTTTTCTTCATTGTGATCATATAAAACCTAATAAAAAAGCTTGTTGATATTACAAGATAGATTTTCTTGCAAGAGAATTCCCTTTTCCTTGGTGTTCCTCTTGGGGCTCCACTGAGAATCGCTGACTCTCAGGATTTGGGTATCTCCTATGGAGTGCTCTCAACACCTCCTACCACAAGCCGCTTTTCTGATTTTTGAAGTAAACATAATAATCTTTATATGTCGCATACACGATGCTCCTCATGTACGCCATTACATCCCTTCCTTCATCATCATGGAAGATGCCACCAGTATCTGTAACTCTATAGTACTGGCGTACTAGCTCCTCTAAGTAATCTTCTGGTGAGGGTGATCGCTCGCCACCTCTTAGGCAACCCCCACATAAGCCTCGTCCTCCCCCTCGACTCTCCCTCCTCCCTCTCTGTCGACTACCCTCTGCCTCGCTCGATGCATGTGCTTCTGCAGATGCACGTGCGTCAGCTGACGCTTGTGCTTCAGTCGATGCATGTACATGTGTTGCACGTGGAGTACCTACAATTGGAGTTTGGGAAGTAGTGCCAGGCAAAGATGTCAGAGGCGTTTCGGACATGACGCTGAACACCTCGTTTGCTATGGGAGAGCAGCCAATGTGTCTAGTCATCTCTCCCATGAAGTCTTCTCTACTACGAAAACCTCCAAAAAATGCATTGATCCCTCTACCGAACAAGCCCAATGTATCATTCATGCAATCCAAATCCGGGTCATTGCTAGATGAACTAGGATGCGACATTTGTAAAAAAAACACAAGAAAAAGACAAATTCGTACAATTCCAGAAATAAAAATTTATTTTTTATCAGAGTTGGCTGGCGCGTGTATAACCGCATCTAAAATGCAGGTTAGACGCGCTCTCAAACGCATCCCTAAAGTCAATCCTGTGGTCAAAGTGTGTCTATATCCGCATCTGAGATGCAGTATAGACGCGCTAATAGATGTGATTTCTAAGTCAATGCTTCTGGCGTGCATGTATCCTCGCGTGTGGACTGTAGAATACATGTGCCTGGAGACGCGACTCTGAAGTCAAAGTTTCTGGGCAGGGCGCGTGTATTCTCGCATCTCACATACAGCATACACGCGTCTGGAGACGCGACCCTGAAATCAAAGCTTCTTTTCTGCAGAGCGTGTGTATTCTCACGTCTCCGATGCAGAATACACGCGCTCTGAGATGCAGTCGCAGACGCAATGACAGCAAATATAGCTTCGTGTCTATCCCTGCGCCTGTACTGAAATGTAGACGTGCTGGCAAATGCACTCAGTCGGCTGATTTCAGTCCGACGACCGCCATTCATGATTTATCTGTGCTATAAAAAACACAATTATAGATCCTAATACACAGATAGAGAGAGAAAGGGAGAGAGAGAGAGAGAGAGAGAGAGAGAGAGAGAGAGAGAGAGAGAGAGAGAGAGAGAACTCACCTTGGGTGTTTGGTGTGGCGGGTGGTGGCACTTCTTCCTTCTCCTTCTTCCTCTCCTTGGTGAGTTACTCTCCCCTGATGCTTGCTTGCTGCTTGTTGTCTCCTCCCTTTGCTTCTTCTTCCTCTTGTTCTCCTCTCTCTTATTCTCTCTTTCTTCCTCTCCTTGGCTTTTCTTTTTTCCCCTCTTGTCTCTTTGAAATGAAAGAAGAGGTGAGTCATGAGGAGGTGAGGCATGAAGAGACTGAATGTTGGCTAAACTCGAGCTTTAGAACGCGCAAAAAACGCAGGAAAGGAAATGCGCAGTTTAAAAAGAAATTATTTAAGTATCTTTTGAATTTTGATGTTTGCGTCTATTTTTGCGTGTATATGCACGTCTAAGTATACGTAAACGCGTGTATAGACGCGAAGTTAGGCACGTAAATAGACACATAGGTAAACACAGATATAGATGCGTATTTAGCTTTTATCATAATTTTTTGTTTTTAAGATAATTTTTGATAGTAAGTTCTTATCATAAATTTTTATGTATTTATGATAAACATATGAATGATAAATATTTTGATATTGTCATGAATTAGGTTTAATCATGTCATCGTCATCACCTAGTGTGGTGTATATGTTGATGAGCTAACGAGCACATCCTCAAGTGAGGATGAAACATTACGTCTTCATAATAGAGATGCATGGCTACGACGAAAAATTAAATGCATGTGTGATCGTTGTCGAGGATGTATTTTTCGAGCATGTCGAGTTGCAATGTTACACCTCAGCATGTATGGAGAATGGGACCGAGAAAAATCACCGGCATTCATTGTTTTTTTTTACCATTAAGATTGCTAGTCTATGTTACTCAATATATATCAACGTACGAGAAACTCCCTTTTGTGGTTGAGCAAGATGCGGTGCCACATCCTCATATGCTCCCTCCTGGGCATCAAGAGGCCGCAAAACATCGACGCGAGGAGGCAGAGTCTTCAAGAAGAGCGGAGACTGACGACCATGATAGTAGCCCTCATGAAATGCCCCATCAAGTTGCAGAGGATGAGATTTTGGACAACATGGTACACCATCTATTTTCGCAACCGGTTCAGGGAAAAGGTCACTCTACGAAGCCAAATGATTCACTATACGTAGCATCATCTACTCCGTTGTATGAAGATTGTACGTACTCCGTTCTTCGTGCATCCCTCGAGATACTTAACTTGCAAACAATTTATGGATGAAGTAATGTTAGTTTGAATGCGTTATTAAAGTAGGTATCAATTCAGGTTGGCTTATGAATCATAATATTAATTATTCTATTTTGAAATCAGACACAAATATATGTTGGTGGTTTTTTAACTCACTTTTAAAAATATATGTAGGTTATTATCACAAATGCTTCCAAAAGGAAACAAATTACCAACTAAGAGAGAGCAAGCAAGACATTACTTGACATCTCTGGGAGGCCTCGATTATGTCAAGATCCGTGCATGTATCAATGATTGTGTCTTATTTCGTGGGATTCATGAGTTCGCATGAGTGTCCTGTTTGTGGCGAATCAAGATACGAAGTGGAGATGAAGTCAATGGATGTCCCTTGTAAGGTTTTGCGATATTTTCCGATTGTTCCACGTATTCAACTTATGTTCAAGTGTAAGTCTATTGAAAAGCTCATGTCATGGCATGTTAGTCATCGTTCAAGTGATGGAAAATAGAGGATCCCTACAAACACACCGGCATGGTAACATATAGACAATTTGTGGCCTATTTTCAAAGAAGAGCCAAGAAATTTGAGATTTGGTTTAGATATGGATGGAATCAATCCATTTGGCATCAAAAGCATATCATGCAGTGTATGGCTAGTGACATTGGTGAACTATAATATTCCTCCATCCATGGCAATTAAAAAGGGACATGTACTGTTGTCCCTTCTCATTCTTGGAAAGCACAAGGTAAAAAACATGGACATTTACTTAGAGCCTTTGATTGAAGAGTTAGAAATGTTATGGGAAGGTATTGAGGTGCAATATACAAGCGCATCTGCATCCTCTAGAGAGTTCACGTTGAAGGCCATGTTGTTGTGGATCATGCATGATGTTCCAATATATATGGAGAGTGTTCAGGTACATGTATATAACTCTATATTTGAAATTCAAGACTTGAATCGATTGCATTTTATTAATTCACTTGTTTGTTCAGGTTTAACCACATCAGGATATCATGCATGTCCTATTTGCGGTCTCTCTCTAGTTTTCTCTAGGCTGGCACGTTTAAAGAAGGTTATCTATGACAATCATCATTGATTTCTTTCTATTGACCATCCCAAATATGTTATCCCTACTAATGGAATGACTCCACAATCTCTAACTATTCGAGATTGGAAGGAGAGATGGATTAATGCTGATAGCCACCCTCCACTCGGCGTGAGTCGGTAAGAAGTGCATTTCTCTCGATTGACTTTAAAGTATTTAACATGATGAATTGTTTACATAATATATTGTTTGTTTGTTAGGTTCTCTATATTTTTTCATCTTTCGTATTGGACTAAACTCAAGATCAATCACCTCTTGGACCCCATGCACATATTCAAAAATGTTGTATCTACATTATGGGATCACTTGATAGGGGCTCGTGATTCAGTCAATGTAAGGGAGGATTTATGTAACATTGGTCGCATGAGACGAGCCTGGCCATGCATTGGACCCAGAGGAAAGATTGAGCTACCCCATGCACCTTGGATGTTGTCAAAGAACGAGGAAAAAATAGTGAAGGAACAAATACGTAGCTTTCAAACACCCACAAGATGTATGAGATGTCTCAAGGGAGCCTTCATAAAGAAAAAGAAAAGAGGTGTGGAGCAACTATTTGGTTTGAAGTCCCACGATTGGCACAAAATGATTCAAGTAAGGGTATCTCTAACCATGAATATAGTAATTAGTGGAGTAACTATGTGTAAACTTTGGGGTATGATGACTTTTTCCTCAACTAATCATTTGATCTATGAATATTGTTTACATTCAGTTCGCACTTCCTACTAGCATATCCCATTGTATATCCAAAGATGTACGTAATATCATTTACAAGATGGGAGAGCTTGTGAGGTGTGTATACATTGTATTTTTTCATTATATATCTTTGGATTTCTACACAAAAATAAACAATTGTCAAATACATCCTGACAGATATGTGAGCTCGAAGAAAATTGATCCAAACACATTGCAAGATGCTCGAGTATTATCTGTTGAGGTGGTTTATTTGGTGGAGGAAATTTTTCCTCGATCCATTTTGACTACTCAATTACATTTACTTGTACATTTGATTGATGAGATCGCACTTTGTGGGGCAGTTCATGCAAGGTGGATGTTTTTTCTTGAGCGCTTCATGAAAACCTTGAAAGATTTTGTGAGGCAAAAAGCACGGCCTGGGGGAAGCATGGCTGAGGGTTGGTTAGTGCAATCACCCCTTGTTTATATCTCTAAATATCTTGCTGAAGTGGAACCCTCTCAACAACGACTATGGAAAGATGATGAAGACTTGAGGATGACCTTTATAATACCTCAAGGAAAAGGAATGAGTAAAGTGCTAACAAAAGAAGAACTTCGTAAGTTAAATAGTTTTTGTGTGCTCAATAGTGATGTAATGAGCAAATGGGTGACACTATATAATGAAGCAAGGGCAAGAAGAAAAAGCGAAAGACAAGCATTTCGCACTAGATATGGACGTAATGTCTCATTTCTAGATCATCTAAATGCGCTCCCACATCATATTGATATAGATTGGTGACATGAGGAAATGGAGAGAATGGAAAAATATGAGGAAATTAATATATCTCAAGAAGAGTGGGAATACACACGAGGTTGCTTATCAAAGGTGAGACATACTATCAATTAATTTGTTTCTATAAGTTATATTTTATATAAAAAATTGACATGTTTGATCTTAATCTTTTACTACTAGTGCACATTATTCAATGCTATTTGGTGTGAGGGTAAACATCTTCGAACTCAACGTATAGATGAAAAGAGAAATACCCAAGATTGTGGTGTCATTGCTCACTTTGAGGATGCCAATGGTACCATGGAAGGTTATTGTGGCTTGATCCAAGATATTTTGAAGTTTGACTTCAGACGATTCTTTATATATGTACTGAATGTAAAGTGGTTTAAAGAAGTGGTAACAAATGGTGAGTATTACATAATCAGACGTCATCCAAGTGATTTTGTAATCATTGACTCTACAAAATTTCACCAAAACAAGAATGACACATTAATACTACCTCAACAATGCAAGCAGGTATATATGCAAAAGCTAATTTTTATATATATATACATATGATACACATACACAATATAATAAGTATTTAAGTTTCTTGCTTTTTTTTTTCAAATACAGGTTGTGTATCATCCAATGGTAAACAATAACCGATGGTGGTATGTCATCCCTATATCTAATCGTTCAAAACCAATATATGGTAATATTACTGACATAGAGATAGCAGATGACAATCCAACAATTAATGATGATGTACATGATGACACCATAATGGATGATATGCGTGATATAGTATAAGATGAACCTCGCGAGGATGTTCAAGGAAACACAGAAGAGGACAATAATGTGATTGTCGATGATATTGATGAAGTTATTGAGCAATATAGCAACACATTTGATAGTGGGATAGACTTATTTATTTCATTACCTCTTGGTAACATAGACCTAGAAGTAGATAGTTTAGCAAGGGCTGATCTCATTGAAGATGAGATGGATCATTCACTGTAACATACTTAATTTGCTTAATGATTCAATGTGTATTCTTAATTCTATGGGTTTTATCATGCGCACATGTGCATACTCAAGAATCAATAGTCAAGCTTAAAGCTAAATTGAATTTTCCATAATAAAAATGAAGTAGTTTTTATCATCTTCAAGTAGAGAAATTACGAGATACATGCAATGCTTGCTACTAATTGTATAATAAGGTTTCTGTCGCTTGCCGCTAATTACTTATATCAGGCTTGTCAACTGGAGGAACTGCCATTCATTAGAGAGCAATGCAAAAATAATTATTAACTCTGGTTTTTTTATTATATTAAGTCCAATTTCAGGTGGTTAAATAATTACGCGTCTGAAGACGCGTCTATATTCGCGTCTATTTACGCAGATATATAGACGCAAAATTTGTGTCTATTTACATGCTCTTTTACACACACATATAGACGCAATGATAGACACACCCGACTTTGCGCGTCTATGCCTCGTTTCTGTTGTAGTGCCCACGGACTCAGCATCCTCTGATCCAGTGAAAGAGGAGGCTGCCATTCCATTATACGATGGAAGTCATGTGTGTTGTTTACTTCTTGCGCTCTTAAGTATACAATCAAAGTGCGAATGGAGTGATGTAAGTATGACCGAACTATTCAGGTAGTCTCAGATATCATTCTTTGGTTCACAAAAAACAATGCATAATGTTGTTGTCTAATACGTTTTGGTTTTCAAAACTTTAAAGTGTCACATTTTGCCTGAGGGGAATATGAGAGAGACCTAGCAGACATGCATGGGATCGAGGGTGATGAGAGGGACTTGGAAGAGTTGGATCAGGGGCAAGCAGACGAAGCGGACATTCATCTCCCTAAAAATAAAGAAGACTCCTCTTTTTGTGGATACTTTTGCATAGATCTACCGGTGTATGCCAAGTTATGCGAAGATGAAGTTGTGGAGCCATAGATAAAACCGACTCATCAACACCTTGATGGATAGTCGCATGTATTTCTAGAGTATTAGTATCTTGCTACGTGGTCACATCTTCTTTTGATAGTGTATTTTTTCGAATTACTAATTTCATTTTTTATTTATAAATTTTCCCTTCTTGAAGAAAGGCAAAATTTTTCTAGCATTGCATTTGAAGGGCACTTTTTTACTTTAAAAATTAGTATATTATATTATAAATAAATTTATTAATATAATTGCCCAATGCCTAGTTACTAAGGTTATATCAATGATCCATAATAGAGTTGATTAAATTGAATATGTATAGTATAAATTGAATGGAAAAGTTATCTTACACATGAATTAAAACTTTATCGTTATTAAGTGATATTGATTAAAAAGCTTCTTTGCACAAGGTATAGATCTTGAAAGGTAATATTTATTGCACACATAATTCGAAGGCCATATTTTAAAAAGTGACCTTCAAGTGGAAGGGCAAGTTCATATAGAGACCTTCAGAAGAAAATATGGACTAGCCCTTCAAAAATGAACACTCCTTGGTGCAACTTGTACTGACAATAGTGTATTCTTCTTATGCAGGTCACTACTTTCAGCTAGGTGAGCAAGATGAGCCACAGCTTTACAGATGAGGAGATAGACGATATCATGGCGCGTATGTCACCAAGCCAGTTGGCACGCATCAGGGAGATAATAAATATCCATCTAGCTCCGTCTATCTCGATGCCTTCCAGCGATTCATTTTGCTTAGAGACATCCTTCTCTAGTAGACGCAGTTGATGGACCAGGACCTCGACACGGGATACACCGAGTCGGCAACGCTCTGTGGAGGAGTCTGTCGGAGGAGTTGGCAGTAGCAGAGGCGGAGGCACTAAGACTCCTCGATCTTCATATCATACTGCCCGCCGTAGGATTCGGGGGGTGTTGCGATTGCAGGGGTACGGATGTAGTTAGCCCTCGTCGATCGGGGGAAATCCCATCCTCCCCTGTGATCGTATGGCCTACAGATATTCCCCCCCTGCGATGACAGGATTTGCTCAGTCGTCCGTAGCAGCCGGCACCTCCGCACAGGCAACTCCAGTTGAGGAGGGGTCTCTAGGGTATAATGTCACACCAGAGCGCACTCCTAGTCGGAAGAAGACTCATATGAGAGTTACACCACCGGGCTAGTCATACATTGTAGACCAACCCACTGGCAATGTGTATATGAATATTGAGGGGAGGTGCTTCATAGCGCGGATGCACGAGTTATGCCAGCGAACATTTCGCCACACTGTCTTGGATTTTTGGAAGAAATTGCTGGATGCTGGCAAGGAGCACATCATACACACGTTACATCAGGAGTTCCCACAGCCATCTGTCACTGATCGATTTTCGACAGAATGGATGATAGAGCAGATGAAGGGCTACATGTCGCACAGGCGGACGTGCGTAAGGCATTGAAGTATGAGAAGGGAAAGCCGGAGTGGCTAGATATAGAAGAATGGAGTAACCTTTAGGAGGAGGTGACGTCCTCTCCTCAAAGATGGTAGCACCAAAGGGAGGCAGCGAGGGCGCGCTTGGAGACTAGTGGAGTACACCATTATGGTAGCGGCGGCCAAAGGAGTTTCATGGTGGACTTCGTAAGTACTTTCAATCTACTATCTTATACATTACTTTAACTTTGAGTATGATTCTAATGGTTTCTGTTGATATTTTTGTAAAGTATTCAATCACAGGTCGTGAGTCCACTGGGCTGGAAGTAGCATATGGAGAGAAGCATGGCCTTAAACCCCTCATTGACAAGCTTTCTACGCGTGGTCGATTGGTATGTGTTGACAAAGTATTGAATTCTATAAGTTTCTCATTGTTTTTGTTGTATTTCATATTTGTGTTTATCATGTGTTGCAGACCCCTTATGAGATGCCACTGCGTTGAGATGAGCTCTCAGACGACGAGTTGTAGTGCATCTTGCTGGGACGTGGAGACCACTGCTGGATGGATGTCTTTTTTTAACGCTAGAGCACCCTACCTTTAGTCTATTTTGTAAAATCTTTGTGCCCTTTTTTTGTACTTACATGATATGCATCCTATAAAAGTGTTATTCGATTAGCACTTCCATGCAAATCTTGTAACTTCAAATTGCAAGTTAACTAGTAACTATTGTTTGTGTCTACCTCCAAGCCCTACATGGCTAAGGTGGCAGGGCTGCACCTAAATTTTTTTTCTCTGTAATTGTCGCTATTAGTGTCGGTATATTTCCCGCAACCATCGCTATTCACGTCGGTATAGTTTTCTGCAACCATTGCTATTTGCATCGCTAAATACGTCCTTATACGCTTCGTTATATACGTCGCTATTAGCATCGCTATATGCGTCGTTATATGCATCGCTATCAGTGTCGCTAATAGTGACGCATATAACAACCTATTTGTAGCGACACATTTAGCGACGATCAGAATATTTTTTTAATACACTATTTTCATCGCTATTATCATTGTTATAGCCCGTATATGTTGTAGTGAATGCGAGAAAGTTTTCTCTACTCATAACTTCTTTCCAAGGTAACACATTCCAAGTAGTAGCAACATCCTCTATGGGCATATGCTTCTCTACATATATCAACTACGCATGCACATACCCTATGGTAACACTATCAATAGTACGATCAGCCCATAGTGCATAAGGAAGTAGCCTTGGCCACTAGCCAATTTTTTCTCTGGATGCTTTAGTCAATGCCTTACCAATAGGCAGGTATCCTGTTTCACTTTTCCCATTCTCCTAAGGATTATATGATCTTGTCAGAGCAAGCTTTATCCCCATCCTTGAGAAGTGTTCTCTAGCTTCATCTGCATCCAATTCTTCTCTATCTACTATCCATAGTGACATATCACATCCTCTAAAAGAAATATACACATAGCACTAGTAGTCTTCGTTCATTAAGCTCAACCTTCCACCTAGTTTTGAGATCTTCTCTTACAAGTCCAATGTATCTCATTTTCTGTAGATCCATAGGCATGGTTACTAAGTCAACCACCCACTTATAATGCATAACTAGTGGATAGGTTGAATGTAGACCATCACAATGTCATGTAGAAAAGTACATCTAGCAAGTAGTACAAGTCTCTAAAAACTACAAGACATCTTTGTACATGCCTTTCCACCAATAACTTTCTTTTATCTTTGCAAAGATGGCCTAAACTCCTCAATGACCAGTCTATATACTCCATGTTTGTCACAAAATACTCTCAAAGAAGTACCATTTCTTTGCTTTGGATGCTTCCTTGATGCTTCCATAGAAATCCATACTTCAAGAAATAACCATACACTTTTATTTAGATCCTCTTGAACTCTTGATCAATCCACCCTCCTTGCCTTGTCCAAGTGCTTAAATAACAACCAATCTATAGCCATTCACCCTCATACAACTCTTTTAAAAAAGACTCAACTGAAGAAGCATAGCATATATGGTCAAGTACTACTCTTGCACTTTCAAATTCTTCACCATCTGAAAGCATATCTTCCTCATTCTCATATCTAGCCCTTGATAGCATATCAGCAACTCAATTGTCTTTATTGCAATATGTCGAAAATCTAGATTCAAGGTCTTATTGTAAGCAATCCTTTGAAGCATAGCAATGTTCAAAGTAGAGCAACTAGTTCATGCCAAGAAGTGGTAAGCAGTCTATCTCTACAATAACTAAAGCTTCGATAAAATACTCTTTGTCGCAGTTCAATGTAGTAACCACTCCCCATAATTGTCTTGTGATCTACGAATAGTTTCTATGATGTTGATTCAATACTTTATCTGTAAATCTCACAACACACCTGTTTCCTTACTCATCATCCTATCCAATAGTCCATCCTATCCCTATAGGACTTATGTTAACTATAGTAATGATAGTTCTTCCACTTTTATAAACAACCTTTCTCAGTTTAGATACTATTTGCAACAAGTATTTCAGCTTTCTCTTTACTTTTTTATGCATTTCATGCCACTAAAACTTTTGTCATTTTCTCAGCAATTGATAGAGGGCATCCACAATATGAGCAAAGTAGAATCTATATGAGATAAAAAACATAAGTACCAAGAATCTTTGAACTTCAAAGGTTGATGTATAAACCTCTTCCATTCTTCCAATTGCATTCACCTTCGTTGGAGATGGCCATCTTCCATATGGTCCACACATGTGGCCCACAATCAAGACTTCTCTAACCCCAAAAGTTAGCTTTTGTCCTAAAAGAGTAAGATTCGCCTCTTCCAATCTCGTTAACATTATTTCAAAACTAACTATATAATCTGTAATAAACTTTCTACATCCCTTTTTATCCACTAATTCATCTTTATCTTCTTCTGTGCACCCTTTTTATTGGTACATCCTCAAGAAAAGGTATAGTGAGCTATAGTATGTAATCCCACAAAAGCTTATTTATGGCATTCATCATATCAACAATTAAATTTGTTGCTCCCTGTGGCAAGGTACACATGCTCATCAATCCCAAAGGTGTTTTATTGTTGTCAAATCCTTACCTTAAATTACTAACTAAAACTGATCATATCCAGAGTAAAGGTCACCCAAGGAGTAGATCGCCCTTCCTACCAAGGCTTCTACAAAGTCATTCACAATTGAATCAACCCCAACATTTCTAAGTCATCTTATTCGTCATTGATTGCATATCCTATGTGACCCTTAAATTTCCATTTTTCTTTGGCACTGTGAACCATTTGTTTGAATATGGAGCAAAGGATGGCTGCAAATTTTCCATTCTGATCTTTTCATTCAGCAACCCAATTAACTTTGATAAGTGAGCTTTCGGCATTGGAATAGGTTGTAAATTCCATGAGACATAGTGGAAATGACCATTGGGGTAATAATACTAGGATCAAGATGTCCAATTTCATGTAGCTAAAATATAAATGCTCTACCATGTTTTGACAACATCTACGAAACACAGTCTCTCTCCATGAGTAAGAAAATCCTCACAGCTAATCTTCAATTCTTTTAGGGATTTTGCAGTATACTTATGCCCAATCTTCTTCGGATCTCTATGCTTTGGCTAATGAGAAGTCAACTCTATCTTTATCTCACTGTGAGAAGGGGATGGCAAAGCAACATGCTTAACCTTCTTAGCCACAATTTTATATTCATTTCAATCCATTGATTAGATCTTCCATCTGTGCATTTTTATATTTGTTTTTCAACTTTTTTATCACCCTATCCTCTACATATCAAACTTTTCTATCACCCTATCCTCTAGATATCAACAGAGTATACTTTGTGTCACTAATTCAATTCCTACGTGCAGTCTAGAGTGCATCATAGCTGCAAGCTCACCCATAGTATCAACATAATCCATTTCATCAACAATCTCTGTGACGCATTCATTAGACTCAAGAAACCCGTACTTCTTTTAGTCTTTGTAAGTCTTGCAAAAAATTTTATTTACATGACTATATATTTCCAATCTTTTGAAAACAAACCAAACCATCTACTGAAAATGTTGTGAACCTTGTAGAAAAAGCATCTATACCTTTTATATGAGGTGAGAGACTTTTCTTTTTAGTACCATCATAGTCTCGCTTTATAATGGGACCTTTTGAAAGCCAAGCATATCACAAGAATCTTTGAATTCTTTATTATTCGGAGGCAAGGGATGATCACAAAGACTGGTATGATTTCTTCCATGGTTCACACATACAGTAAGAAATTGAACAGCTAGCTTCCCATCACGACTTCTAATTCTGGAACATGCAAAGCCATCATCCAATACTTCAGTTTCCATACAAACTGTAGTGGTATATGGTTGGCCAAGAATCATGAATTATTTTTGTATTCAAACATGCTCCATACAAATCTCCTGGTGAATTATTTGCAATCCACATTCTCCAACCATGATCCATGTTAACTAGCCAACTTCCGTTTATGTAAATACTCTTTGTCATACCATTTATCTTCGACTCATGATCAATCAATGAAATACATGGTTCCTTAAGATCTTAGACTTTGACTAGAGTCTTTATAGTAGCTCTCACCCAATGGTTTCATAAGTAGTGACTCCTAGGTATCATTACATATGCTTCTTCTTCATTGAATTGAACTTGTCTCATTCCTCTTGATGTTTGGCTACGAATTATTGCATTTTCAACATCTTCTTCTTCTTGCATCTACATTTCTTGTAGATGCAAGAAATGTAGATGCAAACACAGCTACATTTCTTGTAGCTATGTTTCTAGTAGACCTTGTATTCCATATGCAACCAAATCTTCTTCCTCTTGTAAATTAAGATTAGCCAGTTTCCCAACGAAGTGATGCTTCCTCTTGATAATGTCTTTGATTTCTTCATTAAACTCTCACTTAGCAATGCCAAGAATTTCAACCAAGGTAAATTCCAATATTCAAAATCCTATTTTCTAAGACTTTCTTTAAATTTGTGGTTGTCTCAATATTAGACTACGATGTGTATGCTAGATTTTTGCCTTTGGGTTTGCTTTGCTCCTATTTCTTACTCTTTGATGCATTATCCATAGACATATCGGGTTGATTTTCATGAGGTATACCTTGTTTAGATGCAAGCTTTCCACTTCCTTTGGCTGCCCTTCTTGAGGTTCTTTCATTCCCATCATTCTGCTTTTGCTTCTCTTCCAACAACAACTTCAGTATTTTGACTTTTTCCTTCTTAGTTGTCTTAATTGCATCAGACCATAGTTCTTGCCTCATATGTAAGGCATGTCATACTCACAAAGTGTCATTTGATTTATATAATCTTGCACCTCTACCACAATAGGGAGATAAGCCCAAGGTAAGGTTTCATGTTTTAAAATTTGTTGTCTTTGATAATTTTACCACTATATCTCTGGGAGACTTGACCATATAAGGTAATGTAGGTACATCAATGGAGGATGATGATATTGTCCTTGATGCAAACCTTCCTCGACATGGTATGGTCAAGCACTTTTTTATTTACAGCACGAGATTTCTCGACATCCTTTTCTTGTTGGTCTCACTGATGAGATGTCAAAAGATTATCGTTTGCCTTCACGTTGCAACCTTTAGTACAGAATTATGATCGCAAACTATACGAAGAATGGGAGGGGTCTCTTCCTAGAGATGGAGAGATATTTAGCTTTGGGATTGCTCAGTATTTGATTGGTCATTCTATCATACCAAATGGTGGGCATGGCCTATTTATAGCACAGGATCTATATATCCCACATAATTCAAAGGTCACATTAATGTGTTGTTGTGTTCCTATATATCGTTGGGGTCCATAGCATCAGCTTGCTAGGTACATTCACAACATGAGTACCTATGGCCTTTGTGCTAATGAGGCCTCTCTTTGAACAAGATCTTAGGCATCATGAGGGATAATGTTTGTATATTGATGGCATACCTTTTTCCCAAGGGAACATAGCAAGCTTGATTAGCAGTAGTAGTTGAGGGAGAAGTGCAAGAACAAATTGTACTTTCATTTAGTGTGCAAATGGTCATGACTCTAGGTATATGTCTACAGATGCCCCTATCTACATAGTAGTTCAGGTCATCACATCATTGGGTGCTAGGGATGAGTTATTGATCAACTATGGGTGCCACAAATAAGTTATTGGTCAACTATGGGTGGCAAAAACCTCCAAGAGCTCATACGGATTTAGTAATTGTAAATGACAGAGGCTCTTTTAACTCATTGTGTTTGCTTGAAAAGTACTACTTTTGTCATCCTGAGAAAGAATATTGTAAATGATACTAGGTATAGTTATTTATGTGCATCATTATGTAAAAGGGTGAAAGGATGGTAATGTGGTACCAAAATAGGTTGTCTAGGACAAGCTTAGCTAGCTCCTTACAAGCTTACACTTTAATGGTATCCCATGGCATACCCCATCATGCTATACATCATTGGAAAGATCTTGATGAGATGAATCTAAAAATCTATACTCTGAAAGATTTAGATATTTTGTACAAAAATTTTACCAATCGCCTAACTTTTTAAATAACCTAACTAAATAGCTTACTAAGTGGTCCACCTTAGCATGCTAACTCCCAAAATATATGTATCATTATATGTGCTGCAAATTACGTAAAATATTTTCACATTTTCTTAGCTTTTTGAGTTCATCTAAGAAAAGTATATATTTCCCATAGTTTCGACAACTTACATGCTTATCCTATACTTATAGTGTTAGCATGGCATTCATGCGGATAGGAGAGTACGCTTGGCTACTATGTGATTGAGAGATCTCTGGCACAAAGAAAACGTGCTTTACTTATATCTCGTATCTCATTATGAAGTTCATGCAGTGTACAAAATAGAATGCAACATGAAAATTATGGTTCAAGGTTTAGAAAACCAAGTGCTTCATGCCATGCGATACACCTTGTATTATTTAGATAGTACAATGGTCCAATATATACACTATATTTAATAAGTTTCAAACCTAACCATGCACAAATGGGTTCATAATAAAATTTTATGTGTACGTAAGTCATACAATCTATAACCTACAATCGACACTTGGATATTGTTCTAGATATGTATTTCAAAGTGCTCATTGAAGAATAATACTTATTTACTCAAAGATAGCCATAAGAGAGAGAGGGAGAGATGGAGAGAGAAAAGGAGGAAGGGTGAGTTTGCCTTTACTCTTCTAGTAGGACTCTTGTTTCGCTAATGTGAGTACCATGAGATTTGACTCAAAGAAAAGTTGTAAATATATAATAGTAAACCATGTAATTGATAGATGTATTACATGTATATCAAATGCAACTATTGTTGATATGTTTTAAATCAATTTCTAGTAGAAGGTGTTTTTCGACTCTCATTAGAGTGTATGAGGATTCTACGAAAGAATGACCCAAGCACATGCAAAGGCTCAAAAATCAATATGCACAGTCATCCACAAAGACGTTGTCGTGACACTGCGTGTCTACGAGCAAAAAACCAGGATATAGTGAGATCCAGAAGGCTTGCACTCCTTCCATGACAACATCTTTTTTCTTGTGATTTTATGTGTGACTTAGGCCTGAGGTCTATTTTTCTCGTACATTGCATGTGAGTTCCCGTCTTTCAATTCTCAGTTCTTGCTTGGAGTGCAATATTATTTTCCAACTTAGGTTGCATTTCAGTATATCCAAACTCAAAATTTCTCCTTGTAAATATGAATCTGTATACGTGTGCTTAAGAGTGTATGAACACCTACATGTGTGTAAAAGATAAATAAAAAATGATGCCATTGTATTGATGTGTAGCCTGCCAAAGCTAAAAACCCCTGGGAACTAGTGGAAGAGCTTAAGAGTGGAAGCCAAGAAGATCCATGCAAAACCAGGGCCTAAAAACCAAGAAATAAAGCTTTAAAGTGTAAAATGCCTCTTGGTCAAACTGGTTCACTCAGACATGAGTGTGAACATCCTAAAATTTGAACTACTTTAATCCAAACTAGATCATTTTCTTTGCAAGTGTGAAAAGCTCAAAAGATGAACCAATTACTAGATGATTAATCTCAGCATTGAGAACAATGATTAGTATATAAGAAAGAAGATTATTAGCCTTCTATTAACGATGCCAAACAGGGTGTCGTAAACACTGTGCTTTTCAAACACCTATCGGTATAATTTTGCGGTAAACGCGGAGCCTCAAAACATACTTAGGGACGAGACAATTAAATGCAGCAAAAAAATGCTATCATTAAGGCTAAAAAAGGAGCCAAGCTTAAAGCATTAAGCCTACTCATTAAGCTTTGGCTACTTATATTTTTAGATCTAGTTCATGGCTGTCTGAGAAACAAAGATAAAGGCAAGCAGATTTGACAGTGATTTTCAATGGATTAGTTAAATCAAATCTTAATCATAAATATCAAGATGAAAATGCAGATAGGGAAAAAAAAGCATTGTGCTTTTTGAGTTTGGGTTGAAGTAGGACTGCTATACTGCACAAATAGAGAGCATTGAAGTTGAGACAGGCCTGGACAATTTGGAGTAGGGAATCTTCTTCGACTTATACGAGTGCTTGTGATTGGTTTGCAAGATTTAGTGGCCTTAGTTAAAAAAGGCTACTAGAAAGACAAATCTCGTGGGATCTCTTGCATTACTTGAAGTTGAGTTCAAGGTATTATGTGAGAAGTCTTGACAAGTTTTCTCTCTCATCTATTAGCTATTTATGAGAGTTCTTTTGGCTTCATTGTATTGCATGATCAGGGTTTTTAGCCCGAGGATTCTACTCCACTTGTATCATTGGATTCTTGGCATTAATACATTGAATACTTGGTATCAATTGTTTTAGTTTTCTATCTTGAAATTGTTTGATAGATGTAAGGTTTCAGAACTCTTGAAATTATATGCCTCAAAGATGGAGTTTTTCAAGGTTCTTCTGCATCGAATGAGCCAGTTCTTTGTCCCATATGCACTCCATTCTTGAAGGCTTGAATTATAAAAACTAGTGCATGTAATCATGATTGGGATGATTTCAAGAAAGCCATGAAGAACAGGTTCTTCTTGGAAGATACAAGGCTGATTACTATCCATGCTTTTAGAGAGTGGATTAGAAAACCCAATAAGGGTCTTGTTTTGCTACGGAGCTCTTGCAGGAGTTTGAGCTCCATTTATGAGTAGTTGGATGATACTGAGAGGGTAATCTTGGATGCAAAGAAGGTGGAGTTGTTGGTACAGACTGTTGCAAACCCTCCTTTGCAATTGCAGTTAGAGCAATTGCTTGAAGATAGGACGCAGGAGAATGGTTTGAAGAATGCATGGCAGAATGCAAGAGATACTATTTTTTTGCTTGTGAAAATCAAGCAACGAAGAGTAAGGATGCAATCAGATGTTCTTGTTTCTTATTCTACGCCTACACCTGTCTCTTCTTCTATGCCTATCTCTACTTCTGTACCTACACCCGCTCCTATACCTATGCCTATATCCTTGCCCGACAATTGCCATAAAGCCACCAGTTTCCATGGTTCTGCCTATAGAAGAGCCTATAGATGATTTAATTAAAGACATATGGGTCTTGCAGATCAAGATGACTAAGATGGAGGAGAAAACTAGTAATCTTCTAGCCCCATCTACTCCAGCTAGAACTCCCACAAATGCATGTATGTGGTGCGGCAGCACTGATCATGAGTGTAAGAATTGTTAGGCTTTTGCATAGGCACAGAGGCTGAATTTAGTGACATGGAAGGATAATAAGATTTGCTATGTAGATTCAAGATAGCCTATTGATTTGAACTTTGGGAAAGGAGGCATGAAAAAGCTTCTCAAAGAGATGCTCTTGTGGACTTATTATGTGGCTAGAGAGATATGCAAAGATGCAATGGCCTATGGTTTGTAGTTAGAAAAAGCTCCTGAGGCTGAGTCAAAGTTATGGTCCTTTGCTCAAGAGGAAAATAACACAGGCTGAGCTTAGTGCAACTGGTGGAAAGATTAGATTTGAGATTAGGTGGAATTCCCTAGTGGGTACCTATTTGATCTATGCTTACATGGCAAAAATTTAGGGGGCTAAAGTTATGGTTGAAGAGAAAAGAAAGAGAGATGATGAGATGCTTGGGACTACAAAGCAGGTGACTAGAAGAAGTGATCCTGTTTCTGAGCCTTGTACTTTCGGTCCTGAGCAGAGCATGAAAAATATGCAGAAACCCAAGAAGCAAGAACCTAGACAGAAAAAGTAACCTGGCTATAAGCTTCTCTTGGATATTGAGACTGAATTGATCTCAAGAAAGTATTGGAAGATAGGATCCTGAATGCAAAGATTGATTTCACCTTGGATAAAATTTTGGAAATAGTGAAAAGAGAATTTCATGAGGTGATCATTGACATTATCAAGAGGAAGAGGTAGATGATTGGAGAGCCTACTCATGCTATGATCCACCATGAGATAGAGATAATTGCAGAGTCTATTATTGAGGGTATCCAAATTGAGGAATTGTTTTGTGATGAATATCCTTATAATATATTTGAGAAAAGTTTTGCCTCCAAGAAAGATGAAAAGAGAATTTAGCTAGTGTAGTATGCTAATGAGGATGATGGTCCTGGGTTACTTCCCCGCATGCAGTAGTCAAAATTGGCAAAAATGGGACTACTTGTATTGCTTTTTTGGATCATGGTTCGAAAATCAATTTCATGGTTTTCAGTCTTTATGAGAGTGGCAAGTGGCCAGTGGATGTTGAGCACAGTTGGTGGATAAGGGCTACCAACAACACTCAAGGGGAGCTTTACGGTATGTGCCCTAACATGAAGGTTGCTATAGATGATATTAATGATTCCTATCACTTCTTTATCCAAGATTTGTGCTCCTTCCCTATCATTTTAGGTCAGCCCTTTATTACAAAAGCATATATGGAGACGAAGGCGATGGATGATGGCTCTGCTTACATGCGAGTCAAAAGAAAGGATGGAAGGAGAGCAATGCAGTTCATGACAGTGTGCGTGAACCATCAGAGGAACAAAGATACTTTGCGAGAGTCCCCTTTGTCCACAAAAGAGCCGGTTTTTTGTTAGGTACCACGGTCCTGTGGGGCGATGGTGGTATGAGAAAGGGGAAGCTCTCGCCTCCTCGCAGTGATGGCCTTTTCTCAGGGTCCTTAGTGTATCTGAAGAGAGTTCTTTATGATTTTTTAGGCTCACAAATACCTAGGCCTACCAGGGAATATGTAATAAGGAAAGAGAAAGATTTGAGACTTGTAGGTCTTTTATAGGACGATGATGGGATTGAGGGGTTCTATGATGGATTTTCTTACTCGGATACAATTGTAGAACTCCTGTCTATGCTGAAAGCTAAGAATAAGGAGTTGTCTAGTATTGTGTAGGTTCACTCTTTGGTTTTGTATTTTAAGATTGCTAAATTCATACTACAAAATGAATTGGGTGCTAAAACCTCTCAACAAAAAGGGTTCTTTGCTAAATTTAATCAGTAAAAAGGGTTGAAGGGTACTAAAATAATTTAGCAAATAGGGTTTACAGGTTGATGTGTGTCAGCCTACTGGGTCTAGGATTATTCTTATGCGATCCAGTGAGAAAAGGACTGATTGTTTTCAGCTCACAAGGTTGGATGCTGACTATTCGTAGCAAGATTTGGGTTATGCATAAAATTTACAATAGGATTGCATTTAGCAGGGGAAAAATATGAAGCTAGAGTGGAAACCAAGTACAAGACAAAGGACAAGAAAGTTAAGCCAGTTGCAAGTCCGCTATTGCCAGATTGTGAAGAGCAAATGAAGAGGATTACTAGGCATCCAAACTTGAGAGATCCTGCAAGTATTGGCCATAAAATTTCAGCAGAGATGCTCAAACAATTGAGAATTGGGAATGAAGACTTCTTGCTACTTAAAGAGACGAGATGTTTGAGGAGATGCTAGCATGTCATGGGAGAGCATTTGCTTTCTTTCCGCACGAGATTGGGTATTTAGATACTGGAGTTGTTTCACCTATGGTTATCTTTACTATCCCACACATTCCATGGAATCTCAGTCCCATTATAGTGCCAAAGGCTCACTTGCACAAATCGATAGACCTCTTGAATGAAAAGATCAGGATGTAAATTCTTGAACCATCGTCAGCGCCCTATTCTAATTAGTGGTTCACTGTGCCGAAGAAGAATGGTTCACTGAGGTTCATACAGGATATGCAATTGGTAAATAGGGTGACAATATGGAATGTTGGTTCTAGGCCTATTGTTGATGAGTTTGCGAAAGCTTTTGTAGGTTGGGCTATTTATTCTCTAGGTGATCTCTATTCCGGCTATAATCAATTCCAACTTGCTCTTGAGAGTAGGGATCTCACTATGATGAAGACATCCTTAAGCCTTGTTTAGATGTACACTTTACTACATGGTGCTACAAACTCTGTGGCACACATGATGAATGCTATGAACAAGGTTCTACGTGACTACATTCCGTAGCTCACTATGCCTTTCCTTGATGACATCCCTATCAAAGGTTGCTTGGAGAAAGTGAAAGATGAGACACTGGATGCACTCAAGAATGCAGGTTATTTGTGTCAGCTCATATCGGAGATGTTGAGAGGATTCTGACTAGATTGGAGAAGATAAACTCTTGGTGCTCTCATGATGTACAGTCTTGGCTATGAGATGTATTATGCATTTACATGCTATGTTTGAGCTTGGTTGCTCATTTGCCATCGACTTTTGTGCTAGTGGGATCTTTTTGCTTACAGTCTCGGATTTACCTAGAGCTTGCAGGTTATGGATTTGAGCTACTTGAGATTTGAGACTAGGATCTCTCATATGTATTTGACTATGATATTTGCTTGGTAGACACTTTCATGTCTGCTTTTGGATACTTATGAGCTGATTTGATCCGTCTTCATTGAGCATACTGTTACAACTATATATATCATCTCTCACTTGACTTGGGTCTCACCTATATATACTAACTCTACATCAATATGAATCATTCTTTGGGAGCATGTCTTGTGTATCTCTCTCGTACTCTCTCTCTCTCTCTCTCTCTCAACATGATATCAGAGCTATGGATGCGTAGCAACAACAAGGAAGATAAGTTGTTTCATTGTTTATACTTGATTGAATTCTTTGCACAAGTGATGATTTGATACATGAACTTGTTCAAATTAGAAGTATTAGTTAATTATGTCTTTAAAAACAAAACCAGGTCTGGTGCATAGCTCTCGTCGTGCTCTCGAATCCTGTCAAAACCGCTTGTCAATCGGAGTTCTGGATCAAAAGTTATGACAGTTCAGGATTCAAGACAACAATTCTGCTCAAATCTGTGATTATTTATTTAAAACTGTAATTCTAATTACAGTTCGTTAATCCCCAATTGCAGTTCGTTAATCGCTCATCTTCATTAATGACGTTGATTACGACAAGCAAACATCTTGCTATTTTTTGTGCTGTTTTATTCTCGTTCACTTTCTTTGTTCGATCGAAATAGCACTTTTCTTATACATGTCACCTCGTCTTGCACGTTACGTCTCTCTATTTCGGGCTTTCTTTTTAGTTAGTCAATACTTTTTGTCGTTCTTACGTGCATCTCCCTATTTTGATTGTCACGCGTCTCAACTACACTCGTCTTGTTCATGGTTTGCAGATTCTGCGATCTCATCTTATTTTTTTTCTCTCGAGATACATGCATGGCCAATTGCGTAATTGTTAACGGATATCCGTCTGGCCAACGTTCGGTTTCCTTCTTCCAAGGACAAGGCTTTCTTGGGTGGAAAGCAAAGATGATGCTAATTCTTGAAGGTGACAAATTATTTGATATTGTTTTGGGTGACCTGTCTTGCTCAGTTCAACTATTGATGTGATGAATGACAATTCTCTGATTTAGTGATGGCCCGTTATTTGAACAATGGAAAATTGATCATACTGATTGGATTCCTTGTGACAAAGCGGCTCGTCGTTATATATTGTCTGCACTTCATGACTCACTTATGTTGAATGTCTTTCTTCTGGAAACCTTTCATGCTGTTTGAGAGTATCTTATCTCAACATTTGAGAAGAAATCGGTCACCGAAATTTTATATCTCCAAACTCGTTTGAAGAATCTTGAATATAAGGTTGGTACTTCTATGCACTCTCATATCAAGGCTTTAAAGACATTATCAATCAGCTTGGTGCTGCCCGCGCTCCTATTGCTAAAAATCAGATTGTTACTCAACTTCTTCATACCATCAAAGATCCTTTATATGACAATATCATCACTATTTTTTCTAACAAGGATGATATCCACTTTGACAAAGCATGTATATCTCTTATTGAATATTCTCAACGTCATGAGCATCATTTGGAAAAATCTGATGCTGTTTTGGTCACTCACGAACAAAGGGATTTTGATGCTGCTTTTGTTGCTCGCAAGCATCCCGCTTCACGTTTTCAGTAGGGTGGACGTCCTAATCAAGGTGGTAAATCTTCTCATCTTGCTTATCCTAACAAACATTGTTCTTATTGTGATAAGAAAGGCCATGTGGCTTCTGATTGCTAGGCATGTCAATATGATGAGGAGCATGGAGTTACTGCAAAGCAATCTCGCTCGTCCAAAAGTTTTCCTCCTTGTGATTATTGTGCACATACAGATCATCCATCTCGTCGTTGTTATAAACGCAAAGATGATGAAGAACGTTCTCGAGCTTATATTGTTCAACAAACTACAATTGATGATGATCATACTCATCAGGAGCTCAATTTCGTCCATCATGTTATCTCTCCAGAAAAGATACTTCATGTTCATGATGGTTCTCTATTTATCGTTGATTTAGGTGCCACTGGAAACATGACATACCAATCGCAATGGCTTCACAATTATCATTCTCTTCCTGTCAAGAAGTTTGTTTACCTTGCAGATGATACGACGTGTCAAGTCAAAGGAGTGGGTGATTTATATCTGGGGACTGTTTCATCCACTAGAATATTAAGAGGAGTTCTTCATGTTCCAGATTCGCAAAGAAATCTTCTTTCTGTTGCTCGTCTAGTTGATCTTGGTTTGTTTGTTGGTTTTGATCATAATCAATGTCATATAGAGAAAGACGAACATACTATAGCAGTGGCTTCTTGACATGGTAATCTATTTGAGCTATCATTGAATGATACGGTTGCAAATGTTGTTACTGCCCCTGGAGATGCAGATTGCAAATTATGGCATCAACGATTTGCACACTCCGATTTTGCCAAAATTCTTGATCTTCATCGTCATGGTCTTGTGCAAGGTATGGATCTTAAATCTCATCCACGTATGGGAATATGTGAGTACTGTGCACTTGGAAAACACCATCGTTCGCCTTTCCACACTTCTACTTCATCACATTCATGTGCTCTCTTGGATTTGGTTCATACCGATATTTGCGGTCCTTTTCCTGCCTCAAAGTCTCAATATTGATATTTTATAACTTTCATTGATGATTTTTCATGGTACACACATGTCTATCTTCTTCGACATAAGTCTGAGGCTTTATCTATATTTAAACAATACAAGATAAGTGTGGAGCTTCAAACTGGATTCTCTATAAAGACTCTTCGCAGTGACAATGGTGGTGAATATGTATCCAATCTATTTGATGAGTTCTGTAAGGATCAAGGTATTCATCATGAGTTTACAATTCCTTATTCTCAGTGACAATGGCGGTGAATATGTATCCAATCTATTTGATAACTTCTGTAAGGATCAAGGTATTCATCATGAGTTTACAATTCCTTATTCTCCTCAGCAAAATGTGTTACTGAGCGCAAAAATCGCACTATTCTTAATGCTATACGTTGCATGCTTATACACTCTGGTTTGTCTCAAAAGTTTTGGACTGAAGCACTTCTAACAGCCGTTTTTATTCAAAATCATCTTTCAACTGCACCTGCTAGTAAAATTCCTATAACAATTTGGACAAGGAAGACACCTTCAGTCTCTCACTTTTGCACATTTGGCTGCATTGCTTATATTCATGTGCCCAAGGACACTCGACATACATTGAACCCTCTAGATTTGAAGGACACTCGACATACATTGCTTATATTCATGTGCCCAAGGACACTCGACATACATTGAACCCTCCAGATTTGAAGCTTATTTTTCTTGGTTATTCAGATCATTCCAAAGGTTACAAATTTTATGATCCTTCTCCTCAAAAGGTTATCATTAGTCGTAATGCTATATTTAATGAGAAGACTATGGGTGGCACATGGTCGTCAAATGTTTCAGATGATACACAGTCTTTGCTTAGTGCATTTTCTTACTTGCTTTGTGAGTCTACTAATTCTGATGATCATAAACCTCCTTCACCTTCAACGAAGATTGATGAAAATTTGGAGATATATGTCGATCTTCCTATTGAGATAGAGCATGGATTCTATTCTATTGAATATGATGTCTTTGATGATGCTATGTCTGTCCAAGAGGATCCAATATCGTATATGGAAGCTATCAATTCGTCTCAAAGGGATCAATGGCAAGAAGCTATGTAAGCTGAGTACGATTCTTTAATCTCCAAAGGTACATGGATTCTTACTGAACTCCCCCCAAATCGTGTTCCTATTAAATGTAAATGGGTTTATAAAACCAAGACCAAAGCTGATGGCTCGTTTGATAAGTTCAAATCACGAATTGTTGCAAAAGGTTACTCATAGATTGTAGGAGTAGATTATCAAGAAACATTTTCTCCCGTTGTGCGCTCCACAATTGTTCGTATGTTTTTGGCTTTTGCAACACTATTTGATCTAGAAATTCACCAAATGGATGTTAAAATGGCTTTTCTCAATGGAGATCTTGAAGAAGAAATCTATATGGAGCAACCTGAAGGTTTTATGATTGCAGGAAAGAAGCATCTTGTATGCCAGCTTCATCGTGCATTATATGGATTGAAGCAAGCCTCTCGTGCTTGGTATATTAAGATTGATCAGTTCCTCACATCTAAAGGTTTTGTTGCATGTTTTGCTGACCCAAATCTTTACATCAAAAGGGAGGACAAATGTTTTATTATTCTTGCTCTATATGTTGATGATACTATTCTTATGTCAAATAATATTGATTTCTTGGATGCTATGAAGAAGCTTTTATCGATTGCATTTGAAATGGTGGATCTTGGTGAGATACATTCTTGTTTAGGTATTCAAGTTCAACGACACCGACAACAAGGCATTCTTCTTCTTCGCTAGACAAAGTTTATTAATGATATTGTTAAGAAGTTTGGGTTGACAAATGCACACTCTGCCAACACTCCCAATCTTTCGAGCTCTACCAAGGGTACATCTACAACACGCAATGAAGAATCAGCCATTCATCAACCTTTTTCTAATCTTGTTGGTTGTCTTCAATTTATTGGTTTAAACACAAGACCAGATATTTTATTTACAGCTAACTTTTTGGGACAATATCTTTCTTCCCCTTCTTCCACTATTCATGGAGTGCTGCAAAACGTATTCTTAAGTACCTCAAGGGTACTAGGGAGTTTGGGCTTATTTATCGTCGTCGAGAGGATTCTTCTTTATCTTCTTCAACTTCTCTTAACCTTATTGGATATACAAATGCTGATTGGGCAAGTTCACATTTATCCATGCGATCTACAAGTAGGAATTGTTTCTTTGTAAGTGGACGTTTGGTTTCTTGGTCCAGCAAGAAACAACGATGTGTTGTGGTTTCTACAACTGAGGCTGAATATGTTGCTGCAGCATTAGCAGCTCACGAGCTAGTTTGGCTTCGACAACTACTTGTAGATTTGGGACATCCTTCATCATCTAGTACACCTCTTCGATGCGACAACCAAAGTGCTATTAGTCTTACCAAAGACTACATACAACATAGTAAATCAAAGCATATTGCTAGTCATTATCATTATGTTCGACATGAAGTCAAGAAAGGTTCCATTATGGTGGAGCATTGTCCCAGTGATCAAATGGTTGCAGACATCTTCACAAAAGCTCTTAGTGAAGCTCGCTTTAGTTCATTAAGACATGCACTTGGTATTGTTCCAAGTTCTTGTCTCACTGATTGAGGCATGTATCATTGTATTCAAGGAAAACTTTATAGTAAATCATTTTTTTATCGTAGGTATGTGTAGGGGCTCAGGTTTTTCCCTTGTTCTCCCCAAGGGTTTTTTCACTCGCAGCTAGAGACCTTTGTTTGAGTGGGGATGTTACAACTATATATATCATCTCTCACTTGACTTGGGTCTCACCTATATATACTAACTCTACATCAATATGAATCATTCTTTGGGAGCATGTCTTGTGTATCTATCTCATACTCTCTCTCTCTCTCAACACATATAGCGACCTTTGTCAGGTCTTGCCAGTAGTGTGTAGATCTTGCTTTATTACTCAAGGGATGTATCGATTGTTCTGACGGAATTTCTTTACGCATTTGGGTGTTTGGCTCATGTTCAGTAGCTCTCATAGTGCCTCTATTATGCCCGCTTGACGCAGGATTGGACTTGGCAGTCACTGTTATCATTAGATTTCCATTAGCCTACTGTTTGCTCTCATTCACTTACTGCTCTCATTTATTAAAACAAGCTATTTTATGTAGGCTGTCATGTATTTATTGGGCTAAATCATGTCATTTTGATGTACTACTGATAGTACTTGGTGGGCAGCAACATTGATCGGTAGTACTCTACCATTTTGTCTTGGTCTGCTCGTGGTTTTGGGTTGTTTATTGCTAATTATAGCAGCCTATTTTCTCCATATTCTGCCTCTATTTGAATCATTATGCCTGGTCATCTCAAAGATTCAGCTTTTTTTAACATTGCTAAGTTAGATGGTACCAATCATAGCTACTAGAAGTCTCAAATATGACAGGTTTTGGTGCAGAAATTGCAGACTAAACCACTGAGAAACAAGGGTGTAAAACTCGAAATCATGGATGATGATGATTGGGCTGAGTTGGATGTAGTATACAAGTCCACTATCATGGTCCATAATAATGTTGTTGAAGAAGAAGATCAGAGTGCATGGGATCTCTAGGACAAGATTCAAGAACTTTATGCAAAGCAAAGCCCTACTTCGCAAATGTATTGGCTTAAACAGTTGATGGATCTCCACATGAAAGAGGGGACCCCATTAGCTACTCATTTGAGCCAATTTCATTCTATCATGAAGAGTTTGAAGTAGCAGGATATTGAGTTTCAGGAAAATCTCCATCCTTTATTTCTGCTTGGCACTTTACCTGAGTCTTGGGATGTATTTTGCACTGCTATCTGTACCAACAAACTTGATGGGCTGAAATGGAAAGATGTAGAGAGTGCTCTTTTGACTGAGGAGATTAACAAGCTGAAATTGAGGTTGAAATTGAAAGATGGCATCAGTGCTGTAAGGTAAGCTAGAGCATTGACTGCCCAGATACAGGCTTTCAGATCTTAACATGATTTCCCTGCATGACTTCTGCATGCAAAATGTAGCAACTGAAGGTTTAAATGACATTTTTTATGGGCTTTTTCTAGCACGAGACTCTCTAATCAGCTAGGTGTCGGGAATGCGAAAGATGTTGGAGTAGCGGTGAATGTCGCAAGGGTTCTTACCTGTGTTGAAGCCTTGATTGTAGTAGTGTTCCTACTATTAGTTCAAAATGTGTGGGGCTAGGTTTACAGCAATGATAAGGACGTGATTGATGTTATAGCAAGCTATATTCCCTTGTTTCTGACTTCGTCTACTTTTGATGCTTTGCAAGCAGTACTCTAGTATGGATTTTTAATTCCTAGTATTAGCCAATAACTCTTAAGGACAAGTTGTCTTGAAATTTGTCTCTCTAGCCATCATGAGATTTTGCGGCTTCTCAATATAAGATTTCATGGTGCTTGCACTGGCTAGGGGTTGTGAGGGGATCAGGGTGGCGGCAAGCTGGAGCCTATATGAACCTATCCTTTGTCTACATTGTTGGACTACCAACTGGTTGCCTCCTAGCATTTCTAGCCCATCTAGGAGGAAAGGTTTGTCTCTCTATAGACTCTTTTATGCTTCTTAGTATTGAGCAAACGTAAGATTGAAGGTTAAATGATTTTCCGTACATATCAAAGCCTTCCTTTGGATTTTATTTTTTTTACCATGATGTTTTCCAGTACTAAATATTGAAGATGGTAGCCGCATGGAAGGCACCACATACCTAGATAGTTATTGTAGAGGGCAACGAGCCCCTAGCAGTATATGTAACCTGTATTATACTATTGGTGTGCAAACTTGTATATTTTGGAAGATTATGGCATGTAAATGTCCATGAATGTATGTATACCATTCATGTGTTGTATTTATTACCGTGTATTGACCAACCACTAAGCATGTGAATGAGTGAGGGTTCTTGGGCATTTAATTAGTGACAATAGATCTATGTGCAATTGAATGTGGGCATCTTATGCTTTTTGTTGCATGGGTGTCTACTTTTCATACAAGATGAGCAATGCTTCAATCATAAATTGAATTGTTCAGGGGCTTTGGACTAGATTGATTGGTTGCATGTTCGTGCAGTTTATTACTTATGCAATGGTCACGTATCTTATGGACTGGGAAAAAGAGGTAATAATGATTGCACCTTTTCCTTGTTGATTGGCCTAAGAGTAATTTCAAGTCATTCTTGGCATTGTATCATGTAGAAAAAGGGTTCTTTTCCCTATTGATTTCCTGTGCACTATTCAACACTACAAGCTAATTCCACTAGAGGTAGGCACCATATATATCTACCTACCTAGGTGCACTTGGCAGCAAGGGAGTTTGAGTCCCAATTGATCTCATATGGTAAGAAGTTTATACCTAGCTAAGCATAATTGGGGTAAAGTAGGGGAGGCTTTGCACACATAACTAGGTTTGGTTGAAGTACAAGAAAGTAGGATTTGGGGTGAGTTCACACATGGGACGTATTGTGTACCTACTTATGTATGGGTTATGATAAGAAATTGTCATTCCCCAACCCAAGGTGGCAAACCATTGCTTCCAATCGCACCTAGAAATGTAGTGTCTACCTCATAAAAGGTTGTTATGTGGTTGCAATTTGTGGAGTGGGAAATTTTCTTGTATTTTTTGATAGTGCGATTCGTAACGGATACAAAGGTTGAGGTTGGTATGATGTAGGTTAAGAAGGCTACGAAACGAATTGGTATTTCTACATCGACATTAAATGAACCACTTCTCATTTCAAGCTCCTAAGAAGAACACTTAGAAGCCAATAAAACCCTAAAGCAAAGGGTCATCATTATAACTCCAGCAAGGTGTTCTTTGTGAGTTCAATTGTGCACAAAGAGAGAGACAAAGAGAGAAGGCGGGGGGGGGGGGGGGGGGGAAATCATATTTTTCCTAATCTTTGTTAGGCTCAAACCATCCATATAAATCTTTGTAAGCCCAAAGTGAGTCATATATAGAGAGTTGATTTTTTGACCTAATCAATAATGAAATTTCATATTTTACAATCTTTCTCTAACTATAATCTATTTGAAGGTTCATAACTAATCTTAGAGGAGAAGATTCACATCTATATATCGATATGTTCAAACTGTTGTTTATATGATCACATGGCTGCATAAGATTATGCGCTAGAGATTATGTACATGTGATAATATGACTTTATATTTCTACATGTCACCAAATAGACATCAAATGCACTCATAGTGAATGTTTGACATGATTTTTCGCACTTTATTTCTCTACAATGATGTAAAGACCATTGGATCCCTAGCACTTTGGAAAATGAAGATTGTGAGAACAACTCAGTCCATTTTGATTATATGGTTGAGAGAGTGTTGCCTAAGTTTAACATGGTGAATTACAACGTTTTTCTTTACATTGTTGCTCCAATTGTTGATTACTTGGCTTAAAATTTGCATTTAGTGATGCTCTGCAATGAAGATGCTATATCTCATATTCATCAAAGATACCATTTTTCTTTTATGGTGAATATAGGTTTTCGAGTTCTCTCTCTCTCTCTCTCTCTCTCTCTCTCAACATAAAAGACAATCTTGAGAGACTTGTTGTGTATGGCCAAAAGGGACCGGTCTCAAGAAAGAAGAGCTCAGTTCAGAGAGACATAAATTTGAAAGAAGGAAGATGAGGAGAAAGAGAGAAGGTATGTAGATTCAAACATAGGGAATCGGATGTGCCTAAAACATAATCGTAGATATTATATATTTCATAAGAGCTTGCTTCCAAACCAAGTACAACTTATGTTACTACATAAACATCAATGTTTGAGTCTTTTGCTTAGCATAAACCTGGCTATGATCAGCCCAATATGCATATACTTTGCCATACATAAACATCAATGTTTGAGTCTTTTGCTTAGCATAAACATCAATGTTTTGAGTCTTTTGCTTAGCATAAACCTGGCTATGATCAGCCCAATATGCATATACTTTGCCATACAAATGTTTGGACAGCAAACAATGTATCTGCAAAACCAAAGCAATCCTCTTTACACATAAAAACAACCTTGGACTCATTTAGCGCGTATATATATAATAATCATTGCGCTAGATCACCAAAAAGTCTCTCTTTCAACCTTATACATCAGTCTTTCATGTCATGATAGAAGTGAATCAAGAATACATAAAAACAATCTACTATTTCCCTTGATTCACGACAACCAAGTACATAGAATAGGGAAGAGTTTCAAGATAGTAGTGGCCGACCTTTATACCCCAGTTTGCTTTATTTTATGGCTATAAAAAACCAACATATATCATCCCATGACTTATGATTTCAATCCCCCCAACCATCTCTTTCGAAACAAGGCATGAGCAATGGTCTTCAGGAGGACAGCAAGAGTTTCAAGATAGCCATGCATACATTATAACTATGAGATTTATGATAGCAGTGGGTTACTTCAAAATCCCTATATACTTTAGTTTATGTCATTAAATCACAGTATACGACAACCCGTCTTCATCTATGGTTTCATGCCCTCATCAAGTAGCTTTTTCCTTGCTTGTTCATGCATAGATTAGTGCTTCTTCCTCTCTCTCTCTAAGAAGTTGTCCATGATTGATCTAGATGTTGACACGTGTTTTTCTTTGTGAAGTCATGCTATATTTAACCCCACAAAAGTGCCTATAGCAACCATGCTTTTCTTAGATCAGATCCTCTTGTTTTCACACTTCATATCATGCATGTAAGATATGATTTTCCTTGCAAACATAGCATTTCCACTTACCTATAGTCTTTCACTTAACCATCTTAAGTAATGGTTTAAATCATACCTAGACTTCATGACATAATTGTTGAAAGAGCATTCAAAGCTCTCATGTGTAAGCCTCCAAAATTCAACTAAGCCTTATTTATCTACCTTATCTTTTCCACCACTTATTGTTTATGATCATCTCATCTTGTAGCACCTAACAAGTGGATACCTTTTTTTGCCTACCACATTGACCTCTTTATGAGGCATCCTTGTATATAAACAATACTTGTACAGCAATGTAACACTCAAACTTTTAATCGATTCTTCTACTTTCTTATACTCTTTCTCTCTTTTCTCTTTATTTTCTCACATGGTATCAGAGCATACTAAGATCTTACACTAGCTCACACGCTTCACCTCTAGATCTCTCTTCCTTTGAGACTAGATAATAGTGATTCGGACACTATCTACCATCATACTCATCACCAACTACTCAATTCTCCTCGTTTTCTTCTTGCTCCGACCAGATAGAGAAGTTGATGGGCCCTAGCTACCAAAGCTAGAGTTTTAGGATGCGGCTCTACCTTATGTAGGTAAACCTATGGTCCGTTGTCAATGGTGCAAAGAAGAACCCACCACAAAAGACCGATCCAACCTTCGTTGCATGGAAGCAAAAAGATGTAGCTACCTTGATGGAGATCATTATTCATTGCAATGATCTCCACATGCAAATGATATGTCGCTTGGATACAGCCAATCTTATTTGGAACATAGTCAAGGATATTTATGAAAAGAAGGATGACATCTATCAAGTTACTACCTTGCATAAACTTGTTAACTACACTATGCAAGAAGAGCACTCAGCAATAGAGTTCATTGAGAAGTGGAAAACTCTCTTAGATGAAGTTTTGCTCATGAGCTTGGATATTTTTGAGAAGCTCCAAGCCACCCTTCTTCTCTTCTCCTTACCACCTTCTTGGGGTGCTTTCATAAGCACACATTCTAGCTCTTCTAAATTTGTTTGCAAATTAGTGGTGCATAGGGTCTTGCTCATCTTTTTTAGAGAAAAGTGAATCTCTTCTTGTGAATAGCTTGATCCTCTTTCCACCTATAGGAACCTTCAACTTCGTACCATCAAGCTTGCAAGAGAGTATGCAGCATTGTTATGTATCTTTTTCATAGTGTATAGACGAAAACCATCTCTTCCAAACCTTCTTGATAGTATTAATTATCAAGACCATCGCTTCGAAACCTTCTTGATAGTACTATGCTAATTATCAAGGCTAGTGCCATAAACTAGTACCCAATCTCCTTCTTCCACTGCTTTAGGACAAAGCCTATTCTTCTTATCAAACCAATACTTATTGGCTTTCTTCAACCACATCACTGCAAGTTCAATGTCTTCAAGTCTCCTTTCCCTAAGTTGAATTTGTAATGTGAGAAAGTTTTCTCTACTCATATCTTCTTTCCAAGGTAAAACATTCCAAGTAGTAGCAACATCCTCTATGGGCATAAGCTTCTTTGCATATATAAACTAAGCAGGCACATACCCTATGCTAACACTATCAATAGTATGATCAGTCCATAGAGCATAAGGAAGTAGCCTTAGCCACTAGCCAATTTTTCCTCTGCATGCTTTAGCCAATGCCTTACCAACAGGCAAGTATCATCTTTCACTTTTCCCATTCTCCTAAGGATTATATGATCTTGTGAGAGCAAGCTTTATCCCCATCCTTGAGAAGAGTTCTCTATCTTCATCTACATTCGATGCTTCTCTATCTACTGTCCGTAGTGACATATCAGATCCTCTAAAAGAAATCTACACATAGCACTAGTAGTCTTCATTCATAAAGCTCAACCTTCCACCTAGTTTGTGAGATCTTCTCTTATGAGTCCAATGTATCTCATTTTCTATAGGTCCATAGGCATGATTACTAAGTCAACCACCCACTTACAATGCATAGCTAGTGGATAGGTTGAATGTAGACCATCACGATATCATATAGAAAAGTACATCTAGCAAGTAGTACGTCTCTAAAAACTACAAGATATCTCTATACATGCCTTTCCACCAGTAAATTTATTTTATCTTTTCAAACATGGCCTAAACTCCTCAATGACCAGCCCATAGACTATATCTTTGTCACAACCTACTCTCAAAGAAGTACCATTTCTTTGCTTTGGATGCTTCCTTGATGCTTCCATAGAAATCCATACTTCAAGAAATAACCATACACTTTTCTTTGGATCCTCTTGAACTCTTGATCAATCCACCCTCCTTGCCTTGTCCAAGTGCTTAAGTAATAACCAATCTATAGCAATTCACCCTCATACAACATTTTTAAAAAAGACTCAACTGAAGAAACATAGCATATATGGTCAAGTATTGCTCATGTACTTTCAAATTCGTCACCATATGAAAGCATATCTTCCTCATTCTCATATCTAGCCCTTGATAGCATATCAGCAACTCCATTGTCTTTACTCGCAATATGACGAAAATCTAGATTCAAGGTCTTGTTGTAAGCAATCCTTTGAGTCATAGCAATGTTCAAAGTAGAGCAGCTAGTAATCATGCCAAGAAGTGGTAAGCAGTCTATCTCTACAACAACTCAAGCTCCAATAAAATACTCTTTGTCGCAGTTCAATGTAGTAACCACTCCCCATAATTGTATTTTGATCTACGGATAGTTTCTATGATGTTGATTCAATACTTTATCTATAAATCACAACATACCTATTTCCTTGCTCATCATCCTATCCAATAGTCCATCCTATCCCTATAGGACTCATGTTAACTATAATAATGATAGTTCTTCCACTTGTATAATCGGATACTATTTGCAAAAAGTATTTTAGCTTTCTCTTTGCTTTTGTATGCATTTCATCCCACTAAAACTTCTGCCATTTTCTCAACAACTGATAGAGGGCATCCACAACATGAGAAAAGTAGAATCTATATGAGATCGAAAACATAAGTACCAAGAATCTTTGAACTTCAAAGGTTGATGTATAAACCTCTTCCATTCTTCCAATTGCATTCACCTTTGTAGATGGCCATCTTCCATATTTCCACACATGTGGCCCACAATCAAGACTTCTCTAACCCAAAAGTTTATTTTTGTCTTGAAAGAGTAAGATTAGCCTCTTCCAATCTAGTTAACATCTTTTCACAACTAGCTATATAATCTACAATAAAATTTCTACATCCCTTTTTATCCACTGGTTCATCTTTATCTTCTTCTGTGCACCCTTTTTATTGGTACATCATCAAGAAAAGGTATAGTTAGCTATAGTATACAATCCCACAAAACCTTATTTAGAGAATTCAACATATCAACAATTAAATTTGTTGCTCCGTGTGGCAAGGTACACATGCTCATCAATCCCAAAGGTTTTTTCATTGTTGTCAAATCCTTACTTTAAATTACCAACTAAAAGTGATCATATATAGAGCAAAGATCACCCAAGGAGTAGATTGCCCTTCCTACAAAGGCTTCTACAAAGTCATTCACAATTGAACCAACCCCAAGATTTCTGAGTCATCTTATTCACTGATTGCATATCCTATATGACCCTTAAAGCTCCATTTTTCATTGGCTCAGTGAACCATTTGTTTGAATATGAAGCAAAGGATGTCTGCAAAATTTCCATTCTAATCTTTTCATTCAGCAACCCAATTAACTTTGATAAGTGAGCTTTCGGCATTAGAATAGGTTGCAAATTCCATGAGACATAGTGGAAATGACCATTGGGGTAATAATACTAGGATCAAGACGTCCAATTTCATGTAGCTAAAATACAAATGCTCTACCATGTTTTGACAACATCTATGAAACACATTCTCTGTGCATGAGTAAGAAAATCCTCACAGCTAATATTCAATTCTTTTAGGGACTTTGCAGTATACTTATGCCCAATCTTCTTCGGATCTCTATGCTTTGGCTAATGAGAAGTCAACTCTATCTTTATCTCACTGTGAGAAGGGGATGGCAAAGCAACATGCTTAACCTTCTTAGCCACAATTTTATATTCATTTCAATCCATTGATCAGATCTTCCATCTGTACATTTTTATATTTGTTTTTCAACTTTTTTATCACCCTATCCTCTACATATCAAACTTTTCTATCACCCTATCCTCTACATATCAATAGAGTATACTTTGTGTCACTAATTCAATTCCTATAAGCAGTCTAGAGTGTGTCATAGCTGCAAGGTCACCCATAGTATCAACATAGGCCATTTCATCAACAATCTCTGTGATGCATTCATTAGACTCAAGCAACCCGTACTTCTTTAAGTCTTTGTAAGTCTTGCATAAATTTTTATTTACATGTCTATGTATATTTCCAATCTTTTGAAAACAAACCAAACCATCTAATGAAAATGTTGTGAACCCTGTAGAAAAAGCATCTATAACTTCTATATGAGGTGAGAGCCTTTTCTTTTTAATACCATCATAGTCTCGCTTTATAATGGGATCTGCTGAAAGCCAATCATATCACAAGAATCTTTGAATTTTTTATTAGTCGGAGGCAAGGGATAATTACAAAGATTGTTATGATATCTTCCATGGTTCACACATACAGTAAGAAATTGAATAGTTGGCTTCCCATCATGACTTCTAATCCTGGAATATTCAAATCCATCATCCAACACTTTGGTTTCCATACAAACTGTAGTGGTCTATGGCTGGCCAAGAATCATGAATTATTTTTATATTCAAACATGCTCCATACAAATCTCCTAGCAAATTATTTGCAATCCACATTCTCCAACCATTATCCATGTTAACTAGCCAACTTCCGTTTAGGTAAATACTCTTTGTCATACCATTTATCTTCGACTGATGATCAATCAATGAAATACATGGCTCCTTAAAATCTCAGACTTTGACTAGAGTCTTTATAGTAGCTCTCACCCAATGGTTTCATAAGTAGTGACTTCTAGGTATCATTACATATGTCTCTTCTTCATTGAATTGAACCTCTCTCACTCCTCTTGATGTTTGGCTACAAATTATTGCATTTTCAACATCTTCTTGCAGCTGTGTTTCCTGTAGACCCTATATTCCATATGCAAGCAAATCTTCTTCCCCTTGTAAAATGGGATTAGCCACTTTCCCAACGAATTGATGCTTCCTCTCGATAATGTCTATGATTTCTTCATTAAATTCTCACGTAGCAATGCCAAGAATTTCAACCAAGGTAAATTCCACTATTCAAAATCCTCTTTTCTAAGACTTTCTTTAAATTTGTGGTTGTTTCAATATGAGACTACGATTTGTATGCTAGATTTTTACCTTTGGGTTTGCTTTGCTCTTGTTTCTTACTCTTTGATGCATTATCCATAGACATATGGGGTGGATTTTCATGAGGTATACCTTGTTTAGATGCAAGCTTTCCACTTCCTTTGGTTTCTCTTCTTGAGGTTCTTTCATTCCCATCATTCCGCTTTTGCTTCTCTTCCAACAAAAACTTCAGTATTTTGACTTTTTCCTTCTTAGCTTTCTTAATTACATCAGACCATAGTTCCTGCCTCATAGGTAAGACATGTCACACTCACAAAGTGTCATTCAATTTATATAATCTTGCACCTCTACCACAACAGCTAGATTAGCCCAAGGTAAGGTTTCATGTCTTAAAATTTGTTGTCTTTGATAATTTTACCACTATATCTCTTGGAGGCTTGACCATATAAGGTAATGTAGGTACATATGGCCTGCATGGAGGATGATGATATTGTCCTTGATGCAGACCTTCCTCGACATGGCATGGTCAATAGCTTTTTCATTTACAGCACGAGATTTCTCGACATCCTTTTCCTGTTGGTTTCGCTGATCAGATGTCAAAAGATTATCCTTTGCCTTCTCGTTGCAACCTTTAGTACAGAATTATGATCGCAAACTATATGGAGAATGGGAGGGGTCTCTTCCTAGAGATGGAGAGATATTTAGCTTTGGGATTGCTCAGTATTTGATTGGTCATTCTATCATACCAAATGGTGGGCATGGCCTATTTATAAGATAGGATCTATACATCCCATGTAATTCAAAGGTCACATTAATGTGTTTCTGTGTTCCTATATATCATTGGGGTCCATAGGATCAGCTTGCTAGGTACATTCACAGCATGAGTACGTATGGCCTTTGTGCTAATGAGGCCTCTCTTTGAACAAGGTCTTAGGCATCATGAGGGATAATGTTTGTATATTGATGGCATACATTTTTCCCAAGGGAACATAGCAAGCTTAATTAGCAGTAGTAGTTGAGGGAGAAGTGCAAGAACAAATTGTACTTTTATTTTGTGTGCAAAATGGTCATGAGTCTAGGTATAGGTCTAGAGATGTCCCTACCTACATAGTAGTTCAGGCCATCACATCATTTGGTGCTAGGGATGAGTTACTGATCAACTATGGGTACCACATATAAGTTATTGGTCAACTATGGGTGGCAAAGACCTCCAAGAGCTCGTACGGATTTAGTAATTGTAAATGACAGAGGCTCTTTTAACTCATTGCGTTTGCTTGAAAAATACGACTTTTGTCATCCTAAAAAAAACTCTTGTAAATGATACTAGGTATCGTTATTTATGTGCATCATTATGTAGAAGGGTGAAAGCATGGTAATGTGGTACCAAAATAGGTTGTCTAGGAAAGCTTAGCTAGCTCGTTACAAGCTTACACTTTAATGGTTATCCCATGGCATACCCCATCATGCTATATATCATTGGAAAGATCTTGATGAGATGAATCTAAAAAGCTATACTCTAAAAGATTTAGATATTTTGTACAAAAATTTTACTGATCACCTAACTTTTTAAATAACCTAGCTAAATAGCTGACTAAGTGGTCCACCTTAGCATGCTAACTCCCAAAATATATGTATCATTATATGTGCTGCAAATTATGTAAAATATTTTCACATTTTCTTAGCTTTTTGAGTTCATCTAGGAAAATTATATATTTCCCATCATTTCGACAACTTACATGCTTCTCCTATACTTATAGTGTTAGCATGAGATTCATGGGGTTAGGAGAGTACCTCTGACTACTATGTGATTGACACTCAAATCAATCTAAGTACTTTGTGCAATACCATTGAATGTTATATTTATTTTTTTTCTATAGGTTTTGGTGTAACTTTGATCTGATTGATGCTCGTGATAACCCACCATCCATGAAAATCCAAAACAAGACCGGAAAACGAAGGGTTGAGTCCCAAACCTATGTTGTGGGTTGTCAATGCCACTTTGTGGCTACACAACTATATCTTTGGCCCACAATTTTGCGGTTGAATTATATACAATATGAGCATGTTGATGCAAAAGGAAATGTGTGTCATGGTGCACTATACACTGGACAGTCCAATGCAAGGATGGCCTTTGCACCATGGCTGTTAGTGAGGATGAAATCATGGATCTGTGACATGCTTCACAAAGGGTATACCCCGCATCAAGTTTTGCTACAACATATACACACAGTGCAAAGGGATGCGAAAGATGGTATCTTGCAGACCACAAGAGATACTTTTCTTACATTGCAGAATATTTTAAATATTTCAAGCAAGTTGGAAGCTGTCACTTTGCAAACAGACCAGGATGATGCACGCAACGTGCACAGTTGGGTCCTTACCAATAAGATCCAAACCTTTTTTTATCAGCTCTTTGATGAGGCAAAAGGGAATGCATTTGCGCTCGGTGTGCAAACTGATTGGCAACTAGAGATGGCAAAAGTGCATGGGAACGATGGATTGTTGGCAGTGGATGCCACATTTGGAACTAACAAATATAAGGTATAGTATTAGAAAACAAATTTACACTAATTTTTATGTTCATTGAAAAAAGTTTATTAATGTTAACAATAATGGTCTTCTGCAGTTTGATCTATACACCATCTTGGTGTTTGACTCTCATCGTATGGCATCCCTGTTGCATGGGTCATTACATCTTCGAGCACCATGGCTGACATTCGAGCATGGCTACTGGCCTTTCGGGATCAAATGTTTGATGCAAAAAAATCATGGCAACCTAATGCATTTATGGTAGATGATGCGCTTGCAGAAATACAAGCTATCAGGTAAGCCATCTATAAAGCATTCCTCCATATTAATTGTTTATTTATGGCACTTTTATGTTGCATTGTGCATGGGATTGGAGGTTCATTATATTTTGTTCTTTGCAATAGGGAGGTCTTTGGCGTGCCAGTATACCTTTGCATTTGGCATGTCCGACGGGCTTGGTTAAAGAACTTGATCAAGAAGGTTTCTGATACCTCAAAACGGGCGGACATGTTTAGGGCACTAGGCCAGATAATGAACATGCGAAGCCAAGTGAAAATTGATCACGTGAATACAAAGCAAGAAGTGACTTTTTACATAGGTATAGGGAGGAGGAGGACTTCGTTAAGTACTTTAAGGACTAGTGGATGGCATCAATAGGTAATGATTTGTGGCCTAGTTAATTCTTTTCCCTCTCTTATTTGCCTAATTTCAATTGTTTACTTTCCAGGAATGTGGATTCGAGCAGCTCAAAATTTGCCACACTCAAATCAAAAGACAAATGGTAGCATCGAGTCCTATCATGGGATTTTAAAATCACGATTTCTTACTGGACGTAAGACAATTCATGGTCGGAGGGTAGATTGGCTTCTACAAAAGCTATTGGGCCCTTGTCATTCATATTATTGGTATCAGGATATGTTGAAGGAGGCTGGGTTCAAAAAAAACTTTAATATCTTGGATGTTGTTGCAAGCTCGGTGCAACGCGCCAAAGAAATCTCAGATGATAATGTAAGGTTCTTGGATGTTGATCACAAGGTTGCCTTGGTGAAGAGCCAAACTAGAACCAATCCGTGGCACAAAGTTGAGAATGCAAATTGCCTGCGAGTGGGCATGTTGCTCATGTGAGTGGGCCATGTGTGGCAACCTTTGCAAGCACCAAGCAAAGGTGTTGATGATCAGTGGTTTAAATTTTTCCCACGTCATCAAGGCATCCATGGACTTGTACAACCTGTCCAACAAAGATGTACCACGTGAGTCATTCTATTGTTGCTAGAAGTTCCTTATTGTGCTTTTTACAATCTAAGTTGCTAAGTTATTGTGATTCGATAATTTTGATAGGTCATGGATTCTTATGCCACATGGATCCAACCGATGTTGAGGACCCACTTCCCATGTCTCCCCGTGGGGTTGGTGCAGATACAAATAACTCTAATCTATCATTGTTAAATTGTTGCAAGTCAATATTCATTGATTATTGGAGGTTTATTATTAGGCTCATCGATGACATCAAATGAGGACAAGATTGCACAAATATGCCAAATTGTTGATGAGACACTCTTCCAGTGTGGTAAGTGTTGGGTATGATCAAACTTAGCTTTGACCACCTATAAATATTATGGTTGTCTTGAAATAATGTGTGCTTGGCAGATGGTGATGTGGAACTACTAGAGTTTGCTCGATGTCTTGCTCTTCAAATGCAGATGTCTGTCCAACAAGCAAAGGTGTCGAAGCCACAACTACCACATCCACTTATTAGCTTCCAACCTGTCGAGGATGGTTTTGGGAATTCACTAGTTAGGGCACGTCCATTCTTTGAGGCACATTGTCGCAAGAAAGTTTTGAGGACTAAAGCACAAGTAAGGAAGCTCCCCTCTTTCCCAAAGCCTCCTAAAAAAATCAAGGTCACAATGCAAGGCAAATTAGACAAGGCATGTGAGGAGGAAGAAGTAGGGAATGCTTCAAGTTGATTGACATTTTGGTTACTTGGCACATAAGATGGACAAATCTTTTTATGACATTGACTATCAAAGAACTAAAGGGGAATGATTCTTAGCTCATTTCCACATTGACCCATTGTGCCAACATCTCTACCCTTGTGCTACATTTAACCATTTGAAGATTTTTAAAATCATATGGTTTTGGGGTCGTGTTTGGACTCAACAAATATTTGACTCAAGATTGGTCATGAGTTATCTATGTCTAGAATGTGTAATTAATTTAGTAGTCTAGATGGCAACCCATTAGACAATAACAACTCTACATCTGGTTATTGTAGCTGGCGAAACACGAACATCTTTGATTTAGCTCCTTTATCATGATTGAAAGAGTTCCTTTACATAGAGTACAATAGTCCCTCCAGCAAGAAAGTCACCTACTGTGGCTGCTCACCAAGTTATCTCATCCTAAGTTGATTATTAGCAAATGGATGATGACTGTCAATTGCTCATCGACTCTTCATACTGCAATTTCCATCTTATCTCACTAGCCTACTCGCCTTCGATCTTCACAAAACACAGCAACTCCCCTCCCAATCCCCATGGATCACATCCTTGATGATACGGCTAGCCTGTCAATCAGATTGCATGCAAGTAAGCACGCCCCAGGATAGATTTCAAGCGGGGTTTTTTGTCTTTTGTGCACTAGGATGAAGAGGTCGCAAAGAGGCCCCACACTAGCAAACCATTGTTTTTTTTACATTTAGAGTAAAACTGAGATTTATTATGGGATGGCGGATGGATGGCATCAAGCTTGCATCTATGGCCCGTGGGGTCTACTTCTAATGGCGCTGCAACCTAAATATATGATTCCGCCCCCCCAATCTCCCTCCTCTATTAATTGAGTCATTACAAACAACCACTACACTTTTAAAGACTACTTTTAAAAAAAAGAATCACTCCTCTGTTTCGACTCTAATCAATCTAAAGTACTTTGTGCAATACCATTGAATGTTATATTTTATTCTTTTTCTATAGGTTTTGGTGTAACTTTGGTCCGATTGATGCTTGTGATAACCCACCATCCATGAAAATCCAAAAGAACATCGACAAACGAAGGGTTGAGTCCCAAACCTATGATGTGAGTTGTCAATGCCACTTCGTGGCTACGCAACTATATCTTTGGCCCACAATTTGCCGTTTGAATTATATACAATACGAGAATGTTGATGCAAAAGGAAATGTATGTCATGGTGCACTATACACTGAACAATCTAATGCAAGGATGGCCTTTGCACCATGGTTGTCTGTGAGGATGAAATCATGGATCTGTGACATGCTTCACAAAGGGTATACCCCACAAGTTTTGCAACAACATATACACACAATTCAGAGAGGTGCCAAAGATGGTATCTTGAAGACCATAAGAGATACTTTTCTTACATTGTGGGATATTTTAAATATTTCAAGCAAGTTGGAAGCTGTCACTTTGCAAACGCACCATGATGATCCACACAGCGTGCACAATTGGGTCCTTACCAATAATAGCCAAACCTTTTTTTACAAGACTAGTCATGAGTTATCTATCTCTAGAATGTGTAATTAATTGAGTTGTGTTAGTCTAGTAATATTCCTGTTTCAACTATTGGATTTTGATCATAAGTTTGCGATAACCTTCTTAGACATTGGAAAATTATTTCTTAAGAATGGATTAGTGACTTTAAAGTATCCTTATAACCATAGCAAGATAAAGTATCTAGTTTTTGTAGGATAGCGAGGGCATAAATGAGAGGAGTAGAATGACTGGAGGGTTAGGACATAAATCAGAGGAGTAGAATGATTGGAGGGTTAGGACATTTGCATGACTATGAGGTGAGTCATATCATGCTAAGCTTGTCTAGACATGCTAGATGTCAAGCAATGGCGAGTAGTGCGACATGAGAAATTTGAAGTGAGGTTGACATATGATTATGAAAGATCATAAGGTAAGGGCTAACTTCAACATAAATTGAAACACTTGACAACTTGAATGATGGAAGGTGAACCCCAAACTTGAGTAGACACGGTTTGTATCGATCATCTAAGATACAATAGGCTAGGGGTACCCATGTCTACCTGGATTGCATTGATCATCTAAGATACAAATTGAATAGACTAGAGCTACCCAAGCCAACAATACTGATATAAGGAAGTACAACACAAATTCTATTGAGATGTCAAGTCATCACATTAGCAAGGTGAGTCCATATCCCATGTTTAGAATGGAATTGAGGGTCATGAAAGCCTTCTAACCTCTAACATTGCTCAAGTCCCTAAAGCATCGTGTCTAACATCAAAACTAACACATTGGTAACAAGTGCAAAAAATACAATGGGGGCTCCATGAGAACTCCCTCAAGTGTGCATACCATACTTGAAATTCAAAAGTATGCATGTTCTCAATCAATAAAATCATGTTGAGCTAACCCTTATCATCAGCACAAACTCTAATGATATAGTAAATGCTTAAATATCTAAAATTACTAAATCTGAATCAATTAATGCTTATATTGAATGCTTACTAAAATTGCTAAACCGATACCTTGATTAGTATTGTAAACACCTCCCTCATGCAAGGACAATGTAGTAACCTAGAGAATGCACGGTTTCTCACACATTGAAAGCCAACAAGGATGTCCCAAAGAAATATATATTGCTATGGCAAAAGCCTAGAGAAGAGAGACGAAATTTGATCCAATACATTCGTCCCCTAGAAGAAACTGATCCAATACATTTGTGCCTTACACAAGAACTGATCCAATACATTTGTGTTTTAGAAAGGAACTGGTCCAATACATTTGTGTCTTACACAAGAATTGATCCAACACATTTATGTCTTACATAGAAAATAAATTTTTACATCAAAGGCATGATACCCAGAACCTAGATACGCAATAGTAAGAGTTTCAGATCAAGCACCTGTGCATCCCTTTCCATCAGCATACTCGTCTCCCTGGTAGTCCGCCAAGCATGAGGAAGTGTAGCCAGGAATTGAGGAAACAACATTAACTCCGTACCTATGATTGGCAACCACCTGAATCACAAACATAGGCAGATATAGCAACTCTCGAGCAAACAGTTACTAGAACATATAAAAAGCATAAAGTATCTATCATCTGCATGCGTCCTGTATCAAACATAGCATATTTGATCGAATTATAATATCAGCAGGTGATTTGCATCTGTATATGGATAGTATGCAGATGTGAAACTGACTTTTGGGTGAATATAAACCTGAAACTGAAACTTGAGGCCTTGCTCCAGGCATGCCCCAACTGCGCAAGATCTCCTTCTCCAATCCCTTTGCATTGGCATATTGCCAAATCCTCAATCTTCTCCAATATCAGAAGGCACCATATCTGAGGAAATCCATTCATCAGATAATCTGAAGACATTACATCTGCATGCAGAAAGCAACGTGGAGAAAGACCACTTATCAAATCATCGAAAGAGCACATGGCATCTGAATTATGAAAGTACGGTAGAGGAAAGACACTTGTCGACTGATCAAAAGTCGTTGCATCTGAATGAAAGAGAAGCACATAGACGCCATCTGTCGATTCACAACAAGTCAACATGGCACCTGCATGAATGCAAAGCAAGGAGACACCATTTGTCTAATCCTATTCACGAGGCACCACATTTGAATGAAAACAAAGTAGAAGAAATTAGCAACCATTGGTCGAATCATTAGAAGTACTCATGGAATATGAATGAAGAGAAGCAGAGAGGGCGCACTATTTATCGAATAATTAGAAGTCTGCAATATCATTTCTGAATCGATTCAAAGTAAAGTGACGCCATTTGTCTAATCGTATACAAGAAGCACCACATTTGAATGAAAGCAGAGCATAAGAAAGCCATTTGCCGAATCATCAGAAGTACTCATGGCATCTGAATGAAAGAGAAGCAGAGGGACACCATCTATCGAATCATTGGGAGTACTCATGGTATCTGAATGAAAGAGAAGCAGAGAGGCGCTATTTATCGAATCATCAGAAGTCTACAATATCATTTCTGAATCGATTCAAAGTAGAGAGACGGCATTTGTCTGATCATATACAGAAAGCACCACATTTGAATGAAAACAAAGCAAAGGAAAGCTAGCTGGTTGGATGGACCCACGCAAAGAGAGAGAGAGAGAGAGAGAGTTTCACCACAAGTCGCAGAGCGAGAGAGTCTGAAAGATTACCTGATGCAAGACCGGCCATGGATGGATAGATCCACAGAGAGAGAAACTGTGATGACCTGTTGCTCCTCCTCCATGGATGGATGGATAGGGGGGGAGAGAGAGAGAGAGAGAGAGTTTCACCACAGGAGAAAGAGAAGACACTTCCAAAAGGGGAGTTTGGGGGGGCCAGCTTACACTCGTATGTCCTGGGCCTCGAAGGAAGGGTGGGAGGGCCTCTGCTTTAGAGGAGCTACACAGATTTCCTTCTCCATGTGCATGATCTCCTTCTCCATGCGCACGAGAGAGAGAGAGAGAAGGGGGGAGGCAGCTCTAGTTCAGAGATGCAGAGCAAATCTCCTTCTCCATGATGCTAGAGAGAGAGAGAGAGAGAGAGAGAGAGAGAGAGAGAGATTGTTTGGGAGACCCCTCTCATGGAACGCATGGCCATAAGGCATGCATACATGTAGATCCTTTTTTTATCATAATTATTTTTTACCAGTATGTCCCATATCCACGTCGGCCTGTTGACCCTCAGGACTATGTGCCACGGGGTCCTGAGAGTTGGGATCGACGGTTGAGGGGGGCCCGTGGATCGCGGGGAGGATCTGGGCCCCTACTTTTTCGCCCAGGATAAACCCGGCCCACGATAGTGAACCCCGCCAAGAAAGTAAACCCCGCCTAAAAAGTAAACCCGGGCCATATTGTAAACCCGGTTCGGCGGGGGGGGAGGGGGCCGGCCCGCCGGAAAAGGGTGGCCTTCGGTCGATTTGACGAGTCACGCGGTATTTTCGCCGGGCAGGAGGCAGGGGCATCATAGTAACGAGGGGGGGGTACTTCGGGCTGGGTTTGCACGCGTGGCCCGTGATGGATTGGAGGGGGGAGGGCTCCATCGGGCGGGAGGGGGAGTCGGGCAGGTTTACTATTTGGGTTGCCCGCTCGACTGGAGTCCGACTGTTTGGGTTTTTAATGCCATCGCCTCAGCCTGAGGATCGCCTGAGGACCCCACCTTCGCCATCGCCATCACCATCGTCCTGGACAGAAGGTTTTGTGCTTGCGAGGAGCCGAGAGGCGCGAAGGTTTTGTGCTTGCGGGGAGCCGAGAGGCGCGTTGAAGTCTGAGTCCGAGAGCAGGAAAGCTTGCCTTTCTCGCTGCTCAAAATCGGTGGAGCCAAAAGCGCGCATCCGGCTGCCCACCTCAACCGTGAATCGCCATCATCCACAACACTATTGTGGCACATAGTCCTGAGGCTTGCAGGTTGACCCCATCGACGTGCCGCTGAAAGAATTGTCCACAACACTATCGTGTGGGTTGTTAAAAGGATCGGCCTTGCATTGACGAGTGATTGTGCAGCCTTAGCAGTGAAGAGAGAAGAGGTGCATAACTGAAGCCAATCCCTCAACCACCATCCTCGAGCGTATCGAAGGTAGTTTTTTTTTTATGATCGCAATGAAGGTTTTCATGTCAACAATGCTCATGAATGTCTTGATTGCAATGCATGTCTTGATTGCAATGCATGTTAGGAGGTATGCTAGTGACTAATAATCATATTTACAATGCATGAATGTCTTGATTGCAATGTCTTGATTCAGTCCATAACATCAAATAACTTCTTTAAGTTTCCAAAAAACCACCTTAAATTCGATTATTTTGAACCTACTTTTCCCGCAAAATAAGTAAGGCTTCTCCTTTATAGAGCAGCTCTATTTGATCTTGAATATTTATTAATCACATAATTTCTAGCTTGCCATATTGGTCTTAAAGGGGCAAGTCTAACTATTTGTCATGCCTTCCAAGTTTCATTGTCAATATGCCCTTGATCTCCTGAGAGTGCATTCGTGAAATTGATGCTTGCATTCAACGAGGCCTCGTTCATCCATTTCTTCACAAACCTTTAGAGAGTGTTTCTTTCTTTATGTTTCCAAAGAACATGCAAGGCATATTCATCTACCCTCTCACAAAAGTAGCACCAAGTAGCACTACCCGTATTTGGTTATATCTGCCTTAATCGGCAAACCCTTGGCTATCATTCACAAGACCAACAAGTGCTTGTGTTGGCATTTCTTGGCTTGGATCTTCAGGATATCAACAACTAACTAATGAAGTACCCTAGATTCCAACATTGTTTGACTTCTAGAGCCATGGCTAGACTCCTCATCTCTACATCCTTATGACCCTTGTGATCTTGTACATATTGCCCTTTTAGGTTGGTTATGAATTTCATCCACGGTTTGAATTTGGAAAGAAGTGGACTAGCTCTCCTTGCATTAAGCCATGAAATCCTGCATCCATTCTTTTCTTTCATATTACCCCAAACCACAAGCTAATTTGTCATTGTCTAAGAGCCAAAGGTCTTTATCATCCCATATATCAAACTAGTTTTGGAAAACTTTATTGCTTAAGGCCTTGGACAATTGGGGCTGGAGTCTACCAAGGCTTTGTCCTCCTCAAAGGCTTCTTTAGGTAGCAAAATTGGCCTATTGAGTGAGGAGTTAGATCTACCACTTTGCCTCTCTGTTAACGAGCATTAGCACTCTTCTAGGAATATTTTCTCAGCTCGTAGCAAGGAATTTGCTATCATTGATCTTGTACTTTGACTTTGATGCATTTGCAATGTGCCTAAGGTCTTTCTAGTGTTTGCATGGGGTTGCTAAACTAGTGATAAAGAGCTTCATGCTGGTTGTCCAAGGCTACACGTCAATCATCCTCTTAAGCTAGGAGAGTGCTATTCTATCCACCTTATCTTTTAGTGTCCATAGGCCCCACCCCCTTCCTTTTGAGGTGTTGTGGGAAATTGCTAGGAGATTGAGTGAGTCATATTTGCCTCTAAAGGACCACTTTTTCATCTTGGCATCGAACTTGGCCATGAGGTAGTTAGTCCTTAGATCCAAGTGGGGCCCTTTGATATCAAAAGTTTCTCCCACCTCAATTTTTTTGAGATTGTAATCCTAAATCCAAGACATATCTTCCTCTTCATAGTTCAAAAGGAGCACTTTAGTTTTGTTTATGCTTATGATAGAACTAGAGACTACTTTAAATTGATCGTACTTAATAAGAGATTTCAAGGAGTCTTTATTAGCATGCAAGAGATTTGTATTGTCATCATTGAACATTTTCCCCAGAAAGGGCTACCCATATGGCAATATTAAACACCTAATAGTGACATTGTTGCCTTTGCTTCCAAATCCATTAATAGAGCATCTATGACTGGGGCAAATAGAAGTGGGGTGAAGGGGCACCCTTGTCAGATAGATATGTTTAGACTAAAGGACTCTTTAAGAATCCCATTAACATAGATTCTAGATGTCGCCATGTTGAATAGGGCCTGTATGACAAGCTTGAATCATGACCTAAAGCCCTAACTAGCTAATCACACCTCTAATAAAGCACCAACTCATCTATTCATATGCCATATCTAGGCTTAGGCTTATCAACATAATGACATTCCTATGTGCATCACACAATTGAAGTGCAAGCACTAGCTTTAGGATGGAATTGTGGATCTTCCCACCATTAGCAAAACCATATTGTGCCTTGTGGACAAACTCCACAAGGGGTAATCTCATCATGAGTACCAACACCTTAGCTAAGATCCAATATCCTACATTGACTTAGCCTTCCTCCTCTCCAAGCCTTTAGGTAAGCGTTTTACCTAAAATTCATTTACTCTCGCATGTAGAGAGGCATTAGGCACACATACATTAACAAGATTGTAATCGCCATGACCATAGATGTTCCACAGATATTGAAATAATTTGACACGGGGACTTTGCTTTCTTCACAATGAAGGTTATCCTTTAACTTCTTTACGTGAAAGCCCAATTAAGAGTTGGGACACTATAGGTATCCATGGAGCCTACTATTAATGCACTTCAAAAAGTTAGTGAGTTGGGCCTCATAAGAGTGACCTCCTATACATTAGTGTTGCAAAGTGGTTACAAAAGACCCTTGCAATTTTTGCATCAATGTAGAATTTTTGCCCACTATTATCATCTAGCAAGATGATATTCTATTCTCTATGCTTGCTTCTTAGGTAATCAAAATAGAACTTGATGGGGGCATCCCCTAAATCCCAATATGCCTTTAATTGTAATTTCATACATTGAAAATGAACTATTTATTGATCCTACATGTAATTCTCAATGTTTTGAAGGGCCTTGAGAGGCAAAAAATCATGAGATTCCCAATATGCCTTTAATTGTAGTTTCATACCTTGAAAATGAACCATTTCTCGATCCTACATGTAATTCTCAATGTTTTGAAGGGTCTTGAGAAGCAAAAAATCATGAGATTCAAAAGAAAGAGCAAGTAAGAGGAACCTTCTTCCTTCAATTTTCCCAAAGATGGATCTTCTTCTTTGAAACACGTTCCTCCTACCACAACTCTTAGAGATAAGTGTGATTAACTCGAGCACTATAGTTTTCATCCATTTGTGAGGGTACATGCAGCTCCAACCAAGCACTACTAACTAGCTCTAAGAATTTCTACTCCTTAAGGAAGGCCATGCCAATCTTAAAGGGGAGCTACCTGTTAATGGAGTATAGGTGGCGATCCTAAAAGCAAAGAGCATTGGTGTTATCATAGTCTATCACATGATGGAGGGCATGCATCTTGCATTGCAATGCCACCACCCACCTTGATGCGATGTGAAAGATCAATCTAGTTCAATGGCTCTTCATGAGGCATCTTGGTGATGGTTTAGCCAAGTGAATCTTGCCTCCGGATTGTTTATCAAGGATGTAGTTACATCTATCAAGTCATTCTTGAGGGTTAAGAACCCCATATAATCTTTCTTCATAGATGGTGGTTCCAAATCCATGCAATCTACCCCCCATAGTCAATGTCATATTCCAATCGCTAGTGAATTATTAGCCTATTAGGGGATTAAACATTGGCTATCTAGGTCTTAATCTAGAGGGCATTAGTGTCACCAAGCAACTTTCTTTGCACTAGATTGGCAAGAATTAGTCATCACATGCGCTATAAGCCAAGCATGACTATCATTATATGTCCTATAATCCATGCATTTAATAGTAGCCTCATGTAAGCTATGCACTCAAAAGTAGCCCCATGATGTTATCTGTCTCTCATTGGATGTTCTCCTTCTCGTGTTGGGCTTCTAGAGTCAAGTCCGTGATCTTTTTTAAGGTCTACTTGCTCTATGCTACTAGCATCTCGTATTATTGTTTCTTCCATGATGGGGTTCATCTTGTCATTAATGTAGGATATGTCCATTAGCTCACAAGTATCCTTTCCTATAGTGGCTCAAAACCTACCTCTAGCGCTTTGTGGAAGTCTCTTGGCATGTCCTTTAGTGATTGTTCCTTCTCCATCATGGAGGTCTAGTTCCCTACTATAGTGACATGGTGGTAGACAAAGTGTCTCTAGCATATTCTCTTGTCTAATTGCACAGGTGCTTGGCCAACTTGGCCTATAACAGTTGATTGATTCCCCAAGTGTAATTAGTCCGATTGGGTAACTGAATTTGACTAGTTGAGTGGATCTAACACTTCTAGATTGGCACAAATCTTAGGATATAGCTCAATCATCCTTACATCAATCAACGGATCAATTGGTCAAGGCTTGGCTATTAAGTCCAGCTTGAGTAATCCTATCAAATCCTTAAGTAGTTGAGAGTCAAGAAGATAGTCTTAAGGGGTTGACTTTAGGCTCTTGAGAGGTCCATTGTGATCAACTAGTCAAGTTATGTTTGTAGACTTTAACTATTGAGGGCTTGAGTGATCTTAAGTATTAGTGCCTTGACTAGTCAAGGATCAAGTGTTATAGGGAATCCTAAAGAAGCAAACCTTGGCTTGATATCCTTGGCCCGATCGCACTGCCTCGATGTCCATCATTAGCGGAGTTTGGGTCTTGTCTACGTTGGCTTGATAGCCTCACGAGGTTGAGATCTTTCTATGTTGTGGTGTTACTTACATTGGGGTGTTGCCCACATTGGCTTCCTTTTTAGTGTTGTGATGATGTAACCTACATTGGGGTGTTGTGAAGCTTGATTATTTGGTTGTTCACTTTGGATTAGTTGTGCAATGGTTCAAAATTCATTTTCTACATCATGAGCATAAGTGACGAAGGCTTAAGATCATTGAGCTTTGCTTGGATGCTAGATTTAGCTAATCACGCATAGCATCAAGGTGAAATTGAGAAGGAATGTGCCTTTACATTTTTCTTGGAATTTGTGCCAAGTGGTAGGATAGTCACCGCTATGACAAAGAATGTTTTACAAACGTGAAGATTTAAGTAATTATCCTTTTGGGAAAAGATTCTTTGTCAAAACGATTATCTTGTTGGCTCAACCAAGCTAAAATAAAATTAACATTATTTTCTTAATTAAATTAAAAACTTGATTAAGACTTATGCCTAATTTTCTAGCCCTTCTTGGCTTGTTGTGCATCAAAGATGTTTCAAAGGATGCAAGCAATGTAGGCGTTCTTGGATTGTGATACTTGATTTTGATGCTCTTGCTCTTGAAGTACTTTGATAACTTTCAATGGATTGGGTTGAAGTCCGATGTGGTGTTGGAGTAAGATCTTAGGAAGGAGAGATTTCATGTTGATATTTTCTAATGATATTATCCATAATTCAAGGTCTTGAAATTTTAGAGTTAATTGTGAAAATTTCTTTGTAATAGGAACATACCCTCAAAAAATACTATTTTTGAAATCAATTAGCTAGGTTGCTAGCCAAAGTGCTCCAAAATCTTAAAAATATTTTTAGTACCACTTTCTAGAGTTGCACTGGCCTTTGTATTCATATAGCTTGAAATTGATGACTTAAGTAAACAAAAAAATCACGAACACTTGCTTGCATTCGAAATCATCTAGAATTATCCTGTGTGGACCAATTCTATGTGTTTAACTGGGTGGAGCTTCATAGAGAACCATATGGCAAAAAAATTGTTATGCTTAACTTCTTCCTCAAGGTACTTATTTGGAGATGTTTAAAGTTTCTACACACCTCGGTACGGAATTTCAAACTTCCTACAAATGCAGATTTTTATTTTGGTTACGTTTGTTGTTCAATAATGTGAGATGCACACGTAGTGGAAAGTGAATTTGATACCTTTGTACACATGAATAGTTGTTTGAAAATTGAGTATAAAGAACTTCTTTTACATTGCTTTACATTCAACGTGTTTTTGGTTCCTTAACATTCGCAACATGGTTTGTCAAATGTGCATTGATTGCTTGGCAGGTTGTTTGTATGGCTCCGCAAACGAGGAGTCAGGCCTCGTCGCGTGCACAGTCCTCCGCGGGTACTTCGACCATGCGTGTGAAGAAAAGGGTAAGTTTCCTTGTTTCTTTTGGAATATGGATTGCGTGCAGCAGTTTCTCTAGATTGTTTCAATTTGTGTTATTTTCAAATTGTGTTCTTTTCAGGTTTCATCGTCTTGTCGTCGGGTGCATAGAGGTGATCATGAGGACATTGCATCTGAGACACATGATGACGTTGACCTCTCCAGTCCCTCGGTAAGAGTATGTTTATTGGATAGATGCTATGAAAGTGTGATTTTTTATTATTATAGAATTTTCAATAATGTAAGATAGAAGCGGCACTCACTGCACATGTATGTGTATGTAGGGTCATGCACCCTATGTGGACGTTGCTCTACCCGACGGCACTATGGCTCGCCAGTGTCGTGCGGACATCCTGTGTCCAAAGCGCCATGTCAATATTGTGAAGAGGGCACGGATGGTGGAGCATCTAAGAGTTGAGCATGGCCTTGAGTGCGACATTCCACATAGGAAGACAGGTCGCCCGACTGATACATCGCATGCCCGCACCACTGTCGATGCGTGGCAACGGAAGACAGAGGCATGGTTTAGCGATGTAGAGAGAAAGCTAGAGTTGGCTAGGAGAAAGTATGAGAGAGGCCAGTATGCTCGAGCCCAGGAGTTGTGGGACCTACTTGAGGAGACAGAGCGCAATGTGCTTTTATGTGCTTTTATGTTTACATGACTCAATTAACTACGTATGAGCTTAGGGCTTGCAACTTGCACTTGCTTGCGCATGGCACGGTTGGTTTCATAAGTGTTCAGAGTTTGCAATATTAAAATATGTCTCAATTGCAGAGGGCATTGGAGTCTATACATGGTTTATAATCCACGTGTCAAAAGAGTGGATCGACTACCCAATGATCGAGGTGCCATCATGTACCTTGACTCGTTGGAATGCAGGGATGCCATGGAGTGTCTACGAACTGTGAAGAGGTACCTTCAACCCTATACACATCCACGTAGCATGCATTATTGTCATGGATGAATATTTTCTCTAATATGTCTGCATGCCAGGGCCATCAATGCCTTGTCAAAGCGATGTCTAGACCTAGAGAGTTTCAAGACATTATCTGCCATTGATGAGATGAAGCTGATCCATATAAAGGTATTGCAACTAGAGCATGGCATAAATCTCTTTTGCATAAAGCTCGCTAACATTGTTTGTTGCTTTACTTTTCGCTAACCCATTGTCTTATGGTTTCATTTGCAGGCCCCCCGTCAAACAAATGCGATTGATTGTGGGTTTTATGTGATGGCATACATGAAGGCCTTTATTGACGGTGGTGTGGTGGGGAAGCCAACAAGGAATTGGGTATGCATAACTTTTACTTTTTATAGATATTTTTGTTTGGATTTGTAGCTTGCCTTGCTTAGTTGCATTAGCCTTTGCTCATTGCAGTTAAGGAGGACATGGTTCGATAGTACGTATGTGGCCAAGATCAGAGAGGACCTTCACAAGTGGTCTCTTGATGTGCTTGCAAAGTGATGTCTATTGTGATGGATAATTATGCTAGGTTTGACATTGCCCACCTTGCCATTGCCTCCCTCTTGTGGCCTGGACTTTCAATAAAAATGTGTATCTATGGAACATCTGGATAAAAATGATTTATTTGGTTTTTGATAGTATAAACATTTTCATTGGATCATGGATCATTGCTCAATTATAAAATTGTAATTAATTTTAGTGTTAAGTAGTAACTAGTAATAATAGTCTATTGGTTTTAGTGTGATTTGGTAGCAATAGTGTAGTTACACTAGGTTGTAATTTGTATTAATTCAATAATTACTAGTTTTTGGTAATAATTTAGCAATAGTCATTTCAACCTTTAAGAGTCGTTGCTCCTTGAATGGGCAGCAATGCTATTTGTTGTTGCCTTAGGTAAGGAAGACTGCGGTTTTGTGGTTGTGAATTGACACTAGCACATAGGGTGGGATAAAGAAAGAAGTTGGACAAAACACTATATCTTGCCTTGAATGTCCACAATCGGTGCATGAGTCACTTCATAAGGAGCCATGACACTTCATAGGGCACACAATTTTGGATGTGATGTAAGCACACACGTATATCAAGTGAGAACTGATAATAAACCCTTCATGACAAAGAACTATATGCAATTATATGTATGTGGATTACTTGAACTAGGGTGGGCGCCATCCCAAATGTGGTGGAGCCATAATCACCGCATAATTAAAATCATGAGTGTGTCAAGCACAAAGTTGGTTCCTAAATGCAAAAATCATACGTGTTGGCATGGATTGCCAATGAAAGGGTTCTGTATTGTTATTAAGGAAGGGCTTAATGACCCCCAAAAATCGATTTGAGTTAAACACAAGTTAAAAAACTTAATATTGCGCTATGAAATATAAATACAAGTGTAGTTAACATACAACGTTCATTCTTTATGGATAAGGAAAAAAATGTAGTTAGGGTTGCCAAAATCCAAAAGGAGTTAAAATAATTTGTTGATTCAAGTATGGGTTAATAGCATAAAAATATGGTTGAGTTTAACCAAATAACTTTACTTTTTTTAAAACATGATTAAAATCATTGTTGGAAAATGAAAATAAATGAAAATAAATGATTAAATAATTAAAATGAATGTTGTGAAAACAACCCAAAAACAAGCTAATTTAAATACAATATTTATCATGTGAGCCCCTAAAAGAACTAAAGCCATGCTTAATATTACATCATGCAGCATATTATTATAGTAAAGAATATTCAAGCAATCCAATAGTGAATCTTGAAAATTAATGTCATTGCAATAGAGGCCAAAGTATGGCATATCATTGTTGTTGACTTAATTAAACTATGCCTATGGAATGCACATATAATCAATTATTAGTACGCATTTTAAGTACTACAAAGTGCAAGTCCATAAATTAAAATTTGTCATTTTATAATGAACAATGAAATATCTCGTGTGTTGCAACATGTGGATGTAAGGATAGCATCAATGAATCAAAAAGATAAAAATGGACATTAATTTGATGAGAATGATTACAAACTTCTATATCATGCATAATGATGATCATTTTTGGAGCATATTTCTACTAGAATCTTAAGCATGAGTGTTGATTTATATTTGAAGCATATATGCCACAATTGTACCGTGCTAACTTTGTTGGTAATTCAATTTATCTTCTATTGAGATAATCCAAGGCACCAAGTTATTTTGGCCAACATCCTTGAGAATGAACTTTGCTTTTAAAACCACTTTAAAAGTTGTCACATGCACGCCCTTTGTTTCTTCATAACTAAACAAGCCAAGTAGCAGCATTCTTATAAAGTAACTCAAGCAACATGATGTTGGGGAAAATAATGTTGACATTCAATTATTTAAATAGAGCCCATACATTGGTTGAGCCAACATCGAAAGATTTGGTGTTTGATGCAATATGTATCAATTGGCTCCCTGGTTGTTGAAACTTTACCACAATCTATGGTAGGTATTGTATTTTACATTATGTATGCTACAAATGGGTTATTTCCTTCATAAGGTATTGTATTTTACATTATGTATGCTACAAATGGGTTATTTCCTTCATAACTCAAGGATAAAACTCCTGCATGACTTCCTTATCCACTACTTTTGTGCCTTCCATGGCAATATGTGAAGCTAACATGAAATAACCAATTTAGACTCCTTATTTATTTCTACTAATGGGGATTATAGAGTTTGCAACCTCATTTGGAACTACTGGTACATTCCTATATGCAAGTAAACAATGCTAATAAAAACTATTATTGCACCTCAATTCTTGGGGTGATTCAACTAGGTAACTAGACACCAAGTTGCACGCCATATTATCCTTTGTTGGTTCTATACAAAGAAGGCTTGGGTTCCATACACAGGTACACATTGCTATGATTGTTTTGATTTTAAGAACTATCTTTCATGTGTTTCAATGAGCTTGGTAGTGATCAATGTCCCATGTGGTCGTGGATGAAGGTTCCATCGCATGGGCGTGATTAGGTATTCACATCCTTGTCCAATCTCATGCAATGTCCAATAGAATTGCAATTTTTGGGGTGATTCAACTAGGTAACTACTATGTACACATACAAACAGCTCAATTTGCTAACTAAAGAGGAGGTCTAATAGTAGCTAGCATTTTCTCTTTTCAACTCAAATATTTACACTACAAATAAGGTTATGTAGCCCTAATACAAGGGTTCATATACTAGTTGAGATGATTGTCCCCCAAACTTACTCAACTTCCATGGCACACTCCTGGAATCATTGTAGACGATTACACCTACATTGGTATTTTTTTCAAATGTATTTTGCGAGGACGACCGCAACCACAGGCGACTTCTAAGAGCTCGTTGGATCGGCAATGTCAGTGGTCTGAGCAGATGAGGAAGATGCAGCGGTAGATGCAGAAGCTTGGGGTGTAGAGGGTCGGGAGATAAGATTACTATGATATGAATTTTGGCTTTTAATGGCATTAGACAGTAATACCAGCACACAACAAAGACGCAGTAGTGTCCATAGACAAGACGTTTGCTCTTAGGTGCACAACACTATTAAACATTTTAGAAAATTGAAAACCTAATCTAGGATGAAGTTGCAGGCCTGATATTTTCAGGCCCATTAAGGGGTGCCAATCAAGAACTAAGAACCCGCCCGAAATCCTTACATAAGGGTTAACTATGCATCCAAAACTTGGCCACCCCCTTGCTTTGAAGCGCTTTCAAGCATGTCCACATTCAACACCCACGACATCATATTTACTCTTACTTGTCGTTTCCATGCTTGGTAACTACAAGTAGGCAACAAGATTAGCATGCATGTTGACTAGAGTGCCTCGCCCACCCTAGACGAAACACATGCCATGCCAAAAATTATGTGTTGTTCTATTCGTTATACACGAGTCATAAAAACAAAATATGCGATGAATTAGGCAATGTAAGAGTATGATCCACATAGCAAGGTTTACTCAAAAGCCTATACAACATGTGTATCAAGTACTATACAAATTCCAAAGAGAGTCTTGCACTACATCATCCTTGAGGGTGTGCTGCTCATGAGTACAATACCAACATCCTGAGTCTAGAAGCCAACACATGTGTCACCGCTGACCCATTGGGAAATGAGAGAGTGAACTGGCGCTCCTCATTCTCACCGCTGTATGCACAATCAGAAATAGTGCAGATGCCCCTGTAACTCTCGTCATAGAGGCGCACCATCCTGCCAATCAAGATAGACATCGCTGTATGTGGTACGTACCGTAAGGTAAGGGGAAGCAATGCATGGCAAGTGTGACATGAAAAAACAACCGAAGCATCCACCAAGAATGTTTTGGTGCAGCAGTGAGGACAATAGATGCGTGGTTTTGCATTGAATCTAACGCGGCCCCTTCCTCGTTGATGCTTGCGTCTCAATACACCTGTGGTGTGGGGATGCTTCGGTTGCGAGGAGGATCTGCATTCCTCGTCTGGTCGAGGATGGTCACTCTTGCCATGTCCCAAGCGTGTCTGTGTGACATTTGCCTGGACTTGATAGATCCCACCCTTCGTAGGCATATCAATCTCATGTGGGGCAAACATGCGAACAAGAGACTCCCTTGCACTTTGCAATTGGCGCATACAAACTTCCCTCTGTGTTGAGGTATAGGAAGAAAACTCAACCTCAATGCGTTTGAGGAGCCCTCTGAAGTCCTCAATAGAGGACACAAGATCCTCTTTCTGCACACATCCATCGGTGCATGGTCTCTCCAATACTAGGTTTTCATCACCATAAGGACTATGCGGTGTGCCATCAAAGGCCCGTGCACTGTCGATGATGGGTAGAACCTCATGAAGGTGAGGAAAATAGCTCCTCAAGATGAGCCGCAAGCCATAGAGATGTTTACAATCTGCAACCCAATCAGCACAATCACAATAGTTTGCTTGCACACTTACATTATACCATTTGTCTTGTTGTGTTGCACTTGCCATTTTGAAGAGCATGGTTCCCTCATGAATGACTTGAAGAGACAAGGGATCGACCTTGAACCGCTGGAGTATCCTCTCCCCTGCTGCCAATCTAGCTGTGTGGCTCTTGCTCGACCCATAGACTTTGAAGCGCCTAGAGTCAACTACGAGAAAATAGTCCCTTTCAAGAACATAATGTATCACACCAAAATGATAAACAACATTCCAACTCAAAATCAAGCACATTACCTATCTCTTGCTTTTGTTTGAAGAACTCAAGTGCCGTTCCACCCATTCTCGATCCTGATGATGAGTTGCCAACAAGGGCGTGCAATAGATCCAATATAGACCTATTGATCTTGGCATCAAGTAGAGTGTACTTGATGTACTGCCATAGTCTCTCAATTAGATTGGTGGTGTCAACATTACCATGCGAAAAAATGTGACCAAACTTGGGCCATCTTGTACGCCATATACAATCTCTTCCACACCATCCATTTTTAATGTATCGTACCACGTTTGGATGAGAGGAGTAGCGGTGCAATAGCTGTTGAAACAGCTCGTCAAATTGCAATTCTGTTGGACATTGCATGAGATTGGACAAGGATGCGAATACCTGATCACACTCATCTGATGGAACCTTCATCCACGAGCACATGGGACATTAATCACTACCAAGCTCATTGAAACACATGAAAGGTAGTTCTTAAGATCAAAACAATCATAGCAATGTGTACCTGTGGGAGAAGATTCTCAACCCAAGCCTTCTTTGTATGGAACCAACAAAGAATAATATGGCATGCAACTTGGTGTCTAGTGCCATCGAGATAGTTGGCGGTCCAGCAATGAGGATCATCGAAGACGACCTTTGAGAGTGCCTCCAACTCTTGTTGAGACTTATCGATGACAAGTGCCGAAGGGCGAATGTCCCCCATTCTAGAGAGAACTATTTTCATTGTGATCTGCAAAGCAATGACCTCTTGGTTCAACCCATTGTCACATGTGCACAACATAAACCAAATAGGAATGCCCATTCCATGTTGGTTTGGTAGAACCGCTGCATAGAGAGGAAGGCCAAACACATGGGTCTTAAATGTGCTATCAATCGCCCATGCACTGTTCTTCGAGAACCTCTTGCTCATTTCTAGCATCCATTCATCTTGGACAACCAATATGAATGGTCTATCCTTGTCCTCTTTTGCATGTGGATTATATGGTTGGCAATGTAGCACCTAAAGGACCCAAGATTACTTTATCAAATAGATGTACTAATCACTATAACATATAAATATTGACAGAAATATGACAAGTACCTTGTTTTGGTCTCGTAGACGAATTGCTTCCAAGTACATCGCCGTCCAATCATCCTTAGAAAGTTTGCCTGCAATATACCAATAGCATTGATGCTCAAGGTAGCACAAGACCATTGAACAATAACTTAAAAGATGAGAACATACCTTCATTTCGCATTTGGTAAGATAGTGTTTGCACCTCTTTTGGAATCATGAAGAATCTATACGTTACACATCTAATGGAGAGGCATTTTTGAAATGAAATTGCTCTTTCGTCAAGCTCATCTTGGTGACGTGGCGGCATGTCCCCACATCAAATAGATCGTCCTTGCAGCAATCAACTACACATGGATGCACTGGCAAGTGATACAAATCATTGCGAGAACCGGGTGTATGGCCCTCGTGTAGAGCATATACTCGTAGAGTAACCTTGTGGAGACCATCTTTATACTCGATTTGCACCTTGAATGGGCAACCACATTTCTTCGAGGTTCTCAATCTGCGAATTTGGGAGCCTTTGCGAGTTGCGCTACCACCACGATGACATGCATATTCCACTATTGTCTTCCCTAGACTATGCGTTTTGGTTGAGCGAACCTTGACTAGCCTGGCTTTGTGTTGAACCATGATCTCTTGAAGTTGGCACTCCACAAGAGATATGTCTGAGGTAAGCTCCAAGATAGGTACATTTCCGTCAAACCCATGGGGCTTTGTGGATGCCTTGTAAGTACAAGCACCGATTAGCTTTTTCACATAAGCGAGAGGGATGCCATGCTTTCTCATATCCATACACCAATTGGATTTGATGGAGTCCACTGTGGCATTAATGCTTGTGTGAGCACCTGTAATCCTATTTATGTGATTTGCAAGGAAAATACTCTCCCATTCCTCTATACATGCAATGTGCAATGATGGCTCCGATTTAAGGGCTAGCACAACTTGTCCATCATCGTTTCTTCCCATGCAAAGACTTTCTTTGATCCTTCTCCACTTCTTCAGGTCTAATAGCTCCCTTTTGTCGTATTGCTTGAGCACCCCCAAAGTGATGGCTTTTTCTCCGTTCAAATCACTTACCATTAATCCGTAGCTCTCCCTGTCGAATGAGAAGTACTTTGATGAGGTGAAATTAAATGCGCTTGGTGCAATGCCGCTGCTTTCTTGTATTGTTGAATCATTGCCTTTCGCAAAGAAGTCAATCATCTCAACCGCATCACTTGCTGATTCATCCGATGTTTCTTCATCGGTATCGACTTCCTCAAACTCAGGATCACTCTCCATAATCCACAGTCGTTGACTATATGTTCACTTTAATATGAAGCACGTGGTATAATTCTACATGCAAAAGGTAACATACATTTTTTACACATTTACACATCAGCAACAGAATAAAGATCAATATGTAATGACAAATCAGAATACATCTGTCAACATACAATAACAAATCAATATAGACAATGGTGTTGAAGGAGGGCAGTACGATTCTGAAAAGAAACATTCATTTTTCTGCCTTCCACCTAAGATCAAATCAAACCTTCAATTCCAGCTTTTCACTTCTAACTTCATTTTCAAAGAAAAAACCAAACCAAAATTTCATTGTATTCATGAAGCAACCTCTATAAGTATCCATTAATTCTGACTACAAAAACAAGATACCTGCGACTATTGACAAACTAGTGCCAACATGGCTTTTCAAACTTTGAGCTCGAATACAACGTATATCGTTGGCATGCAGAATATCTCTGGGGGAGCATTTTCACATAATACCGAGAGTGTTTTCCAAGCGACAGTTTTGCGCGGGTCTGTGGCGAAAAGGTGGCCAGGTTTACTGTTCGGGCTGGGTTTACTTTTGGTCCACTTTGAAAATCGCCACTCCCCACGCGCGCAAATATCTTGTGTGACTTCCCGCCATCACCCCTGAGGCGTGGACCATATTTTCGCCGGCGCTCCATTACTCCCATCACGCAATGCCCCTACCCTATGCCCGGCGAATATACCGGGCCCCATCCACATGCAAGTTGACCCGTCAAATCGACCGAAGGCCACCCTTTTCCGGCGGGCCGGCCCCCTCCCCCCCCCCCCCCCCCCCCCCCCCCCCGCCGAACCGGGTTTACAATATGGGCCGGGTTTACGTTTTAGGCGGGGTTTACTTTCTTGGCGGGGTTCACCATCGTGGGCCGGGTTTACCCTGGGCGAAAAAGTAAGGGCCCAGATCCACCCCGCGATCAACGGGCCCCCCTCAACCGTCGATCCCAACTCTCAGGACCCCGTGGCACATAGTCCTGAGGCCTGTTGACTGCAAACGTGTACATGGGATAAAAAACCCCACTTGGTATCTAACGTGAGCCGGCTCGAAGCTGTCTCTTCTAGGTGCACAGAAAGCACTGCAACCCTGGTGTAAAACAGTGCTCCCGAGTCCCATTGTTTTGCTCTGATGCTGCCGTCATCTCTTTTCAGTCTTGCCAAGTGAGCCGCCTTGCTGGAAGCTTGCCGGACTAGTGGGATGTTACATCTGAATTAAACCTGCAGTGTAGGCTGATTTCGGGACCAGCCTCGACATCACAGGCAGTCCTTGAATAGTAGCTGGTCCATCTTTTGTCAGGAAACACCCTTTCGAAGATCTGTTCTCACTCCTGAACCTCCCCTTCTATCTCCCTGTGGCAGGCCTGGTAGAGGAAGACCCACCCTCACAACTGCCGTCCCGCCTCTCCATCATCAGCCTGCCCCTTTATGAAGAGTCGACCTCCAATCTGATCTCCTTCCCAAATTGGCAACACCTTCATCTATCTTTCCTTCACGTGCCTTCTTGATTTTCATTCCTTTCTGGGGCTGTGGGGATAGGCCTCCCTTTCTTCAGAACCCCTGTTCACATACATACATTCTCAAACACACATAAGCACGAACATGCACACTTACGTATTTACATACTCATGCACCAGCATCCTCACATGGCACCCACACATATACCAACGCAGTAGCATATGCACCTGTATAACGAAGTACATGAACACATTTAAAAGCACGCGTTCGAAGGCAGAACACACCATACACAAGAGATGTAATTGGCCCATCAACAATCGACAAATATATTCTTAAATTTATACCGCAAACACAAGGGCCATATAAATACATAAGTATCCCATCGTAAGCAAGAAGAGTTCTTCTCACATCCTTACCTCTCTTTATGTGAAGGATCTATACTCACCCCGCCCCTCATCAACTCAATATGTGGCAATGTTGGAAAATCCCATTCCTCACACTAGGGCCCACCGCTAGGGCACCTCACGACCCTTGTGTGCCTCTAAAACATGCTAATGCAATTGATGGACCATGTGCTCATTCATACCATGCTTGGAGAAGACATGCAATTGAAGAAAATGCTATGCATATCAAGTAGGCCATGCTTACATAAAAAGATGCATGCAATAAGAGGAGTTGTGCCCAGCCTGCTAGTGTGCAAGTGCTCATGCAAATGCGCACATGAAGGTTCCTTTTCATTTTGCTCTCTCTCTCAGCCTCACCCTCTCATGATAGAAAGATAGAACTCCTCTCTAACCCCATTCCCCTCACTTATCTCTCAAGGCAATTCGACCATGTATAATGAGCCGATTAAGAAACCTCACTTCATGGTTGGTGTAGACCATCACGATCCTCGCTCTCCCTACCACCTTGCCTCTAACCCCAAAAGGTTCCTAGCAAGTGATGATTGCCCAGTGATGTGCCATAAAGTGTGTGCTCACATAGGGTGCACACTCATGTGTTCGTGCAACTAAGATTGTCAGATAAAGTTCTGACGGACCTCATGCCGTGCAGTGTTCTAAATGGTGCATCCAATGTAGGATCCCTCCCATGGCATGGAATTATTGAAGAAGGGGCATAGGAAACCCCTATGCAAGTGACAAGACATCATGTGTAAGTGCCAGTGCTCGTGTCCCTAACCCATGTGGTGTGCAAGTTTAGGGTTGAGAAAATATCACCTTCTTACTTGGCAGTTTGAACTCCAACTCTAATTTGTGCCACGTTCACCTGCAAACACATGCCAACTCAACAAGCAAGAAGATATATGCTTTACAAAAAACAAACCATAAACACTGGATGAGCCCTATTCATATTGGAGTTCAAGTTTTATTCTTCAACAAAGCTAAAAAAAGCAAAGCAACTGTACATACAAGTGTTGCAAGGCCGGTTGGTCATTCCCTAGGGGACTTTCCGGTTTTCTGAAAAGACGTGTCATATTTAGCCCAACCCCCAAGCTGCAAGCATTCATGCTTAGTAGCTTTGGTTCACATACAAAGAAGAAATATCTATCAGCCAAGCAAAGATTGAATCTAGAGATGTATCCACAAGTTGGGTCTCAAACATCTTGAGACCCACTGAACATGTCTCTACATAAACTTTCACGAGCAGCTCCTGTTGGGGCACACAAAAAGCATCAAAGTACTTACCCTCTAGGTATATAACATGACTCACAAGAACTCGCTTTTCCCTCCCATTGTCTCCAAAAGCAAATATGCCAGCTTGTGGTTTGTCAAACATAGTGCCAGCCCCAAAACCATTCTCATTACTCTCCACATATTGAGTCTCCTCTGGACTCTCCTCATCAACAAAATAATTCTTAACATGGGGGGTTCCTCCAAAACTCGTTATGATCCTTCCATCAAAAGGCACTTTTATTACTTTGTTTTCCTGATCAGTGTCTATCCAGTGCCAATCATCTAGTGGATTTGCAAATTCTTGCACAAAAGACTCTCCTCCATCTTGCTCTTTTAAAACTCCCAAGGATCTTTCAACATCCTTAGAAGAGGATTCGTTTCTCATGTTGTTGCTAGACTCATTTTTTCTTTCATCCAAACTTCCTGTGAGATGTTCAGGGCAAGTTCCACTCAACCCCATCACATTCTCATGCTCAAAACCACTCTCAACATTCTCTAGGGTCTTCCCTAGACTCTCATCACTAATTGCATGAGACTCTACCACCTCAATATCAGTCAAACATGGATCCAACAAGCCACTACCATGATTCTCAACACACAGTGGGCTTTTGACACTTGCCCTAATGTCGTCACACCTTGCTTCTGCATTCAAAAGCTTCTCCCCACACTCATTCACCTCAACAGTACCCTCATGAAATAACAACCTAGGGGCTTCAATCTCTTCTTTATTCTCCTTTAGATCCAAGTTTTCATAGGTATTTTCCATAGAGTCCATTGACTCTTTTTCACAACCATTTTGTTCCATACAAGATTCTATTTGTAAGATCTACACCACATGATCATCTTCAATGGTCAAGTCATCACATTGATCCTCATGTCCCAAACCTTCATTTTCAATTGGTTTAGAACCTAAGTTAGAACTTCTGGAAGGATGCATCCAATCATCCATCTCCAAAGTACCATCAACATGTAGTCCATTTCTTCCAGCATCCAAGTTCCCCGATTGGAACCCTAACTCCTTATGCAACTCTTCTAACACTTTCTCTTGCCATGCAATTGGTAAGAAATCATGAGTCCCCATATATTTGCATATTCCTCCAAAAAAACCTAGAGCAACTTCATCCAAAAAGTCAAAAAGGTCACCATCAAAATCATTCATCTCTCCCAAATTTAATCCACTAGAACCTCCTTGAGATCATGAGAAACACATAGAGGATATTCTTCTTCATTGTTGTTGCCAACTAGGTTTCGAGTATCAGCTACACCCCTCTCAAAATGTGCTAGGCAAGGTTCGCTTGTCTCAATGCCACAACTATCATCTAAATCCACTTGAGTCACTCCAGGACTCGCATCACCAAAACCTCTTTCAACAATAGGAGTTTGCCTAGGACTCCCCACATTACCAAAGCAGACCCCCACACCTAGGATCACACCTTGACTCTCAACACAACAGAGCTTTTCTTTCTCCAACGAGTCATTCTAACAAGCAACATCAGACAAGCCATCAACAATTGCAATTGCACCTCCAACTCTCATCTCTACTCTGAGAGACTCACTCTCAAACACAACTTCACCAGAATCTTCTTCAATAGGCAACAAATTGGAGAGAAACTCCTCTATCTCAGGCTCAACCTCTCCCACATCCAACTTAGTATTTCCAAACAGGCCCCCAATCTCATTGTCACATCCTCTTTGCATCTCGCAACTCTCCACCCCTAAGGGCATAGAATCTGAGCCCACCCCCAAGTGTGGCTCTTCTAACTCAGTATGACTCAAGACTTTCTCAGTCTCTACAATCTTTTCCTTGACTAGCTCTTCACCCTCACTTCCATCTTGCTCTCTTTCTAGGGTTTCCTCTCTATCCTTTAGCAATTTCTCACAGTCCTCTAAGAAACTCCTGTCAAACACATGGGACTCCATCATATCAACTAAATCACAAGGCACTCTACAGATGTAAGGTGTCCACTTGTATCTTCAGGACATGTCTTAGCAGTCCATCGGAAAGGTTGTCTAGAAAGCTCCGCTTGGCACTCCCATGGAATGTTACGGGGTTTGCGATCTAGGGCTTTCCGCGTCTACCACGTAGCGGAAGTATTCTGACCATTCCCACTTAGGATCGACCTGAATTAGGGTTTTCCTTATTAGTCATTTCCTAACGGCAACTAGCATCGGACCCAAGCGAACTACTTTACGCAGAAACGCCAGGTCCGAAGTGGATTCACGATGCACTTGGTTCAAGGAGAATGGGAAATGAGAGGGATGCAAAGCTCAACCTCTCTACCATAAGACAGTCCCATTCCGTTCCCCTAAAATAGCGTAAATCGGGATCAATCATAACTCTAGGTCAACGCTTTTGTTGTTCGTGTTCTTTGACGATCTTCCTGCTGTCCATCATGATTTGAGAAAAGTTCTCGGCCAACCGGGACCACCCATCCGTAGGACGGACCTATGGCCACGTCCACCACACTTTCCTCGGGTTGTTTTAACTATCTAATTATCTAACACACTTAGTTGAACATGTAACAATCAGCTTCTTTAATTAGCTCGTTAGGCACTAGTTCTTTCACGTAATCATATCACTTGACATAGAAAAACAATTTCAAATAAGTTCCTTATTAACAAGTTATCATATTTATCTTTGAAATACAAAAATTCCAGCTCGTAAGCTTATCCAGAATCCGCTCGAAGGCTATCCAGCAATCCACAGGGATTACCAATCCAAGTTTCCGCCCGTAGACTAGTATGCGGGCCTCGAGATCCAATCCCGAGTCATGTTAGCCTCTTGTGCAGGGCCCGGAAGGCGAGGGATTTATGGCCAGAGCCCCCTCTGGCATCCAAGCGTCCTCCTGCTCCAAGTAGTGCTCAACGGAAAGACCTCTCGCGGTGGGTTCGGTCCACATTCCCGATGCGGTTAACAACCCCCTTGGTTAGGGTCAAGCAGGTAGTCGAGGGTAGCTGAAGCTGCCTCTCCCTTCAGGCCTTCAACCTGAAGTATTAGATATCCATTTATCTTTTAATTCATTGATCAAACAAAACCAAACATTGCTCTAAAATCTGTAGCAAGCACAAACATTTCCATTGGTTGTTTTTGTTGGCAAACTGCTAAGGAATGAGTCATTCCTTTTGAATGCGTCCAGCACTCGATCCGGGATGACTTGCGACTTGGCAACGTCCCCTATATCATGGATTAGGGCGTACCCTATTAACCCAACTTGGTCAATACCTTAAGTTCATACGTTATACCAATTTATTGGTTTGTCCTTTGCTCCAATCAACTATCTTTACTCAAGAAAGATACTAAATTAGGATGTTTATTCATCCGCTTGCAAGAAAACTTGCGTAAGGACCTGCCAACCTTATTACGAGAATTGGTCATTCCCTTGTGATCCAATCACAAGATCATATGACTCCGCACTTGTTGCGCAAGTGTCTCATCGAACGATGAGACTATTCTATTCATCGAATGGAGTCACGAAAAAATCTGTTCCTGATTACATTAGGCTGACGTCGTCAATCCTAGGGTTCCAAGTTCCATCTCGTAAGATTCTTAGGGACAAACCCTAGTTCACTTCCCAAATATGTTTCACTGTCCCTACATTCAGTGAATGTGTGCAAGTATTTAAGGTATGGGAGTTTCAGTTTTAGCAATACGTACGATTAGGTCATGTATTAATTTCCTAGTGAATTTCTTGGAATTTAACTCATTCTAATGAGTACTCCACGGTTTAGGTGTTTTAGGTTTATGCCAATTTGTTTAACTCTTGAAGATAGTTACGTTATCATTCCATAAACACATGACTCGTTGTCTACCCGTAAATTGATTTTTAAACCCTAACTTATCATTTTTAAGGTCAAGCATAGGTCAGGTTAATTCCAACTAATCTTCCTAAAAATTCATGCTAAATAAGCAACCTTTTTCTTGATAATTTATGCAGTTGATAAACGATAATTGCCTAGAGTTATGCATCGTAAGAATCATTTCATGCCTTGCACTTTCCTAAGGATTCCTAGCACTTTCCATGATGATTCATTGCGAAGAGGATATGGGTTAATAATGCGATATGCAGTTTATACTTCCATGTTTAAACGAGGTATACTATTTTAATTCCGTTCTATAACAATGGACATTAATCTAATTTTAATTCATTGCACCGCATAAAGCTATTTCCTAGAAATGCATTTATACTCTCTTTATTTTTCCTGTTCTATTGAAAATATTAATGACTAAATTCCTTCGTCGTGGGCTAATTTATTTAAGACAACAAAATGCATCCTATTTCCAAGAATTATCCTTTGCATGATTGAGTTATAACAATACCAAATAAAAATTAGGAAGGAAAACCTGGGCTTGGGGTGAGATGTCCACGTGGATGCTAGGAGACGATCCTCTTGCGGTTGCGCCTTGGGCTTTCTTAGGAGGCATCGCGAATGTAGCCTTCCCATCGTGGATACAGCTTTACAACTCCTTTTTGAAATTCCACCGTGGCTCCCTTTTGCAATAACTTGCACCATCCATCGAAAGCAGCTTTAGAAGGCTTCCTCCTTGAAATAGGCATATAGAGCTTCAAGGGGAAATTTGAGGGGGGGAAAATAGCCTTAAAGACCACTTAAGGCCTCTCACGGGATTTTTGGGAAAAATCCTTTCTTGGGGGGAAAAAGGGCTTTATAAAGTCCTAAGGGAGAAACTCCAGGGGAAGAAAAAAGTAGCCTTAAAGGCTATAGAAATGGGGCCTAAGGCCCTTAAAGAAAAATTGGAGGGAGGGGGGTAACCCCAAAGCCCAAAGGAAGGGGGGCTTAGGAAGCCCCCCTTGGAAGCTTCTAAGCTTCCAGAGGCTCACAACCACGTAGAGGGGGAGGTTCATATCTCCACGTGGGGGGGAAATTTGGGGGCTGTCAGATGGCGGCGGCGACGACCAGGCGACTGGGTGCGGCGGATGGGAGACAGCGCCCTCCTGGCATCAATTTGCAGCGCTCTCCCTCAACTCCTCCTCTCCCTCTCACAGCGGCGGTAGCGCCTCAACCTCTCTCTTCCTCACAGCGTCTCCGGCTCCTTCTTGTCCTCCACCCCTAGGCTACCATAGCCACTAGCAGCCATGGTTTATATAGGGGGAGGAGATAGGATCCTCCCTCCCCCATGCGTCGACGAGCATGCCTCCTTGCCTAGACAAGCTCCAGCAAGGAGCTTTCCTCTCTTGCTATTCCCGTCTTCCTCCAGCTCGACAGTCGGCTGGAGGAGAGGGGAAATAATTTAAAAAAAATTGCTAAAACAGAAGAATTATCCAATTCTATTATCCTCTATTGAGGCAGTTCACGCGTGCCTTCGGGATATTACATTCTCTCCCCCTTGGAGGAATCGAGATGTCCTCATCTCGAGATAAACTGGGGATATTGATGGTTGAGAGTGCCTTCATCTATCCAAGTGGCATCCTCTTTGGGATAATCTTTCCACTGGATGAGGCATTCTCTCAAGGTTCTGGATCTTAGTTATCTCTCCCTAACATCTAAGCTCCTGTCAAGCCTTACTTCAAGGACTCCTTGACTAGGCATTACAACTTGTTGATCATCAAGTACATGGTTAGGATTAGGTACATATTGCTTCAATAGGCTGATATGGAATACATTATGTACCTCTAGGTTCTCAGGGAGTTGCAGTTTATAAGCATTAGGTCTTAGGCACTTCAGGATCTTGTACGGTCCACAATACATTGGACTTAGCTTCTTGCAATCTCCTAAGGATAGGGAACTCTTCTTAGGGCGTACGCGAATGAAGACCATGTCTCCTTCTTTGAAGGCTCTATCTTGATGCTTCAAATCCATGTAGGCTTTCTGTCTATCCTTGGCAGCTTGGATGTCCTGTCTTATTGACTTTATTTGGTCATTCATCTCTTCCAACATTTGCCTTGAAGCTTCAACCCTCAAGGTTGGATCTGAGAAGTTTAGGGGGCTTCGACAGTCATGACCATACAATGCTTGGAAAGGGGTCATCTGAATGCTTTGTTGGTAAGAAGCATTATAGGCAAATTCAACCAAAGGCAAGTATTGAATCCACCTTTTTGGCTCACGACAACAGTATGCCCTAAGCATATCCTCGATGATTTGATTGACTCGTTCTGTTTGGCCATCCGTTTGGGGATGGTAAGCCGTGCTAAAACAGAGTTGGGTTCCAATGGCTTCAAAGATGGCTCTCCAGAAGTGTGATGTGAAAAGAGAATCACGATCACTAACGATTCTTCTTGGTAGCCCATGTAGCTTGAATATCTCCTTAATAAATAATCTTGCAATGTCTAAGGCTTTATAGTTTGTCTTTACTGGAATAAGGTGTGCAACCTTAGTAAGCATGTCAACCACAACCATGATGGAGTTGTATCCTCCCTGCACTTGGGGCAGGCCAACAACAAAGTCCATACTAATGAATTCCCATTTCATTTGGGGAATGTCAAGCGGTTGCAGCTTTCCTTGCATCTTGACATGTTCGGCTTTTATACGTTGACAAGATAAATACTCGGTGACATATTTGAGAATGTCACCTTTAAGCCTCTCCCAATGGTAGCTCTTCCTAACTGCATTGAGAGTCTTGGCATAGCCAGGATGTCCTGCGAAAGGGGAATCATGAGCTTCCCACAATATCTTCTACTTAAGTGACTAACTTGCTGGTATACACAGTCTTGTTCTATAGTAGACAAGTCCACTATTGATAGAGAATTCATGATACTTAGCCTGCAGCTTTTGATCCTAATCTTTGATAGAGATTTCCCTTATCATCTTTTGATAGGCTGGATTATGTGTTTGGCATAGATACTTTTGTAGCTAGAGATCTAGCTGTTGATGGATTCTGCAAGATTAGGGAATTAAGGAATGCCTTGCGACTAAGTGCATCAACAACTACATTTTCTTTCCCTGGTCGGTACTTGATTTCAAAGTCATACTCCTCCAGTACTTCAATCCACCAACGTTGCCTCATGTTGAGCTCGTTCTGGGTAAAGATCCACTTGAGACTCTTATGATCAGTTACTAGTGTAAACTTGTTACCCAATAGGTAGTGTCTCCAAAGCTTTAGAACATGGATGACAGCTAGCAATTCCAGATCATGCGTAGAATAATTCTTCTCATGACTCTTTAATTTCCTTGAAGAGTATGCTGCAGGAAGACCTTCCTGCATGGGCACACATCCCAAGGCAAGTGTGCTAGCATCAGTTACTACCTCGAACTCTTTATTTAGGTCTGGAAGTTTTAGAATAGGTGCTGATACCAAACTTTGCTTCAATCTGTTGAAGCTATTTTGTTCAGGAGTTAACTATGCAATGGCTGTTTGCTTCTTCAGTAAGTCCGTCAGAGGTGCTGCAATCAAAGTATAGTTTTTGATGAAGACCCTATACCATCCTGTCAATCCAAGAAAGCTGCGTATTTCTTTGACAGATGTTGGTATTGGCCATTCTAGCACATCTCTGACCTTGGCTGGGTCCACTGAGATTCCATCTACTGATACTATGAATCCTAGATATTCAATCTGACGCTTGAAGAATGCACACTTCTTCATCTTAGCATACAGCTTATGCGCCCTCATTGTCTCAAGGACAATCCGAAGTTGGGATTCATGATCTTCTTCCTGTTTGGAATAGACTAAAGTGTCGTCGAAGAAGACAAGCACGAAATCATCAAGATATGGCCTAAAGATATCTTGCATTAACTGATTGAAGGTGGCAGGTGCATTCGTAAGTCCGAATGACATAACTAGGAACTCAAAGTGCCCATATCTTGTATTGAAGGCCATCTTGGGGATATATTCTTCCTTGATCCTTATTTGATAGTAACCTGACCTGAGGTCAATCTTGGAGAAGATCTTTGCACCCTGAAGACGATCAAGAAGCTCATCTATTCTAGGAATAGGGTACTTGTTCTTGACTGTAGATTGATTCAACCCTAGGTAATCAATACATAATCGAAGTGTCCCATCTTTCTTTTTCTGGAATAGTACTGGAGCTCCCCATGGTGAACTGATAGGCCGGATGTAGCCTTGATTTAGCAGTTGCTTGAGTTGTTCCTTCAGCTCAATTGCTTCTGGTATGGACATTCTATAAGGTCTCTTTGCAATTGGCGCAGCTCCTGGTACTAACTTAATCTCATGATCCACTTCTCTTTGAGGCGGGAGTTTTGTCAACTCTTCAAGGAATACGTCCGCATATTCCTTTAGCCAAGAAGGTCCTTCACTAGACTCTTGCTTCTGATCTAACTTTTTGAGCTTAATTAAGTAGACAGGTAATCCTTTTCTGACTCCTTTTATGATCCGAGATGCTTTGGCCAATTGGATTTTTGGCACTCCAGCCTCACCTTGAGTTGTGACTAATTCCCTTTTAGAGTTCTGAAAGGAAACTTGGCCCTTTCCACAATGAATGTGGGCTTAAGCCAATCCATTCCGAGTAGGCACTCATGGATACCTAAATTCATGACTCTAAATTTGACCGAAGTCTTCTTTCCTCCCAGAAAGAATTCCACCTTAGCAGTTTGCCTGGTACAAGTAACCTCACCACCATTTGCCAATTCCACAAGCAAGATAGGTGCTTCTACTGTGGCTATTCCTAATCTTTTTGCACAAGATGGTGAGATAAAGGAATGTGTAATGCCACAATCGATCAAGGTCTTGAGACTTTTACCTTGATAGTCCGACAGTGTCTGAATCACCGAGAATTGGCGATTCGGGCCTTTCTTGTGTAGAGCGGCATTTGCCTATTGGCAACGCAAGCAGTTCTTCCTCTTCGCACATTTGCCTATTGGCAACGCAAGCAGTTCTTCCTCTGCCTGGGGTAGCGGCTCTTTGACCATGGCCCGTTCCTTGGAAAGGTGCTTGGCGATGTCCTCCTCCAAGTTAGGGACATTGCCTCTTGAAATGACCGGGCTCGTTGCAGTGGAAACAACAGAGGTTTCGGCCATTGCTTTGAGTAGGAACAAAGTTGTTGACGTTATTAGTCCTTGCTTTCTTTCTTTGTCCCTGATTATGACCTTGAACTCTCTTCATTTGAGGTCTGAATGCTCCTCTGTTCGGGTCATTATAAGACCAAGTTTTGTTACCCCTTGGTCTAGCCTGCACCTCCTGAATTATAGGCGCAACTCGAATGAGAGCGTCCTGAAGATCTGATGGATGCATAGATTCGAGACGGGTATTTATTGGTGGATTTAAACCAGCATAGAATTTGGACACCTGCTGTGTCATGTCCATCTGCGGCGCATACTTTAAAAGTGAGACGAATTTAGAATAGTATGCATCAAGAGTGAGTCCCAGTTGTTTTAGCTCATAGAACTCATTCATTTTCTGCGTGCGATACACAAGTGGTAGGTATCTTCCCTACACGGCTTTCTTCAACTTCTCCCAGGTAACGGATCCCTCCGCGATCCCTTGATCCCTGCACCAAATGGATTCAATCCAAATTTCAGCATTTGCTTGGACGAACCTGCCTCTCTCGTCAAACTCGAGCGGCTTAATCTTCTTGAGAAGAAACTTTTTCTCTTGGATTACAACAGTACTTGATGTAGGAGGCGAACTAGGAACCTGTACTTGGGGTTGTGCCTGGATAAAGGTTTCTTGACGTTATTACACGATAATCATTATTGATTTATATTACATCTCCAATTCCGCTATCAACCAAGCAATCTAACCACTTAACTTTTTATCAATTCTAATGCACAATCAGACATTGATAAAAAGAAGTCTTATTTGTATTTATATGGGCATAGCCCTTTCGGAATACAACATTTCTTGCGATGATAAGCCAACTGTTACATTTAGTTTGGGGAGAACAATGTTATATTACATTTATATACAGGAACTGTATAATAGTATGGTTTAGGGTCATGGATCTTCAGGAATCGGTAAGTCATTGGAAGTTCAGGGTATTTTTTCCTTTGGAACCCATTCTTCTCATGGTGCCCCAACACTTTAATCTTGTCGGCGGGGATTACACAGGTCACTTACTCATATACATATGAGTTCATCTCCACTCTCCGACCGTGAAGATATAAAGTTGAGTTTACGTGAGCTTCCGCAAAAATGAACAGCTTCACGACTTTCAGGTCTTCCAACCACTTGATCCTCTTTAGGTTGGTTTGTAGATAAGCAAACTAGTGGACGGCTATATAGTAGATTCTTGAGGCACCCGTCCATCTTCATTCCATGTACAAAGGTGATGGATTATAGATTTTCTCTAGGATGTTCATCATCTCAACCCTTTGTCGATAATGCGGAGAATGCATTGTAGTCATAAACATGATGCGGAATACCAAGAACTTGTTCCATGCTTCGTAATTCTACAAGACAGCATTAGAAGTAAGAAAATGTTTGGAACATCAACATTTGCTTTACTTGATCTTATTAAGATTTCATAAAAACATTTCCGTTGTTGGTTGGCTCTGATACCAACTGTAACGTGTCCACTTATATCTTCAAGACACGTCTTAGCAATCCATCGAAAAGGTTGTCTAGAAAGCTCCCCCCGGCACTCCCATGGAATGTTATGGGGTTTACAATCTAGGGCTTTCCGCATCTGCCACGTCACGGAAGTATTCCAGTCGTTCCCACTTAGGATCGACCTGAATTAGGGTTTTCCTTATTAGTCATTTCCTAATGACAACTAGCGTCGGACCCAAGCAAACTACTTTACGCAGAAACGCCAGGTCCGAATTGGATTCATGCTGCACTTGGTTCAAGGAGAATGGGAAACGAGAGGGATGCAAAGCTCAACCTCTCTGCCATAAGACATAGTCCCATTCCGTTCCCCTAAAACAACGTAAATCGGGATCAATCATAACTCTAGGTCAACGCTTTTGTTGTTCGTGTTCTTTGACGATCTTCCTGATGTCCATTGTGATTTGAGAAAAGTTTTCGGCCAACCGAGACCACCATCCATAGGACGGACCTATGGCCACATCCACCGCACTTTCCTCGGGTTGTTTTAATTATCTAATTACCTAACACACTTAGTTGAACATATAACAATCAGCTTCTTTAATTAGCCCATGAGGCACTAGTCCTTTCACGTAATCATATCACTTGACATAGAAAAACAATGTCAAACAAGTTCCTTATTAACAAGATATCATATTTATCTTTGAAATACAAAAAGTCTAGCCCATAGGATTATCCACAATCCACCCGAAGGCTATCCAGCAATCCACAGGGATTACCAATCCAAGTTTTTGCCCGTAGACTAGTATGCGGGACTCGAGATCCAATCCCGAGTCATGTTAGCCTCTTGTGCAAGGCCCGAAAAGCAAGGGATTTACGGCCAGAGCCCCCTCTGGCACCCAAGCGTTCTCCTACTCCAAGTAGCGCTCAACGAAAAGACCTCTTGCAGTGGGTTCGGTCCACATTCTTGACGCGGTTAACAACCCCCTTGGTTAGGGTCAAGCAGGCAGTTGGGGGTAACCAAAGCTGCCTCTCCCTTCAGGCCTTCAACCTGAAGTATTAGATATCCATTTATCTTTTAATTCATTGTTCAAACAAAACCAAATAGTGCTTTGAAATCTGTAGCAAGTACAAACATTTCCATTGGTCGTTTTTGTTGGCAAACTGCTAAGGAATGAGTCCTTCCTTTCGAATGTGTCCAGCACTCAATCCGGGATGACTTTCAACTTGGCAAGTTCCCCTATATCCTGGGTTAGGGCGTACCCTATTAACCCAACTTGGTCAATACTTTAAGTTCATATGTTATACCAATTTATTGGTTTGTCCTTTGCTCCAAGCAATTATCTTTACTCAAGAAAGATACTAAATTAGGATGTTTATTCATCCTCTTGCAAGAAAACTTGCATAAGGACCTGCCAACCTTATTGCAAGAATTGGTCATTCCCTTGTGATCCAATCACAAGATCTTATGACTCCGCACTTGTTGCGCAAGTGTCTCATCGAACTATGAGACTATTCTATTCATCGAATGGAGTCACGAAACAATCTGTTCCTGATTACATTAGGCTGACGTTGTCAGTCCTAGGGTTCCAAGTTCCATCTCGTAAGATTCTTAGGGACAAACCCTAGTTCACTTCCCAAATATGTTTCATTGTCCCTACATTCAGTGAATGTGTGCAAGTATTTAAGGTATGGGAGTTTCAGTTTTAGCAATACGTACGATTAGGTCATGTATTAATTTCCTAGTGAATTTCTTGGAATTTAACTCATTCTAACGAGTACTCCATGGTTTAGGTGTTTTAGGTTTATGCCAATTTGTTTAACTCTTGAAGATAGTTATGTTATCATTCCATAAACACATGACTCGTTGTCTACGCATAAATTGATTTTTAAACCCTAACTTATCGTTTTTAAGGTCAAGCATAGGTCAGGTTAATTCCAACTAATCTTCCTAAAAATTCATGCTAAACAAGCAACCTTTTTCTTGATAATTTATGCAGTTGACAAACGATAATTGCCTAGAGTTATGCATTGTAAGAATCATTTCATGCCTTGCGCTTTCTTAAGGATTCCTAGCACTTTCCATGATGATTCATTGCGAAGAGGATATGGTTTAATGATGCGATATGCAGTTTATACTTCCATGTTTAAATGAGGTATACTATTTTAATTCCGTTCTTTAACAATGGACATTAATCTAACTTTAATTCATTGCACCGCATAAAGCTATTTCCTAGAAATGCATTTATGCTCCCTTTATTTTGCCTGTTCTATTGAAAATATTAATGATTAAATTCCTTCGTCGTGGGCTAATTTATTTAAGACAACAAAATGCATCCTATTTCCAAGAATTATCCTTTGCATGATTGAGTTATAACAATACCAAATAAAAATTAGGAAGGAAAACCTGGGCTTGGGGTGAGATGTCCACGTGGATGCTAGGAGACGATCCTCCTGCGGTTGCGCCTTGGGCTTTCTTAGGAGGCATCGCGAATGTAGCCTTCCCGTCGTGGATACAGCTTTACAACTCCTTTTTGAAATTCCACCGTGGCTCCCTTTTGCAATAACTTGCACCATCCGTCGAAAGCAGTTTTAGAAGGCTTCCTCCTTGAAATAGGGATTTCGAAAGGGGGTGTTTCAAAATCTTTCGCGAATAAGACCCATTAAAGCCATGGGAAAGGCTTAATGGCCTTATAAATACTCACACGAACAGGGAATAAAAGGGTGTAGAATCCCTTGGGAGGGCTTTTGAGTAGGAAAGGAAGGTGTCAAAAGACCCTCAATATTCTCTTTTCTTTTATGTGTGGGGAAAAAAACAAGGTATGGGAGAGCTAGATGGGTTATTTTTGCATGGCCTAAGGGGGCCCTTAAAGGGATTTAAGATCCGGGAAGGAAGAGACTTTAAGGTAACATCTTTTGGTGGAAAAAGGTCTTATAGAGCTTCAAGGGGAAATTTGACGGGGGGAAAAGAGCCTTAAAGACCACTTAAGGCCTCTCACGGGATTTTTGGGAAAAATCCTTTCTTGGGGGGAAAAAGGGCTTTATAAAGTCCTAAGGGAGAAACTCCAGGGGAAAAAAAAAGTAGCCTTAAAGGCTATAGAAATGGGGCCTAAGGCCCTTAAAGAAAATTTGGAGGGACGGGGGTAACCCCAAAGCCCAAAGGAAGGGGGGCTTAGGAAGCCCCCCTTGGAAGCTTCTAAGCTTCCAGAGGCTCACGACCACGTGGAGGGGGAGGTTCATATCTCCACGTGGGGGGGAAATTTGGAGGCCGTCAGATGGCGGCGGCGACGACCAGGCGACTGGGTGCAGCAGATGGGAGACAGCGCCCTCCTGGCATCGATTTGCAGCGCTCTCCCTCAACTCCTCCTCTCCCTCTCACAGCAGCGGCAGCGCCTCAACCTCTCACTTGCTCACAGCGTCTTCGGCTCCTTCTCGTCCTCCTCCCCCAGGCTACCATAGCCACTAGCAGCTATGGTTTATATAGGGGGAGGGGATAGGATCCTCCCTCCCCCATGCATCGACGAGCATGCCTCCTTTCCTAGGCAAGCTCCAGCAAGGAGCTTGCCTCTCTTGCTATTCCCCTCTTCCTCCAGCTCGACAATCGGCTGGAGGAGAGGGAAAATAATTTAAAAATTTTGCTAAAACAAAAGAATTATCCAATTCTATTATCCTCTATTGAGGCAGTTCACGCGTGCCTTCGGGATATTACAACGGACACCTCCTTCTTCAGTTCTTGGAACATAAGGATCTTTGCATGCAACATCCTCAATATTTTTTTCCTTAATGAGGATGTTTGGTCCTCTTTCACTTCTCCCGCTGTTATCCATCAGACTCTCACTATGGCTCTCAAAACTCTCTCTCTCAAAACCAACGATCACCTCCTCATTAGCAGAGACATACATGTCTTTTGACAAAGTCTTCTCTAGACCATCTAAACTCTTCTTGCTCATGGAATATGAGTCCAAACTCATTGATTCCTCACTTTGCACATTCCCTTTGAGCCAAGCACTAACCTTCTTCTCACAGCCATCCTATCCAACTGATGGAGTATCATAAATGCTTGGAACTCCTCCACATGAGATTAGGTTCTTTTTTGTCAACGTCTCTAAGACATTCCTCTCTACAAGCAGGACTTGATTTCTTACAAGGCCATCTTGCCCCTTGGTGCACATAGCTTGGCACATGACAAATGAAATCCTTGCTAGTATGGGTCATGGTAGCTCTCTTCCTTGTATCCAAAAGTTGATCTGGATCTTTTGCAACACCTCCTCTACATTGCAATCTTCTTGGCTCTCTAGTCAGTTGAAATTCTCTTTTCTTCTCTATTTTCCTCTCTTGGTATTTAGCGAGTCTGATTGCCTCCTTGAAGGTCCTAGGATCCTTCAACTCCACTCTAACTCCCCACTCAGGTCTCAGCCTCTCAATGAAATACACGGTCTTCAACATGTTTGGGGCACACTGTCCCTCACCCAAAGACAAATTCCACTTCATCCATAAGCTCTCAAACTCCCAAACAAAATCATCAACACATTGATCTGCTCCTTGCTTGCAAGTCTTGACTTTCAACCAAAGCTCAGTCTCACTCTCCTTCTTCTAAAACCTATCAAGGAATGCACCCTTGGTAGTCTCATAGTCCAAGTCTTGTTGAAGTATGAACATGAGTGTGAACATCCTAAAATTTGAACTAGTTTAATCCAAACTAGATCATTTTCTTTGCAAGTGTGAAAAGCTCAAAAGATGAATCAATTACTAGATGATTAATCTCATAATTGAGAACAATGATTAGTGTATAAGAAAGAAGATTATTAGCCCACTATTAATGATGTCAAACAAGGTGTTGTTAACACTATGCTTTCCGAACACCTATCGGTATAATTTTGTGGTAAACGTGGAGCCTCAAAACATACTTAGGGATGAGACGATTAAATGCAGCAAAAAAATGTTGCCATTAAGGCTGAATAAGGAGCCAAGCTTAAAGCATTAAGATTACTCATTAAGCTTTGGCTACTTATATTTTTAGATCTAGTTCATGGCTGTCTGGGAAACAAAGATAAAGGCAAGCAGATTTGACAGTGATTTTCAGTGGATTAGTTAAATCAAATCTTAATCATAAATAGTAAGATGAAAGCTTTAATGCAGATAGGGAAGAAAAACATTGTGCTTTCTGAGTTTGGGCTAAAGTAGGACTATTATACTCTACAAATAGAGAGCATTGAAGTTGAGCCTAGAAAATTTGGAGTAGGGGATCTTCATCGACTTATACGAGTGCTTGTGATTGCTTTGCAGGATTGAGTGGCAGTTCGAGGCTACTAGAAAGATAGCTCTTGTGGGATCTCTTTCATGACTTGAAGTTGAGTTCAAGGTATTATGCGAGAAGTCTTGATAAGTTTTCTTTTTCAGCTATTAGCTATTTATGAGAGTTCTTTTGGCTTCATTGTATTGCATGGTGAGGGTTTTTAGTCTTAAGATTCTACTCCACTAGTATCATTGGATTCTTGGCATTAATACATTGAATACTTGGTACCAGTTATTTTAGTTTTCTATCTTTGTTTTGCTAAATATCTTGTGAGTCCCTTCTACGACTTGTGGCTATCACGAATACCCCTTGACATTTGATGAGCTCTATTTCAGAGCCACATGTATTTTAGCAAGATGGGAGAGACTCAGAATACCGGATTCACAGTGCCTCCTTCTTTAGGTTCTTCTGGAATGACAGACCATGCAATGAGGAAATTCTTTATGAAATACTTTTACAGTAGCAGCAGCAGCAATAACAAAGAGAGCAATATGTTTCTAAGCAAGAATCTGTGACTGTCAAGGCTCTGTAGGCCAAGGAAAATCAACTAAAATTGTTTGATGGATGTGAGGTTTTAGAATTCTTGAAATTATATGTCTCAAAGATGGAGTTTTTTGGGGTTCGTCAGCATCGAATGAGCGAGTTCTTTGTCCGCACATGCACTCTATTCTTGAAGGCTCGAATTACAGAAATTAGTGCATGTAATCATGATTGGGATGACTTCAAGAAAACCATGAACGACAAGTCCTTCTTGGAAGATACAAGGTTGATTACTATCCACACATTTAGAGAGTGGATTAGGAAACCCAATAAGGGTCTTGTTTTGCTACCGAGCTCTTGTGGGAGTTTGAGATCCGTTTATGAGCAGTTGGATGATACTGAAAGGGCAATCTTTGATGCAAAGAAGGTGGAGTTGTTGGTGTAGGCTGTTGCAAACCCTACTTTGCAATTGTGGTTAGAGCAATTGCTTGAAGCCAAGATGCAAGAGAATGGTTTGAAGAATGCATGGAGGATGCAAGAGATACTATTTTGTTGCTTGTGAAAATCAAGCGACGAAGAGCAAGGATGCAATCAAATGTTCTAGCTTCTTTTCTACACCTACACCTATCTCTTCTTTTATGCCTACCTCTACTTCTATACCTACACCCGCTCCTATGCCTATGCCTATATCCTTGTTGATAGTTGCCATAAAACCACCAGTTTCCATGGTTGCACCTAGAGAAGAGCCTATGGATGATTTAATTAAAGACATATGGGACTTGTAGATAAACATGACTAAGATGGAGGAGAGAACTAGTAATTTTCTAGCTCTCTCTACTCCAATTAGAACTCCCACTGATACTCGTAGATGTATGTGGTGTGGCAGCACTAATCATGAGCGTAAGAATTGTTAGGCTTTTGCATAGGCACAGAGGTTGATATTAGTGACATGGAAGGATAATAAGATTTGCTATGCAGATTCAAGATAGCCTATTGATTTGAACTTTGGGAAAGGAGGCATGAAAAAGCTTCTCAAAGAGATGCTCTTGTGTTTTTCTTGTGGCTAGAGAGAGAGGTAGAGATGCAGTGGCCTATGGTTTGCAGTTAGAAGAAGCTGCTGAGGCTAAGTCAAAGTTATGGTCCTTTGCTCTACAGATAGTAGACAAGGGGAAAATAACACAAACTGAGCTTAGTTTAGCTAGTGGAAAGATTAGATCTGAGACTAGGTGAGATTCCCTAGTGGATACCTATTTGATCTATGCTTACATTGCAAAAATTTAGGGGGCTAAAGTTATGATTGAAGAGAAAAGAAAGAGAGGTGATGAGATGCTTGGGACTACAAAGCATGTGACTAGAAGAAGTGATCCTGTTTCTAAGCCTTCTACTTTCGGTCTTGAGCAGAGCATGAAAGATATGTAGAAACCCAAGAATCAAGAACCTAGAGAGAAAAATTAGTCTAGCTATAAGCTTCTCTTGGATATTGAGACTGTTACTGATCTCAAGAAAGTATTGGAAGATAGGATCCTAAATGCAAAGATTGAGTTCACCTTCGCTGAAATTTTGGAAGTAGTGAAAATGGAATTTTGTGAGGTGATCATTGACATTATCAAGAATAACATGTCGATGATTAGAGAGCCTCCTAAGGCTATGATCCACCATGAGACAGAGATCATTGCAAAGTCTATTATTGAGGCTATCCAAATTGAGGATTGTTTTGTGATGAAGATCCTGCTGATATATTTGAGGAAAGTGTTGCCTGTAAGTGAGATGAAAAGAGAACTCAACTAGTGCAGTATGCTGAAGAGGATGATGGTCCTAGGTTACTTCCCCGCAGTCAATTCTCTCGAAGTCACTGTGTACGGGTGACTACCGAAACAGTGACTTCTCTCAAAGTCACTATGTACAGGTGACTACGGAAACAGTAGTCAAAATTGGGAAAAATAGGACTACTTGTATTGCTTTTTAGGATCATGGTTCGAAAATCAATGTCATGGTATGAAGTCTTTATGAGAGTAGCAAGTGGCCAATGGATGTTGAGCACAGTTGGTGGATGAGGGCTACCAACAACACTCAAGGGGAGCTTTATGCTACGTGCCCTAAGATGAAGGTTGCCATAGATGATATTAATGATTCTTATCACTTTTTTATCCAAGATTTGTGCTCCTACCGTGTCATTCTAGGTCAGCCCTTTATTACGGAAGCACATATGGAGACGAAGGTCATGGATGATGCCTTTGCTTATGCGCGAGTCAGAAGCAAGGATGGAAGGAGAGTAATGGAGTTCATGACAGTGTGCGTGAACCATTAGAGGAACAAAGATACTTTGCGAGAGTCCCCTTTGTCCACAAAAGAAGCAGATTTTTGTTAGGTACCATGGTCCTGCAGAGCGATGGTGGTATGAGAAAGGGGAAGCTCTCGCCTCCTCGCAGTGATGGCCTTTCCTTAGGGTTCTTAGTGTATCTGAAGAGAGTTATTTATGCTTTTGTAGGGTCACGGATATGCCTAGGGCTACCATGCAATATGTAATAAGGAAAGAGAAAAATTTGAGACTTGTAGGTCTTTTATAGAATGATGATGGGATTGAGGGGTTCTATGATGGATTGTCTTGCTCGGATACAATTGCAGAACTCATGTCTATGTTGAAAACTAAGAATCAGGAGTTGTCTAGTATTGTGTAGGTTCACTCTTTGGCTATGTATTTTAAAATTGTTGAATCCATGTTGCAACATGGATTGGGTATTAAAACCTCTAAGAAAAAAGGGTTCTTTGCTAAATCTAATCAGTAAAAAGGGTTGCAGGGTGCTAAAATAATTTAGCAAATAGGGTTTACAGGCTAATATATGTAAGCCTACAGGGTCTAGTTCTTATGCGGTCCAATGAGAAAAGGGCTGATTGTTTTCAGCTCACAAGGTTGGATGCTGACTATTTGTAGCAAGATTTGGGTTATGCATAAAATTTGTAGTAGGATTGGATTTAACAGGGGAAAATATGAAGCTAGAGTGGAAACCAAGTACAAGACAAAGGATAAGAAAGTTAAGCTAGTTTCAAGTCCACCACGCCTGATAGTGAAGAGCAAATGAAGAGGATTACTAGGCAGCCCAACTTGAGAGATCCTGCAAGTATTGGGCATAAATTTTCAGTAGAGATGCTGAAAGAGCTGAGAATTGGGAATGAAGACTTCTTACTACCTAAAGAGAGGAGATGTTTGAGGAGATGCTAGCATGTCATGGGAAAGCCTTTGCTTTCTTTCCACATAAGATTGGGTATGTAGATGATGGATTAGATTATGTAGTGCATCAAGAAAGATTGGGTGCTTGATTCGATTATTATGTCACTGGGTCTTTGGAAAATGAGGTATATTATCTTAGCTCGCGAAGACCTAACCAATCATGTGGAGGGAAGAGCACTCAGGACGAAGACCACTTCTATGGTATGTAGGTTTTTATTGGAAGATATCTTTTGCAGGTATGGCTACGTTGGGAAGGTTACTACGGATCAAGGAGAGATAGATGCGGCTAAGGCTAGGGAGTTCTTTCCTAGGCTTGGCATCAAGCTAGGTTTGATGTCTACCTATAATCCACAAGGGAATGAAAAAATTGATTGAGACCATCAATTTATCTTGAAGGCATTGGCTAAAGTTTGTACCGAAAGGATTGGAGAGTGGCCACGATTATTGCCTTCACATTGTGGCCTAATCATACCATGCATAGTGTGACCACTCGGTTCATTCCTATTGAGCTTATGTATGGACAAAAGTCGATTATGCCTATGGAGATGTGCCCAATGACTTGGAGTGTATTACCTTGGCAAGATGATATGTTTAGGGAATATCTTTTATCCCTTTGCATAGGGCAGTTTGAAAGAAGGCGAGAAGATGTCCAAAAAGAAATTAAGAGGGTAAAGGTTCCTACTTTGCAAAAGAAAGACAAGTTTGATAGAAGGCACAAGTTGAGACTAAGAGTAGTTGAAGAGGGAGACTAGGTTCCTGCCTATGATAGCAGTCTTAAGAACCAGCATACTACTATCCGCAAGATGGCACACAGGTGATTTGAGCCTTATGTTGTTAAGCATGCTCATGATAATGCCATATATTCATTAACAGAGCTAGATGGTACTGATTTACGAATTCCTATTGCTAGAAAGAGAACCAAGGTGTTTAAGAAGAGAGATGAATAAGAATTTTTAGTGGATAATTTCATTGAAGAAGAGCACAATGACAGTGGGGACGTAGTTGCAGAAGATAATGAAGGAATACGTGAAGCAAAAGATGAAGAGATCGAGCTTACAGTTGACCTCGGTGGAGATGAGAATGGACAGTTGGCCCATCCAAAGGATGTGCAGGTTTAGAGGGGGTGGATGACATGATGTTGTGCATCCACGAGTAGAAAACTGGGAGATAGCGAGATCCAAAAGGCTTGCACTCCTTCCATGATAGTGTCTTTTTCCTTGTGATTTTGTGTGTGACTTACGCCTTAGGTTTATTTTCATACATTGCATGTGTGTTTCTGCCTTTTGATTTTAAATTCTTGCTTGGAGTGCAATGCTATTTTCCACCTTAGATTGCATTTTAGCATACCTGATCTCAAAATTTCTCATTGTAAATATGAATTTGCATGTGTGCTTAGGAGTGTATGAACATCTACATGTGCATAAAAGCAAAATAAAAAATGATACCAATGTATTTATGTGTGGCATGCCAAAGCCAAAAAACCCCATGGGAACTAATGGAAAAGCTTAATAGTTGAAGCCAAGAAGATCCATGCAAAAACAAGGCCTAAAAACCAAGAAAGAAAGCTTCAAAGTTTAAAATTCCTCTTGTTCAGACTGGTTCACACAGACATGAGTGTGAACATCCTAAATTTTGAACTAGCTTAACCCAAGCTAGATCACTTCCTTTTCAAGTGTATAAAGCTCAAAAGATGAACGAGTTACTAGATGATTAATCTCATCATATTGATTAGTGGATAAGCAAGAAGAACGAAAAAAAGCTACAATTAAGGCTAAAGAAGGAGCCAAGCTTAAAGCATTAAGCTTACTCATTAATCTTTGGGCACTTATATTTTCAAATTTAATTCATGTTTATGGTCTGAGAAATAGAGATAAAGGTAGGCAAATTTGAGAGTGATTTTCAATGGATTAGTTAAATAAGATCTTGATCATAAATAGCAAGATGAAAGCTTTAATGTAGACAATGAAGAAAAAGCATTGTGCTTTTTGAGTTTGGCCTGAAGCAAGACTGTTATACTCTACAAATAGAGAGCATTCAAGTTGAGACATGCCTGGACAATCTGAAGTAAGGGATCTTCGTCGACTTGTACGAGCGCTTGTGATTGATTTGCGGGATTCAGTGGCCTTAGTCCAAAAAGGCTACTGGAAAGATAGATCTTGTGGGATTTCCTACATGACTTGAACTTGAGTTCAAGGTATTTTTGAGAAGTCTTAACAACTTTTCTCTCTCAGCTATTAGCTATTCATGAGAGCTCTCTTGGCTTCATTGTATCATATTATCAAGGTTTTTAGCCCTAGGGTTCTACTCCACTTGTATCATTGGATTCTTTGGCATTTATACATTGAATACTTGGCATCAGTTGTTTTGTTTTCTGTCTTTTTCCTATTGAATATCTTGTGAGTCCCTATGACTTATGGCTATCATGAATATTTCTCGACAATGTCATTGCCCATGACATTGATGGCTGTATCAATAAAATACTTGATAAGTGGTTTACAAATTATGAACATTGCCAGGAAGGCAATGAGTCTGACCTTCAAAACGAAGCCCTACAAGCTCTCTATTCTACTTGAATTTTGACGCAACTAAGTGTAAGCTTATATATCCCTAATCTCCAAAATTGATATGCTTAGAGAAATATATCTATAATGGAACTACTAAAGTAAGTCTCTTGCTTTTAATGTGGTCAACTATCCTATTTGTAATAATCAATGTGTAATTTTTATGCTCTCTTGTTCATAGGTATCTCTCAACTAAGATTCTCCCCATGAACAATATCCTCCCAAAGTCTAGAGACGAGATTTAAAAAATGATGACATAACTTGGTATATACTACATCATGATCGATACATGTATCAATGATTACATCTTGTTTTGTGGTGAGTATGAGCATTTGACCACTTGTTCGAAGTGCTCTACTGCTCAGTATAGAGATATTGTAAACAAGGTGCCGGAGAAAGTACTACAACATTTTACACTCACTCCACGTATAAAGCATATTTCTCAAAGCCGTGAATTATTAGAACTTATAGAGTGGGAATCCAAAAAATGCAAGCAAAGAGAACATCATGCAGATACTAGCCAATTGTCCAGCCTCCTTCAAGCACATTGATACCACGGCCAGAGTTTGGAATAGAGCTATACAACATCAAGATGGGTATAGCATTGGATGGTGTTAATCCCTTCTCCATGCGCTTAAGAAAATGGCCAACGTCGTGACTAGTTGTGGTGATAAAGTGAAAATTTGCACCCTTTTCTTTGCTAAAAAAGAGCAGTTGATGTTGCCTTTATTGATCTCAAGTAAATTCCAAGCAAAGGATATAATTGTATATTTAAAACCTCTTATTAATGAAATAAGGATTTTATTGAATGGGATAGATGTGGTTGAGGCAAGCAAAGCTTCAAAGTTTGCGATATCATAGCTTGGACTATCCATGACTTCTTGGATTATGGATTTTGCTTAGGTATGTGTGATGTTCATTCGGTTTGTATTGACTTCAAGTTTGTATTCAACACCATGATATGAGTACTAAAGTGATTGTTTTTATTCTATCTACTAAAGGCTACAAGGCTTGTTCAATATGCAGCAACTGATTGAGATGGATTTATAGCAAAAGTTTGAACAATAATATTTATCTTTGTCATTGATGCTTCCTAGTCAAGGACCATCCACTACATAATCTTGTGCAAGCATGACAAATCAAGAGAAAGGTTGAAAATGGATGATATCCTATATGTCAAACTCCAATGGACTAGTATAAGAAGTGGACTAAAGGTACACTCATTGATCCATTGTCAGAGGTCATGAGAAACAAGGAGGACCAAGAATGTTTACAAGCCATTGGGAAGTGTTTGATGGCTCCCTCACTATTCATATGATATTCTTTGGAGTATTGGAAGGATTTAAAGATCACACATCTTCTTGATCCAATGCATATTTTCAAGAATGTTGGATACTCCCTGTGGAAATATCTCATTGGCTCAAAGGATATTGAGCCATCTAGAAAGAACGAGGGCACAAAATTCTAAAACACCATTTTCGCCAATACATTCCAGACGGGGATCTAATATTGAGTACACTCTAGCTTCCTAGGTTCTAACGCAGTAGGAAAACTTGAAGATAAACAAGCAAATATGTTCCATTTGGACACATAAAGGATATGGAGAATCATTATGAGACTTACATACCGCATATGATACCACTTTGTCTTCTCTTAAGACCTGTGATTGGTATAAAATCCTTAAATTGAAACTTATTTTTTAACTATTGAGTATATTTTTATTGATTTTCATGTAATTCTAAGTATATACATTTCATGTGTGCATTACATTTTTCCTCTGTCCATTGATGGTTTCCTCTAGCAAAAAACATACAAGATATCGTTTATTGATTAGGCAAGCTTACTAGGTGTAATTCAATATCTCTCTCTAATGTTTTGAGACCCATGCTATAAGGATATATGACTAATATATGACTTTTGGTTTTGGGCAAGTGGATCACAAGCAAAGAAATAGACTGTGGAGCTCACGGTCGACGGCCGAGACCCACGGACTGCTTATTGTTTTAAGCATTTCAAGCTGAATGCAATGGCTATCTCTCACCTAGCAATGCGCGCTCTCAAGCCTACGGGTATAGTGAGCTTATCTCCATGCCCAATCGAGTTGCCTCCTTCCTCAAGCACTCCAGGAGCTCCAAGATCCAAGGTGCAAGCCTCAAGCAAGCTTGATCCTCAAGCTCCATGCTCCAAGCTCCATTGCCGCGAGCAAGACAAGAGGAGAGAAGAGAAGATAAGAAGAGAGGAAAAGATGGATAGCTTCTCCACCATGGTCCCTCACCCTCACACACTCTCTCTCAAGCACAAGCTCAAGCAAGCAAGAAGAAGAGGAGGAGGAGAGCTACTTTTGGCCACACACAAAATGAGCTTCTCTATTCACTTTTTGGCTTATATATATACCCTAATCTCTTTTGGGCATCCATATCCTTTTTTACATGACTAGCCATCTTGCCTAGGTACTCTTTTTCTACTCCCTTCTATTTACATTGTGCCTTCACCCATGCCTGTCTACACCTTACAAATTGCACAGGAGGGAGTCTGGCACTCTTTCACAAAAATTTAGGGACGCTTCTGCATTTTAAAATGCACCTTTTTCCCTTTGCATTTGCCTTGGATTCTTAAGGTTGCCCTTGTGCTTTTGGCATTTTCGCTTCTTGTTTCTTGAATTTTTTTGAATTTTATTTTGCTTCCCTTTACTCTTTCTTGCGCTGAGGTTAACATTAACCCCCTCATAGTTGAGTGCCAGTCCCATGGCACTTGTGGATAGTTGTTGATGAGGGCTCGGGTGGTTGAAGGGTTGCCATGTTGATCAATGATGGGGCATTGCGGGGATTTGATATGGAAGAGAAACATATCAAAATGGTTGAGGTGGTGGAGGCCAAGAGTGGGTTGAATGGATGACGGGGCCTCTAAAGTCGATGGGTGTAGTGGGAGCTCATGCTCAACCGCCAAGACCCATGGACCACTTTTTGCTTCAACCATTTCAAGCGAGCACAAATGGCTATCTCTCACCTAACCAACATGCCTTCGATTCTACGGGTGTAGTGAGCTTACCTTTATGCCTGAATGCGTAGCCTTCTCCCTCAAGAACTTCGGTAGCTCCACGATTCGAGATGCAAGCTCAAGCAACCTCAAGCCTCCTCCTTTGAGCTCCATCCTCCATAGCTACATGCAAGACAAGAGAAGAGAAGAGAAGAAGAAAGAGAGGAGATGATGGAGAGCTTCTCCACCATGGTCACTCACCCTCACACACTCACTTCCTCACACTCTCACACTCCCTCTCTCAAGCACACACAAGCAAGAGAGAAGGAGAGAAGAAGAGAAGAAGAAGAATCCTCTTTTGCCACACACCAAGAATGAGCTTCTCATTCACTTTTTGAGTTTATATACAAGCCCTTATCCCTTTGGGCACCCATTCCCTTTTTTACATGACCGGGCATCTTCCCAAGGTCCTCTTTTCCTATTCCCTTCTAGTTGCCTTATCTCTTCACCTATGCCCATCCACATTTTACAATTTGCACAGGAGGGAGCCTGCGCTCTTTTACAAAGGTTTTAGGGGCACCTTGTATTTAAAATTGCACCTTATGTCTTTTACACTTACTTTGGGCTTCTGGGGGTTGCCCTTGCACGTTTTGGCATTTTCCTTCCTGCTTCTTCTATTGTGTCTACATTTTTTAGTTTTCTTGGATTTCTTTTTTCTCTGTCTCGTACTGGGGTTAATATTACTCCCCTCCTAGTCGAGTGCCAGTGCCATTGTACTTGCGGGTCTGTGTTGGCTTGATGATCTAAAGGGTGGTCATGTGAGTCGATGATGGGGCCTTATGGGGATTGATCCTAGAGAGAAGCTTATGAAATGATTGAAGTGGTGGAGGCCAAGAGAAGCTTATCAAATGATTGAGTGTATAACGGGGGCCTTCGAAGTTTGTGGTTTATAGCATTCATATTTACTTGAAAAGAAAAGAAGGTGCACTACTTCAAGGATGTGACTTCCTCACTGTGCAGTGTATTGTGTCAGTGCTAGTGGAACTAGGAGTTGGGTCGAACCACAAGCAAGCCTGGGTTTTGTACCACACTTGAGGACCCAGTTCATACATAGGGGATATGCAGTGAGTGCAGCTTAGGGAGATAGGTCTAACCATAGGTGAGTGTGACCTCCCTAGGTGTGTCCAGCCCTTGATGTGCCCTAAGCGTGAGGTGGAGGCAAAAAGGGACTAGGGGGTTAGACATGGAGCTGGCTAACCGAGGCCACTGGATGCCTCCAATGCCTAGGTGTAGTGACTATGGCCTACATGTAGTGAGGTGAGTTACTCGCTCTCTTCTTGTGATTCTCTTCTCTGTTCTCTTATTCCTTCTTTCCTTTTCCTCTTTTCTTTTTCCTTTATCTTTTCTTTTCTTTTCTTGTCTCTTTTTCTCTTTTTTTTTTGAATATAACGAAGACTTAATCCTCGTCATCACAATCATGAGAGGGTGGAGTTGGAGATTTAAGGCACTTGCTAAGGAAGCTTTTTCCCTCCACATTTGGTTTTAGGTTCATACGGATGTTTAGAGGAGTTGTGGACAAAAATGGGTGGTTAAATTTGGTGAACTGGCTATCATTCATGTCCTCTACGAGAGCCATGCAAAAATATGGAAGTAGAGCAGCTCGCATCATCAGCCTAGTCATTGCGCAACTATCTATGCCAGCATTTAGGTCAAAAAAGAGTAGCGGGAGGCAAAACTCTTGCGGCGTGGGATCTTTTTTAAGCAATACCCTAAGCAATCTAAGATAATTACATGTTGTGATAAAGACAGGATGTGGGCAAGACATGAACTTGTTAAGAAAATGGGTAATCGAGTCGTATAAGTCTTGCTCAATGAAGGTGAGGCCTTCCTTGGCTTGGGGCGTTGACATTGTATATCTTTGGAAAGTCATATTAACCATGGATGTCTGGATTGAAGTCCACTCCTACCCTTCTATTCTAGGATATGGCATGTAAGTAGGGTTATTTTTCTCGAAGGGTAGGGTGTTGCAAAATGATATCAAGGCGTCCATGTTGACATCCCAGATTTTCCTTCTCCACTTCAGTTGGGACTCATAGCCCTGCATTATTCTAGACACTTCCATGATTTTATTCTCTCAGTACTCTGGAGCCTCCATTCCCCATAGGGGAGGATTCTTTTCTCTCTCAGTGAGTCATCTATCCCCCAACCTCCTTCCAACGCTAATCACCTTGTGTTGGAGGTAAAGGCACCTCTGCCTAGCTGCCCATGTATTACTACACTGACATTACCCGCACCTGCATAGTGTAGGCGGCGGGCGCCCATCATTGTCACTTCATTCTTTATTCTTTTAGTGACATTTGAATAAAGGAAAGGCCGGTCACACATTGTGACTGTTGGAGTTCCCACATTTGGAGTCTCTCTCTCTCTCTTGCTCCTACTCCATCTGCCATAGCTCTCACCTCTGTGCTCCTTCATGCTCGATCCTTCTCACCTTTCAATTGGTATCAGAGCAAGGAATTTGGAGCTTGTCTCCGCATACATTTAGCATTCATTTGAATACCTACACCTTGAGTGCAGGTCAGCTTTCTCTTTCTTCCTTCTCTCTTCTTCGGCCTTCTCTTGGGGAGTCTTTTTCTTGGACTATTTGGCCCCTCCTTGGCTAGACTGTGTTTCCTGTTCTCCTTTCTCACTCACAGTTCTTTCACTGGATTGCTCTTGCTCATGGTGGGGAGGTGACTTGTCTGGTGTTCTACAACTTCTTCTTCTTTGCCTTGAGCTTCCCCGAATGTCTCCCCGATGATGGCAGTCAAGACCCCACCAAATCCTATGTCAAGGCCTTAGAGGATGACGTCTTTCTTGCCTTGGACGTAGGGGACTCTCCACTTGCGTGTCTTCCACCTATAGCCAGTGCCTTTGCTAAGGTCTCAATTGTCTTCCACACGAAGCCGTTCAAGTTAACTTCATCTAAAGATTTGGTTGCAATGTTTTCCAGCATTTGCACATTGATCCTGCTCATTAGTGCGTTGTACCTTTGACTGGAAAACAAGGCATGCACCATCTTGGCTTGTAGCTGGACTTCAGGGTTTGGGATATCAGCGAGGCTTATGCCATCATTGGAATGGACCAGAACCTTGTCCATGCCTAGCATGGTATACACATCCCTTTTGGCCCGTCTTTCAACTTTGTTGGACAAGCCTAACGCTCTCTCTACCAGCTCAAGAGTCAGCTCTACCTCTACTTGGCGGGTCTCTTCTCCTTGCCGCACAGCTATAGTGCTGCATTTCCTATTGAAGGTTTGAAGAACTCTGTGCACTGACTATAGCCCACTGCTTGGCTAACTTTTCCACGTACTTCTGTAGATTGCATTGTTCCACAATATGCTTTACAGCTTGCTCTTCCATGGCTACATCTTCCAAGTTCAAGACGTGCCTAAACTTGAATTGGTTAAAGGTCCTCCTCTCCACTAAGAGGCCATACTTTGCCCGCTCTTTCTTCGAGAACGGAAATTTGTTTCTTTTTTCTTGTCCTACCATTGTAGGTTCCCGTCATAAAACCATGCTCACCATAAGTTTTCTTGAGATAATTTCTTGCGAAAGGAAAAGATTATGTGCTTATGGACAATTGAAATGCTTAAGTACAAAAAGAGAGTTTTCCTTCAAGTAGTCCATACATTCCAAAAAAATTATGACCCTTTCCCTCAACCATAATTTGATTTTTATTTGTTTTCTTCTGGTTTAAGGACTGAGGTCTGGTTGTCTGCTAATTGCTTCAACTCCTCGATCTCTTGATCTGTTGGTAGAGACTATGCTCTTGTCATATGATGTAATGAGACGTTGTTTACATGCTTGTTCACGAGATATCTCTGTGGCAATTAACTCCTTAGTTGCTTAAGGGGCTTTAAGGAGTACAAGTTCTGCTTCCTCCCAAGAGCAAGGTAGTGTGTGCACTTACGTTGCCAAAGGCTCTTCCAAAAGATTTAAGTCAAATCGGTCATAGCTTTTAGCAAGCCTTGTAAATGTAGCATCCAAGAGCCAAATGCAAGTGACTAAGTCATCTCGTATATTTTTAGTTAAGTCCGAGATAAAGGTAAGGATTAATCTCTACTCGTAAGAAGGTTTAAGGCCTGCCAGGTGGTTGGGGTTTGACTAAACTAGACAATTCAACAGCTGATGACTGTGGTTTTGGTTGTTCCTGATGGCACAGTTGTGCCTCTTGTGCGATGGGCTTAGTTGGAGCTATTGATGGTGCACTACTACATGCTTGTGAGGCTTTTGGGGCACTAGCTGGACTAGGTGGAGTTGGTTTGTGAGTAGTAGGCTATGGTTTTTGGCGATAGACTTGTTTAGCCTCTGCTAGCTTAGGTGTTTGAAAGTCTATGGGTTTCGTAGCTTGAGTCTTCTTGAGTCTTCTGTGGTCTCAGTGCGCCCGATCTATTGTGCTGCTTTGTGTGGTTACTATCAAGGGTTGCACATGACTAGTGCCTTTGACCAGTTTGACCTTAGGAACCCATATCTAAGCATTGCCCTCATAATAGCCTTGTACCCGCAATAGAGTCTTGGGGACCCATCGCGGCTTTGACCATTCGTCGATGCCTATAACTTCTTCTTTGCTTCCTAGGTTTCAAGTATGAGTTCCTAGCCTTGCAAGGCCATGTTTGCCTATTGCTAGGTGGCTGTCCTTGATGGTTAGGCACCCATTTGAACTTGGGTTCTTGAGCCTTGGTTCTAATCTCAACAGTTTGCTGGTGTTGAGGCTGGGCGGGTGGTGACATGTCACAACCCCCCTCCTTAGGCTTGCTAGTTGGTTTCTCTACCGGTGGCTTTGCGGACCTTGATGGAGCCACGCAACCCTTGCTAAAAGCTGTCACTATGCGTACATCGCCGATGGCAAGGTGAATGTGCTATGACTCATAGTCAACATTACAATGTGTCTGCTTCTTAAATGCGTGTCCTAACAACGATTCCTTACCAGCATCTTTTGTATTCGGCAATACATAAAAGATTACGGGTATGCTTTTAGACTCGATAGAGACTATAACTTTGCACTTTTCCAAGAGTGCATATGATCAACCCCCAAATGGGCTGAGTCTAGCATTTGTAGGCTGGGGTTGTCGACCAATTTGAGTCCAATGATCATGAGTTAAGATATTAAAATGATCTCCCTTATTGAATAATGCATTGAAAGCATGTGTTTGTTGGGTAGTGACCGTGATGCATAGATAAGCAGATGCTATTGCTTCCTCATCTTCATCTTCAATTTTCGTGATAGTAGCCACTCGTATGTTTATAGGGGATTCTAGCATTGGAGGCTCGTGTAGTGGGTGTGTGGGAGGGTAGTACTTCTTTATGTGGCTACCATTGACAAGGCTATGCCCTCTCCATCTAGGGTTTCCAGTTCTATATTATCGGTTCAGCTGATGGTGCAAACTCTGAAAGACCCTAACCCCCTAAACTTCATCTTCTGCTTATGGCCTTTTACTAAATACAACAACACTAAGTCACCCTGCTCGAAATCTCGCTACTTAACATGCTTGTCAAACTAGCTTTTTTGTCGTTCCTTTTCACAAATTAGTGCATGGATAGCTAGAAGTTGAGTCTCTGATAGACGTTCTAGCTCGATCAAGCACTCTATCCACGCTTCCTTTCCATCCCATTTTTCTTAGATGGATACTCTCAGGCTAGAAACAAAAAATTCCAATGGTAGAATAGCTTCAGTTCCATAGGTCAGCTTAAATGGAGTCTGTCCCACAGCCGTTTTATAGGATGTGTGATAGGCCCATAATGCTGCCATCAGTTTGTTATCCCAGTCGCTGTGCAAAGCAGAGATTACCTTGGTCAGGACATTCACTAAGATCTTATTTGTTGATTCCGCCTAGTTGTTCCCTTGAGGATAGTAAGGTGAAGACTTCCGATGGATAATCAGGAAGGTAGACAGGAGATGAGCAATCACTTCATTGATGAAGTGCGTGCCTTGATCACTAACTACCTCAATGGGGCAGCCGAATCGCGAGATTACCTGCTTTCAAAGGAACTTGGCAGTGGTTCTAGTGTCATTTTTCCTGGTGGCTCATGCTTTTGCCCACTTTGTGAGATAGTGTATGGCAACTATAATGTACTTGGCCTGTAAGTATTGTGCCGCAAGACTAATTGGTCCAATGAAGTCAATCCCCCATTTTTTGAATGGTTGCCTTGCAATGATTGGGGTTAGCTCCATCTTGTCCTTGTAAACAGGTACCTTGGCTCGTTGGTACTCATCACAGTGCTTCCCTAATCGTACTCCATCTTGGAAAAGAGTAGGCCACCATAGATGAGACTGCAGCACCTTGTGGGTTATCGTGTCTGCGCTGAAGTTTCCTCTAGCAATTCCACCATGTGCCTCTACAAGTACATCATGCATCTCATACTCGCATAGACATCTACGTAGCAATCCGTCTTGCCTTAACCTATAGAGCTGACCTGCTATCAACTGATAGGGGTGTATTTTGAGGATGTCACCTAAGCTGGGCCTTCTTGATAGGTCGTTCCAGTATTCCGTGATCTAATACTTGGACGATGTTGTTTGCCCAATATGGCTATCAAGATTGTGGGAGAGAAGGAAGGAGTCTCACTTGTAGCTTTATTGCTTGCACAATGGGGGAATACGCACACAGGTGGAGGCTGAAAACTGTTTTCCTCTTCTTAGTTGTGTAAGCAAAAAGAACTCAAGTACATAGAAATAGAAGAACCCTATATATGGGTCTCAAACCAAACTCAACTAACTAAGGTGGCATACTAACTGAGCCACGAACTAGAGTAGATAAGGATAGCTATCATCTAGCTATTATTCATGGGTGGTGTACCAACCGCATCTGCAACTAACAAGTCGGTGACATAAATGCACAACGGTCACCGTGGCATATCACGAGTGGAGCTCGATATCTCAACACTCCCCCTCGAGCTCAATCCCAATTCCTGCACACCAAGCAGGTCTCTGAACTTGCGCAGCTTCTCTGCGCCCAATGCCTTCGTGAATATGTCAGCTACCTGATCCTCTGTGCTGACATAAACTAGATCAATAAGACCTAGTAAAACCCTCTCCCGCACATAGTGATAATGCACCTCAATGTGCTTTGTTCTAGCATGATAGACTGGGTTATTTGCCAAGTGTATACTACTCATGTTGTCACAATAAATGACAACTGGCCCATCTGTAGGCTGATGCATATCATAAAGTAGCTTATGCAACCAAGCTACCTCACATGCAGCCATTGCTGCATCCCTGTACTCAGTCTCTGTGTTGGAGAAGGCAACTGTAGGTTGTTTCTTGCTACTCCAAGTGACTGCAGCACTCCCAAAAGAGAACACATATCCACTGGTAGATCGTCTATCAGAAATGTTTCCAGCCCAATCAGCATCAGTGTATCCATGCAACTGTATCTGAACCCCAGTCTGATAAAATAGTCCATACTACAATGTAGACTTCACATACCTGAGTATACGCCTAGCCGCATCCAAATGCGGTTTCCTTGGAGCCTGCATAAACTGACTTACCAATCCAACAACATAGCTCAAATTTGGCCTAGTAATAGTCATATAAATCAAGCTTCCTAATATTCGTCTGTACATAGTAGGGTCTTCCAGAAGCTCACCTGTATCTGCGCTCAGCTTCACATTCTGCTCCAAAGGAACTGAAATAGGCTTACAGCTTGTCATCCCATATTTGGACAGCATGTCCAATCCATACTGCCTCTGCAAGAGCTGTATCCCACTTGGTGATCTAATCACCTCAATGCCCAAGAAATAATGCAGCTCTCCCAAATCCTTCATCTCAAACTTCTGCTTCAATAGCATTTTCACATGAAGGATATCTTCATCACTGTCACCTGTCATAATCAAATCATCAACATAAATGACAAGTAGCATAATACCTTTCTCTGTTTTTCTCACATAAAGTGAGAAATCTGCCTTGGAAATCTGAAAGCCAATAGTGACAAGATACTGTCCTATCTTGTCAGACCATGCTCTAGGTGCTTGCTTCAAGCTATAAAGGCTTTCTTCAACCTGCAAACAAACTCAGGATGAACAGCATGCACATAACCTGGTGGCTGCTCCATATGGACCTCTTCTTGCAAATCACCATGCAAGAAGGCATTCTTTACATCCATATGATGTAAAGACCATCCCTTTGATGCAGCCATAGCAATGACTGCTCTTACGGTTGCCATCCTTGCAACCGGACTGAATGTTTCTTCATAGTCAATGCCATATGTTTGTGCATACCCCTTGACTACTAATCTTGCCTTGTATCTATTCACAGAACCATCTGCATTGTGCTTCACCTTATAAACCCACTTACAACCAATTGCATTCTTACCTTTAGGCAAAGGTACAAATTCCCATGTAGCATTTGCTTCCAAGGCATCCATTTCTTCATCCATGGCTTTCTCCCATTTTTCTTTTCCCATGGCTTGCTCAAAAGAAGTGGGTTCTGGCTCCTGTATCACTTTGACCATATATGCATAGTGAATGGCTGTAAATCCATCATATTTCAGCCTATCCACAGGATACCTAGCTCTGGTAGACCTGCGCAAAGTAGGTTCACTCCCAGGTGCTCTCAAAACATCCCTGGTCTTCCTTACTCCAGGTGTAACAATAGAAGGAATACCCAACTCATCATCAATGCTCTGCTCTGAGCCACTGGATTCACCATCCACATAAGAGTGACCTGCATTCACATCAAACATGGGCTGATCTATCTTCTCTTTTCCTTTTCGTGATACCTGCATACCACTATCTACATTGCTTTGAGAAGATTCTCTTGATCTCAATCTGCTTGTCCATGGCGAAGAATGTGAACCACTGCTAGAGGACGCTCCAAGTCCACTAATATCTTGTGACTGCTGCTGTGAATTCTGTGCAGCATTACCATTTTGTGCATCTACATTATCAATCACATTTACTAGTTTATACCAGCTACTCATCTCATAAAAAACAACATCTCTGCTCACTGTAAACTTACGAGTAGAAGGGTTATAGCATCTATACCCTTTTTGCTGCAGAGAATAACCAATAAAGATGCACTTCTCAGCTTTTGGATCCAACTTGGATCTCAACTCATCTGGCACATGAACATAGGCAATGCAACCAAAAATCTTCAAATGAGAAATATCTGGTTTCCTACCAGTATACCTCTCCTCTGGAGTCATCCCATGTATTGCTGCAGTGGGAGTCCTGTTCATTATGTAGACTGCTGTAGCAACTGCTTCAGCCCAGTAAAAATCTGGCAAGTCTTTTTCGTTGAGCATGGCACGAGATACCTCTCCAATATGCATGTTTTTCCTTTCTTCAATTCCATTTTATTGTGGGGTATGACTGCATGAATATTGCTGCTTTATGCCATGCTCCTGCAGGAACCTTGCAAACTCATTTGAGAGGTACTCTCCCCCTCCATCTGACCTTAGGCATTTTATTTGCAGGCCTGTTTCTTTTTCAACCATAGCTTTAAGAGTTTTGAAATGCCCAGGTGCATCAAACCGGCTCTAAATAGATCATTCTCACTAGACAAGTTAAAGAGATGCGCATCTGGCAAGTCATCTAAGACCCTGTCTAGCAGCTTTGCCTGTGGGTATGCAGAATATATGATCAGCCACGTAATGCTGCTTCCCCTTGTGTAAAACCATAGAGAAATTGAATTCTAAAAGTAAAAGTAACCATCGACCAATGCATCCTATAGCACAAGGTTTGTTAACAAGATAAAGCAATGCTTGATGGTCAACAAAGAAGGTAAAAGGCATAGCCAAAAGATAATGCCAAAATTTCTTTACAGCAAACACCATAGCTAACCCTTCCTTCTCTACAGTGGAGTAGTTCATTTTAGTATCCATGAGTTGTCTGCTAGTAAAGCTCATTGGATAGTCTAAATTTTGTTCACTAGGCTGGCACAACAAAGCTCCCACAACGAATTTTGAGGCGTCAATATGAACGTGGAAGGTTATGGTCCAGTTTGGGGCTCTTAGGATTGGTGCGGTTGTGAGAGCCTTCTTCAACTCTTCATATGTGCATTGGCATTTCTCTGTCTATTCAAATACTGTCAGCAATTTGTAAAGTGGTTGACCGATTAGCGAATAGTTCAACACGAATCGCCGATAGTACTTTGTATGGCCTAGGAAGCTCTGAAATCCCTTGTAATCGATTGGTGGTGAAAGATCGACAATAATCTTGACTTTTGAGAAGTTTGTGGCAATGTTGTTCTTCGACACCACGTGACCTAGGATGCATCCATGCTTTACCCAGAACTCGCATTTCAAGGGGTTCAACGAGAGACAATATAATCTGCATTGTTCAAAGATTGCTCGGAGTTTGTCTAGGTGTTCCTTCCACCTGGAGTGAATACACAGGTCATCAACAAACACTTCTAACTCTCGCCTAAGCATCTCCTTGAATATGGCACACATGAGCCTCTAGAATGTGGCTAGTGCGTTCTTCAGCCCAAAGGGTATGACTATGTAGGTGAAGATGCCTCACTCGATAGCGAACGTGGTCTTATGCCTATCATTCGGATGCACTTGCACCTGATTGCATCCTGAGAAGTCATCCACGAAACTATAGGCCCCTTTACCAGCTACTCTCTCAGGCATATGCTCAATGTATGGTAGTGGAAAATTGTCTCTCTTTGTAGCAGTGTTGACTTTCTAATAATTGACGCACACTCTCTTCTTTCCATTCTTTTTCAGTACAATGAAGAACACAGTATCAGGGTGGCAAGAGAAAACACTGATGAAGCTTATTGTGGATGCAGAATCTGATGAGTTCTTGGAGCATCAATGTGTGGTCCAGACGCCCATGAGATTATGCAGGGTATATCCATATGCATCAAATGTGGTGCAACCAAGGCATAGCTAGTTCTACTGTTGGTATTCACCCATCTGCTGCAGAATAGTTTGTAACAATGAGAACACCTACAAGGCAAGTTTCACCTGATGGGCAAATCAAAAGTTGTGAAGATGTCATCCATTGAAACCTTCAACAGCTCTCTCTCCAGGTGGTATTTTGATAAAGCCACCACAGATTCAGTCTACATAGATACCGATGCACTTAGGAAGTATCATTTTGTAGGCAATGGCCTGATTTAGATGGTGAATGGAAGTTGGTCTTGAATGATTACATGCAGACATTTTACAGCAGAATAAGCCTCAGACACACAAATGGTTGCAGTAGAAACATTGCTTTGTTTGCAGATAAAATAGTAGTAGCAGTAGCAGTGATGCTCCAGCATTTGTAAAGAAATTGCAGATCTCTTCAATGTGAACTGGAATGTATTGCCAGGTATGGAAGACTAGTTGAGTATGCAAAGCCTGCAGTGTGACAAAATCAGCCACTCCCTGGATGCAGGACTTGAAGGTGAATCCGAGTGTCCAGGAGATCTTTGTGATACATCCATCCCACAGATTACAATCGAAATTTGAAATGTCTTTGGCACTTATCTCTGACTGGTAACTTGGGTGCAATATGGGCTCTCAGGCTCTTCTGTTGGTAGTGCACAAGACAACAAGGAGGCCTTTCCTTAGATCTGTTTGGAAAACAATCTTTCAGAAAATGAGGAAGAAAGAGACTTCGTCCAATATCTGTGTAGATTTCAGAGGTTGGGCAAATAACCCCAAGTCAAATGCAAGATTAGATGGAAGGGAGGATCCAGTTTTGATCTGGAGAGGGAAAACTAGCTTTCTTAACCACTGGTGATCAGCTCTCTTTCTACAAGCTGTTCCTACTGATCACTGAGCCTTTGAGCTAGGGCTCACACATTTGGTAGTTGTATCCACAGTAAGGAACGTATTGTCATCTACCAGACTTAGGAATCTATCATCACCATCAATTTGGGCAGAGCATTGCTGGGGCAGCTGCTGTGTGCATGACAGTAGGGGGAAGATTCAGGCCTAGAGCTACAGGCTGTTATGTAACATCAAGGTCTTGTAACCTCCAAAGTACTTGTTGTTTGTCAGTTTCAGAAGGTCGGACAACACTACCAATATACACATTTTAATTCTCTGGATGGCATTTCCATGACATATGCTCAGTTTTTATTGTTGCCATAGCTGTTAACCAGGCTTTGGAATCCTTGCTCACCTGCACAGTGGTCGCCTCAAGCAAACCATCACGAAAAACTATTGAAGCATTTTTCTGCAACCATGTGGCATGCCATTCATTTGAGTTAACTGTTGTCGGAAATTTCAATTGTGTGTCAGGGGACTCCACTAAAGCTTTGTCACAAGCCTTCTATGCCTTGGTGGGTTTACTTGAAGCAGCAGGCAGACCATTATGATTTGGTTGCATCTGTTCCTTTCTCAAACAATGCTAGGTAATCTGAGTTTCTGAATGAGGCCAAAGGAGCTGGCTACGCAATGAAAGCGGGTCTATCCTGACCTGCAATAATCACACAAACACTTTGTTCCTCTCCAGCAGGAATTCAAGATTCCATAGCTCCCCGGAGATTGTCAAATGAAGTTGTTGGATGAGAAGGTTGCCCTTCTTCAATGGATTGCTATTGCTGTCCATGTCGCCTTCTTGAGGAAAGTCTGAGCCAGGAATAATAGCTAGGATAAAGAAGCATGCGTAAGCTAACAAGGCACACCACGATCACAAAGAGGGCTAAGAAATAGTCCTTCACAGGGTATGACTGAGTGCAGATCTTCTGATCAGTGGAGCAGACAATATTGGATGACATAGCCCAAGGTCTTTTCTTCTAATTAGTGGAGCAAATAGTATTGGATGACATAGCCCAAGGTCTTTGATATTTTGGATATCGAGACACAGAGCATGAGATAAGTTCCACCAGATTTTCTGCTGAGAGACCATCCTTTGAAACAAAGAAGGGCAGGTTCAAATGTTCCGCATCCAAGAACACATGACTAATGACTCATTCTGAGTAGCAGTAACTCCAAAAAAAAAATTCTGAGCAGCAGTAACACCAAAAAAGATTTCACAATAGGCTTTCCAACATCTTCACTGTTGGACTCCACACGCACGAAGGTTACCTTTCCTTTGAATGATTTGGCAGCTTCTTCATATGCTGGCAGAATTTGCATATGGCGCTTCACAGGCTACTCCACATAGGAAGGCCTTAGTGAGTTGTGGTACACCAATGTGATCTGTCGAGTGTAAGCTGATGCAATCAGTCATGCACCACTTGAAGAAACATCAAGTGCAGCAGCTGTAGTTTGTAGAGAGCAAGACCCAAGTGATAGTAATGAGGAAGCATTCATGTAAAATGGTAAATTCAAGATGGAATATCTTTATGCCATGCTATCCTATGATGATTTTATCTCCAGCTATAAGTCGTGATGCTTTTCTGTCTTTTCTGTCCAGAAGTACCTATATAGGTACTTTGTTCCTGTGTATAGGTACTTTGTTTTTTGTCAAAAACTATCCAAAATTACCTTGCATAGGTACTTATTTCCTGTTAATCATTATCTACCATTCAAAACGACCTTGTGTAGGTACTTATTCTTCTATCTAGAACTAGCTATAAGCATAGTATCTTTAACATCCCCCCTCAAGTACAGAAGTGTACTTGCATACACCAAGCTTATTCCTGAAAATGGTGAACTTATATGGCCCAAGTGGCTTTGTGAAGATATCTGCAATTTGATCATGTGTGGAGTAGTGAATCAAATCAATTTTTTGATTCAAGACTTTCTCTCGAGTGAAGTGGTAATGTATCTCAATGTGTTTAGTCCTGGCTTGCAAGATAGGATTATTAGCAAGGTCGATACTTGAGAGATTATTACAAAAGACTTCATTTGGTCCTTCAAATGGTATACCAATATATGCAAGCATTCTTCTCAACCATACAACCTCACAAGTGACATTAGCTGCTCCTCTATATTCAGCTTCTTCAGTAGATAACAATGCAATTGTGGGCTGCTTCTTACTTGACCAAGTAATTATACCACTTCCCAATGAGCAACAATATCCTAAAGTAGACCTTCTATCCTCAATATTTCTAGCCCAATCAGTATCTATGTATCCAAATAACTTCAAGGCTAAAGTAGAGTTATAATGCAATAAAAAATCTGAAGTACCTTTGACATATCTCAGGATCTGCTTGGCTACAATCGAGTGAGTTTGCTTTGGTTCTTGCATGAACTGGCTGACAACACTTACAGCAAAGGCAAGCTTAGGTCATGTTATGATTATGGACTGAACTGAGTAACCAATAAAAATGCATCTTTGAGATTTAGAATCAAGTTTCCTTCTCAACTCATTGTCAATATGCATGCATGCAACACAACTAAATACTCTAAGATGAGATACATTCGGTTTTCTACCTATATATGCCTCTTCAGGAGTGAGATTTATAAGTGCTTCTATAGGACTTCTATTCATGAGATATCCAACTTTATCCCAATAAGCATTCAAAAGATTAGCATCATTTAAGATAGACCTAGCATGCTCAACAATAACTCTTTTTTTTCTCTCTTCAACCCCATTTTGCTGAGGGGTATACTTGCAAGTGTATTGCCTTCTTATGCCATGTTTCCAACAAAATTCTTCAAACTCATTTGAGATGAACTCCCCCCCCTCCATCTAATCTTAAAACCTTGATATATGCATTACATTTCTTCTCTACCATTGCTTTGAACTCTTGAAATGCTTTTGATTTCAACTTGATGGGATAAATCCATACCTTTCTTGATAAGTCATCAACAAAGATGATAAAATACTTACAGCCACCTAAAGATGTTGTTTGGGCTGGCCCCTATATGTATGTATGGATGATTTCAAGTCTTTGCTTTGCTCTATATGTACTTTTCTTGAACCTTATTCTTTGTTGTTTCCCAAAGTAGCATGTGGAACCTGTATGGCTATCTTCATTGAACTGGAGTATGGGTAGCCCTTCAACTAGGTTCTCTCTCTTCAAATGCATGATGCTTTTGTTGTTCATGTATCCAAATCGTCTATGCCATAATGTCATTGAGGTAGAGGGAGTCTTGCTAGAGTAGTTTGCTTGATGAGGGGTAAATGTCTTTATTTAAAAAAACCTTTTAATCTTCTCTCCTTGTGTAACTAGTTTGCCATTCTCTTAAACTCTTGTACAAAACATCCATTTGGATTGAATCTAACTTCATGTTCTTGCTCAACAATATGACCAATTAAAAGTAGATTCTTAGTAATGCTAGGGACTAAACAAACATTAGACAAGTCTTTTACCTTGCCCGAGGACATTTGAATGGGAATAGTGCATTTTCCTTCAATAGTGTGCTATGAATCATGTCCTATGGTTGCTATTTGTGTTGTATTGAGGGGCTGAACTGAATTAAACCATTCAAAGTGATGAGTCAAGTGATTAGAGGCTCCAAAATCCATGTACCATTCATCTTGTAGTTGCTAATTTGAGTGGATCACACAAGTGGATATGAATACTTGCTCACCACCATTGTTGGGCTAATTTGAGTGGATCACACAAGTGGATATGAATACTTGCTCACCACCATTGTTGGGCTAATTTGAGGTGGATGCCACGTAGTTGGTATTTGAAGCTCTTCCATTGGTGGTTGGTCCATTGTGAAGTAGGGGCCTTTTTCCTTGTTTTTGATAAGCCAACTTCTTTCTACAATCTCTTTCCCAATGGCCTTCATAGCTGCAATAGTTACATTTGCCTTGTCTTCTTGGTGAATATCATCTTCCTCTTGGTTGCATATGGCTGCATCTTCCTCTTTAGTTGGTTGTTGATGTGTATTGATTTGCTGAATATTCATCTTGGTTTTGAAATCTTGAGTTGTTGGTGAAATGAGTTGCTCTTCCTCTTCCATATCTTCCTCTTTTGGTTGCTCTTCCTCCTCTTACCATTGCAAGGGCTGATTCTTGTTTATTGCAGAAGGGCGTGTCTTCCTTGAACCTTTCTTCTTCTTCAATAAGAAGGGCTTTGAGGTCTTCAAGTGAAGGAAATTTTTCCCTCACACCAATAGAAGTGACAAAGTGCTTGTACTTTTTCTTCACACCTTTGAGAATAACCTGTGAGATTTGTTCCTCTTTGACAGTCTCAACCAATGCAGTTAGCTTATCCTCAATGTCTTTAATCTTCAGCAAGTAATCATGTACACTTTCATTTGAGTTTTTAGATATTTCATTTAGCTTAGACTTCAAATGCATTACTCTAATGGTGCTCTTACTCTCCAACATCTTTGCTAAGATGTCCCATGCCTATTTTGCACTTGTTGCATGTCGAATGTAGCCAACCATGTTATCACTTACATTGATGTTGATGAACCCTTGAGCTTGGCTTGCTCTTCTATCCCAATCATTTCTTGTTCACCTCCATGAGATGGTTTGACTTTTTCACCCGTAACAATCTTCCACATGTTCTTAATCATTAATAGAGTTTGCATCTTGAATTTCCATGTACTATAATTGTTTTTGTCTAGTTTTCTTACATCACCTAGTAGGGAGATATCATTTGGAGCCATTTTAGATGATGAGATATCTAAAGAATAATATTTTTTGAAGGTGTGTGGAGGAAATATGCTAGGAATAACCTCTAGCCAAGAGCTAGGAAGAGTCCCTCTAGCCTCTTGTTGATTCTGAGTGAAAGAGAGGGAGTGATGATTCTAAATAGAGGGCTGAAAGATGACTAAGCTCTGACACCATCATAAAATTTTGGAAATGAGATGCACAACACTTCAACTAACTTACTTGAAAGAAGATGATAAGAAGATAACACAGAAAGTTGATTGGAATAAGCTCACAACTAAGTAGACGTCAGTGGAAGCAAAGAATGTGTAGTAGAAATGATTGAATACACTCAGGAAGACAATGTATTGGTTCAAGATAAGAAGTACAATGAGTTGTTGAGACTTGCTCATTATATAATAGTGGTTGTCAAAGAATACTTGCTATTTGAAATCTACAAATCAGTAAATTTTGATTCAAAGTTAGGTGAAGTAAAATCTGGTCAATCCGACTGGTGGGGATATAGATCATAAGTAGGGGAACAACTTCTTAGAAGACACCAAGTTGTTCCAGTGGGGCTAGTTTATTCCAGATCTACCCTGGAAGTTAGCTGTATCCTACAGCCTGAAATGTAGGAAAAATAGTCAAGTTGTTGATAAAAGTTAGGCCTAGAATATTGTTCTTTGACCATACAAATGTAAAATGGAAAATCCAAGATGGAATATCTTTATGCAATGTCATCCTATGATGATTTTATCTCCAACTATAAGTCGTGATGCTTTTCTGTATTTTCTGTCTAGAAGTACCTAGTCTGTCCAAAAGTACCTATACAGGTGCTTTGTCCCTGTGCATAGGTACTTTGTTCCTATGCGTAGGTACTTATTTCTTATCATTCATTATCCACCATTCAAGACTACCTTGCGTAGGTACTTATTCTTATATCTAGAACTAGCTATAAGCATAGTACCTTCAACAATATGGAACTTAGACAGTAACTGAATTCAACAGCTATTCTAGAATATGAGTAAATTTAGGATAGTCTATACTATAGTCTTAGAGTTGTGTAATATCTCGGGATTTTAAGAGTTTTACTTGTCTCTCGCATCATGTGGGACACAACTATCCTGGGTTTTCCTTTATATCTAAAAACGTTATTTTGAAGGTTGAAGCATTATTCTCAATTCAAATTCTTCTTCCTTCACCTCCTCTGTGCATGAAATACCTCCTTGGGACTTTTATATTCTCACCCACCCCTCCACATGGAAACATGTGTTAGTAGATGCAAAAGTTAGAAGTTAAAGGTTAGTAAGGTTTTTATTTAAAAAAATTAAACATTTTAAATAATGAAAGGTTTAAGCTTACCTGAGAGTCGTGTGGTTGTCTCGACATCATCTTCAATTGCCGCCACATGTCAATGTCATGATCATTATCATTATCATTATCAACATCACGATCCGAATCAATATCAGGTCTGGCATCATTGACACCCTCCTCATCTTCTCAATTATTATCAGGCAGTTATAGAAGCCATGCAGGCACATGCTAGGACACATGGTGGGTTATAGGTTAGATGAGATGGCTGAGGTAGAAGATGAGAGGGAGGGTAAACACCCCCCCCCCCCCCCCCCCAAGAGCCTATATAAAGCCTTATAATTAAAACCTTATGATGCACTATTTTTTTGATAGGATGGCGATGTCATTCTAATACATTGCCGTGATGTCATTCTAATACATTGCCGCGAGAGAGAGAGAGAGAGAGAGAGAGAGAGAGAGAGAGAGAGAGAGAGAGAGAGAGAGAGAGAGAGAGAGAGAGAGAGAGGGAGAGAGGGAGAGAGGGAGGGAGGGAGGGAGGGAGGGAGGGAGGGAGGGAGGGAGGGAGAGGGAGGGAGAGCGGCCAAAGGAGCTACTAGACTGGATTTCACAAAAACTGGCAGTGAAGTTTATGTATTGGAAGACGCAAGCGTGGCCATTCCATGTCCGCCTCAAAGTGGCTCTGACAATTATGCTTCCAATGCTCACATATTTCTTGCCATTGTTGCCGTGGACTCCTACTACTTTGAAGGCTCTCACTCACCCCACTCGTTTCATGTTATGGAAGAAGGACTCATTACAAGCAGGTATTTCGTGGATTTCATGGCCACATACATGTGCCCCTAAACGCATGGGTGGTGGAGCTATTTTGGATGCTGAAACTCATATGCTGGCTCTTCGTTGGTCTCTTTTTCGTGCCATGTGTGTGGATCATCACCCGTGGACCATTATAGGCTGTTATTTTCTTGAGGACAGCGGGCTACCCTTGCCACTCGCAATGTCTTCACATCGTTTCGTACTGCCAGGAGACTTTTCAGGATCCCGCGCGAATACCGTGATTTATGGGAACAGCTTTTGTCAGACGTGCTTCGGGGTAGGCAACCCTTTCCTGCCCTGGTTGTGGATCGTCCTTGGCAGGATTGGGACCTTGCAGGCCGTTGAGTCTGGAAAACGCCTCTGCTACCCAGGTGTATCATCTTCTCATTAAAGATCATCAATGGGTGTGAAAGCTAATACTGTATGGGGATTGCGGAAATCTCAGTTGTGGTGGAAGGCAACTGTGATGGAGGGCTGGTTGAATAAGACACCTTTCAAATGCAAGGTCTTTCTTTGGCGGGTGATGATTGGTGGTCTTCCTCTTGCCTCGGCCCTTTCCAAGCGTAGAATCTCGACTGGCAATTGTTTCTTCTGTACCACTACTGTGGAATCGGCCTGACATCGATTTCTTTCTTGCCCGCTCGCCAAGAAGATCTAGTCACTCTTGTCACAAGTTTGGCGCACAGTGGTGGGGTCCTCTCTAACTCCTTTCGATTGGATTTTTGTACGCTCAAACTACCCCACACCACCACAGTTGCATATGAAGATCTTATTCCACTTTTCCAGATACTGGGGATGCTGGAACATTTGGACCACGCGGAATGCCTTTCTTTTTGATTCGGCCTCTAATGTACAGAGACACATTGCTCGGCTTAAAGGTCTCTTGCATTGGCAGATAGATCTCATTAGGCAAGCGGACTTGCTCCCTCGGGAGGATTTTCTTCCCTCGCATATGGCAATTTCCTCTGCGTCTTTGCCATGATTTGTGTAACTTTTTCGTGGCTCAGTACTGGGATTTTACACACGTTGGCCTCGACCCCTCGTGTATTTTGTAATCATGTAATCATGTAAACTTGTACCTTACCTTTTACGAAAAAAAAAAGAGAGGGAGGGAGAGGGATAGAGATAGAGATATAGGGAGTTTGAGAGAGAAAGAGATAGTGAGAGAGAGATAGGGATCGAGAGAGACTTAGAGAGATTGGAAGAGATAAAGGGAGAGGTGAGGATGAGAGAAGAAGCCTTTCAATGGCCTTAACGTCTCTTCCCATCACTATCACACTTATCTCCATCCGAAGCTCGACTCTCATCATCGACATCCTTAATGCCATTGGAATCCAAGTGGAATCATTCGAGTCTGACAAAGCTATCTTAGTCATGCGATCTCCCATGGTGCCAAAAAGAAGGAGCTCGAGAGTCGTGGGTGTGACAGGAGCTGCGGGATCATTAGGAGCAATTAGAAACGTGGGCAAAAACACAAGCAACACTCCGCTTCTGGTTGCTCAGACCAAGGTTCTATGTTGTCTAATGATTGAGTAACATGCATAGAGAAGTCCCTAATTTGGAAAGGTTAACTTTGTATCACGATAGAAAAAGCTGCATTGACGTCATGCGTACAGTATGGAAAATTAAAAGTCATGCATATATTATGTAATGCATAGAAAAACTGCATGGAACTATGCATAAGAAGAGTAGTTAGGATTTCTCTTTCCATAAGGGAATAGTGGTTACATCTCTTCATTGCATTCATTGAATAATGGTCCTGCATCATCTGAAAGCTTAGGATTGAGATAACTCGTCTTGCATCAATTACCTTAGGAAAAAGGAAGATAAAGGATAGGCTAAAATTCTACATAGTATCGCATTAAATTTTCATGGTCTTGAATTCGCATTAAAGATTAATGGTGTTGCATTTGCATGAAAGGTTAAAGGTCTGCAATCACAAGAAAGGTTAACTATCTCGCATTGGAATGATAAATAGAACTGATTTTGCATTAAAAGATGGAATGGATGTTATTGTTTGCATCCCATGATGGTTAGACCTCATCTTAGTTTTTTTGTCTTGTAATTCATAAAGAAGTTAAGTTTTTTTTTCGTGTGCAAGTAGGATAGGTTACCTACGACTCACTCTAGTAGAGATACAATCTGATCAATGAATGATCGCATAGTTACAAATAAAGAAAGGATCCAAATACCCACCCACACTGATAGAGAATAGCTATCTTTAGGTAAATATGAGGCAAACCATCTTCATGGTTGAGGAACCAATCATTGATAATTCCTTGTGCTATCATACGCTAAGGACTCTCAAGGAAAAGGTTTGATCAAACAAGTCAAGGACTTGTTAGGGAATCACTCTAATAAAATGGGCTTAGATTGGGCATAAGTTCTAGAGGGACTGTATAAGATCAAATAAACTGATCTAAAAGGATCCTTGTTCAAACAAAAGCTACCTCGACTAAATCCTATCAATTTCTTGATAAGTTGAGTAACCAATCAAAGTTTGAGTGGAGGGTAAAAAGAACCTAAAAGGGAATAGGTGCTTGCAAGATAACAATGTTAAGAACCTTGGTAAATAAACTGAAATCCACATAAATCCCAAGGGGAAGAGCGAACTCAAGGGTAATTGATTATCGTATCTGCTTTACGTATTATTTTAAGAATATTGTTTGAGTTGTTGAACTAGTTTATTGCTTTGGGAAAAGAGATGGTCTTCCCTAGACGAGACCAGTTGGTTGGGAAGCAAAGTGATTGGTGGATTGATAGAATGAATATTTTCCAGTTGTTAAGGATAGGTTGATTGCCTTGGTTGTGTTTGGATTTTGATGGAATCTTAAAAGGATTAAAAGGAAGGATTGCTCTAAACCACCCCCCAGTCTAGTTGCATAACCCTACACCAAGGGGGTCAAAATTTATCGCCTTGATGAGCTTGGGACCGCTACCCATGAGAGCGAATGGTCACTCCATAGGGAGCCATTAGGTAGGAGGAGGTGTGGTTCCAGGGGGCTCTGGCTGTAAATTCCTCTACGCTCCTAGGATCTGTCTAACCCCTACATGACTCAAGATGGGATCTTGGAGGTCCTAATACTAGTTAAGGACTAAATCTTGGTGGGATTAAACCTTCGGGTGATTAATTCCATGGGAGGGAAAGAAGGAATGATAATGCTTCTGTGTAGATGGAAGCGAAGTTGTAATAAGAAGATAAATGAAGGAATTATCTAGAACTGCTTGACAAAGGACTATCTTACCTTGTTTTTGTGTCAGTGCCTTAATTTAGTGAATGAACCATATGTATAAAAGGCCTAATTAAAGAAGTTGTTTGTATGTGTTCCATATAATTATGGTAGTAATTAGTTAACTAAAGATGATCCATTTTAACCCAAGGAAGCACGAGGATGTGATTCCCGACGGATCCACCCTATGGTAGGGTGGTCCTCCCTGTTAGCTAGGACCTTCTTTTTAAGAATTACATTTTAGGTTAGGAATTGTGATGACCAATGTAAGAAGTTTGATAGAACCCTGGACTCCATGTCGGTTTAGGGGACCGGAGTGAGACTATGGCTAATGGGCAGAGGGGTTGACATGCTGTACTCCCCCTCGTTTCTCACTCGCTTTGAACCAAGTGCGACACGGGTCCACTTTGGTTCGGATACTCTATGCAAAGTGGGACACTTAAAAGTTTGTGCCCAATGCTCAACAATGGGACATTAGATGGACTTCTATTCTTCCACGAGTTGCAACTATATAATGGCTCAACTACTTAGCTTGCATTCCAAACTCCAAGGCATTGTGCTCACTTTTGCACTTCCAACACAATCAAGAAAATCAAGCAACTAAAGAGACCATAGTAGACTCACCTTCTCACCTTTGTGTGTTGTAGTCCAAATGCCGTAGAAGCTTTGTTTGTGGCCACATGATTCATGTAGTGCTCCTTGATTTGAAACTCCACTCCTCCACATCCGAGTTGATCCACAATAGCTCCACCAAAGAGAGGAAATTCAGAGAAGACAAAGAATAAGAAAGGTATGGAGAAGATCTTCTCCAACCATTCCTCACTCTCTTGCACATGCCCTCACCCTCATGACCTCTCACTCTACTTCTCACCCTCCAAGCTATGGAACAAGAAGGGAATGACGAGAAGGAAATTCAGAAGAGAAGAAGATATTCGCTCTCCAAGTCCCTCACTCAAGGTCTCACTCTCACCCTCACTCTCTTCCTCACTCTCAACTATGGTGCACAAAAGAATAAGATAGAAGAGAGAGAAGGGCTTCTCTCAAAGTGCCTAGAAAAGAGTGATGTCTCTATTTACTTTTTTTGCTTTTATAAATTAGAGTTAGGATTAGGGTTTCCACCCAAAGTTGGGTACCCTACACACTTTTGGGTTTTTGAGTGGTCCTCTCTTGATATATGTATATAGCTTAGGTTAGTTAGATCTAGTATAGACAAAAGTGAATAAAAGGTGCAACCCTTACATTTAGTGCAAGTCTTCTAACCTATCTCTAGGAGATATTACAACTTGTGCAAAACTAATCCCGAATCTCAAATAATATTACAATAATAAAACTACTCTTTCATTCACAAGAAATAAATAAATTAAATTAAAATTTCACATTATGGATGGATATTGCCTAAGGTAATATATTGAAGCCCAAAAAATAATCCGTCACTTTAACTTTTCATCCTTCTTCGCTCCTTAAGGGTAAATTACCCCCCTAGTAGAGGAGTGCAAGGCCCTTGGTACTCATCATCAGACGTAGCATGCTATAGCTTGCATCGTAGATGTGGAATGTTGGAGATGGTTGTGATGTGGTTTGTTGGAGGAGCGATGGTGATTGTTTGCTAGTGAAGATGAAGAATACTTCTAGTACTTTGGTAGGTGGTGGTTGATGTTGTGGTTGGTTATAAGTTACCGTGCGATTGTTAAGTGTGTGCACATGTTTACATAGGCTACCACACATATAATGTTAGGTTTTGAGTGCTTTAGACACTTCATCCTTGGCTCTCTTTTTCTTTTTCTAAGAGGTGTGGTATTGAGTGGCTTTCGATTCTCCTCTTGAGCCTTGAGCAATTCCTTAACTACTTTCTTGCTTTCCCCACTAGGGTTTGTGATTCAATCCAAGCATTAGGGGAGTTTTGAGGTCTCGAAAATGCCCTGTAAGAGATCCTAGAGAGAGAAAACAATTTAAGAAATAAAATCATTTTATAGAATTTTTAAAAGGTTTATATTTTGGTAAGTTAAAATATCAAAATTCATTAATAAGTCATTTTTGTGATATTCTCGCGGTCACATCAAATCTAGAAAACTAGGTTGCCATAAAGTTGGCAAGGTTGTCATAATGAAGATCTTACCTCTCCTCATTAAAGTGAAAAGTAATATTCAATTTGAATTTTGTTGGATACTCGATTACCTCCCTCCATCGTTTCTCTCTTCTTCTTTTCTCCTCCTTAGTAGTCTCTTCTTTGTTTTCGTTCTTGCTTCTACTCATATCCTTAGCTATGGATCAATTACCCAATGATCTTTGTAACTCAGCTATGGATCAATCATCCAATTATCTCTGTAGCTCTCATAAAAGACCTCTCTATCATCTTCATATTGAGTTGGATAGTGAGTATGAACCAATAAGAAAGAGAACAAAATCTATCACGGTTACAGAGTCTATGAAACATATACTGAGGTTTGAAGGAAAGAAGAATATTGATCTGTGGTTAGATGGAAAGCTATATCCCAAAGATCCTAGCAGAAATAGCACTCCTCCTTTCTATAATAGCTCATTATTAATGAGGTTTATTGGTGATGGCTACAATGGATTTTTAGGTTATACACTTAACCTTGTTGTAGAAAAGGATATCCTTGGACTAGAGAATCATCTTTTGATGAAACACAATATAGAGTTGTTGCAGAAGCTAGAGGATTGTCAACAAAAAATTCATTCATTGGAAAAGCGTATCAAAGCTTATCAACGAAAGCAAACTTTATTAGGCCATCGAAATCGACAAAGAGCTCTTAAAAATATTGAGAATCTCAAACGAGGAGGAGGAGGCTATGGTAAAAGAATCCAAGCAGCAATGTATATTTTTTTTCACTTGAAAAATCTTAAATATGGCTTTATTTAAATTACTTGCATTGATTTGTGATGTTAATTTTGCTTAGATATCTTCTACAACCAAATGCAAGTGAAAGAGATTCTTTAAAAGCAGCTCAGTTTTATTATCATCTTCGTCCTTCAGTAATTTCAAAGGATATTTTGGAGAATAAGAAATTTAAAAAGGCAAAGAAACAATGCTTGGAGTCATTTGTAAAGGATCATTCTTTGGATTCAGAGTTAGTACAAAAGACACTGTATAGTATTGGTATCAGTCAAGATGCTTATATGCAACTTTTCCAGCTTTTACAATCAAATATGAAGCAAGGACATATACGGAATTGCATACTTCCGTAGCCATTTGTGGTTAGGACTATCAGACAAAGAGTTAATAACAAAGTGATAGGGATTCTAGGTGAGTCTTTTCATATCAAGGCTACCTTCAAGGGCAAGAAAAAGGAGGTTACATTCAATGCATTTAACAATATTTTCCTTGACTTGCCCACCCTACAATGCTTAATGATCAAATTTTATGACTTGTCAGGTAGAGGCACAGGGAGTGGCTAGATTTGTGATTAAACTTGATGAAAGTGAGATTTTGAAATGTAAAAAATTGGAGAGAATCTCTATCACCTTGATGAATAGAGCACTTTCGTCAGGTCATTGCAATCACTCAACATCATTTAGTGTTCAATCTGAATATAACATCTGGTGGCTAGGAGCATTTGAGGTAGATACTGAGAATTTTGATATATTATATTGGGTTTTATCAAATATCAATACCTAATGTTATTCAAAGGCAACAAGCAGGAGAAGAGCTATTTGTTGAAGGATTTGGGAACTACAGGATTGAGTGGCACATAGCTGGTGACCTAAAGACACTCAAATGTATGTATAATGTATCAAAAGGAGCCAACTCGAGATCTCCTTGCTTATACTGCATGTCACCAGCTGCAAAATTAAACTCAAGCAATTGAAATAGAGCTCCCTCTAGGCACAATAAGGATCCACAGTTTAAACTAGTCTTGGGCATTCCTTTAGCGAATGCAAATATTTGTACACTTCATGCACTTTGGAGGATAATTGAAAAGCTTGTTCATCTCTATATAGGATTTGCATGGAAGTTGAAGCCATTATCAACTAGAACAGATGCTATAACAAAGGTTGAAAAAGTTCTCTCTGCAATTGGTTTGCATGGTGGCATGTTGTTATTGAACTGGATCTTCAAAAGTCTAAGGATGGTAATTGTGTCCCAAAAAAACCATCTATTGGTGGAGTGAAGGCTAGAAGGTTTCTAGGCTTTCATGGGAGACTTGGCAAGATAAACTCAAGAAATGGTGGCTCAACTATTAAATTTAATCAGTGGAAATCCCTACATAATGCAGTTAAGGATCACACTGATAATGGACAAGCTCGGAATAGAAAAGCTAAAGTTTGGGAAACACTAGACAAAGTGTTTTTTATTGTGATAAGACTGAATGGAATGACGATGATCTCAAAGACTTTAAAAACCAATTGAACCTTTTCAAAAAGGCGATGGACAGAAGCTTGGGGTGATCAACACTTTACTCGCTATATGGTAAGAAGTTTGTATATGTTTGTTTCTTCATTGTCGAACTCATATAATATTTTTTAATAACTTTCTTTATTTTTTGACTATGCAGCATATTCTATACAACCATGCTCCATACTTTATTAAACAATATGGTTCTCTATCTATCCGGTCAACCCAAGGTATGGAAAAATCACATTATCAAGCAAGAACAAAATATTTCAGACACACAAGACATGGAGGTGGAAGACACAAAGCCAACAGTTTATTAGAGGTCTTTCAATGGTTCTATCGACAAATCTAGCATAAATTCAAGCTTAAAGATACAACCACATCAAGCAATACATCATATTTAGCAAGGACTATACAAATTGTTACCCAAAGAAGAAAAGACAGATATTTAAATTCTTGCGCAAAGAAAAGATTTACAAAATGGTTACAAACCAAACAAAAAGTTGGGAAAATCTGGGTTTCAAGAAACCCTTCATCTTTGGCATCTTCTAGTCTGATTGTGTTGCAGAAGATTCATTAGTTTCAGGCACCTCGACAGGGCCTCTAGAGGAGTCCTTAGTTTCAGACACCTCAACAAGGCCTTCAGAGGAGTCCTTGGTTTCAGGTAGCTTGACAGGGCCTCTAGAGGAATCTTTTGTTTCATCCCACTTAATAAGACCTCTGTATTTCAAAAACTCTTGTTTTCGATAGCCTGGAAGAAGCTTCAAATTCTTACTATCTCCTACATAAGAGAGAAAATAGGAGCCAAGAACTCCAAAATATCCAGCTCTACATCCACTGTATTTAGGCATGAAGCCATCTCCACTAAAATGATCTTGTCCAAACCTCTGCTGAAAACTTGAGATCCAATTACCTTTGAGATAGCTCTCAAAGCCATCATTGGTAGACTTGGAGAGCTTGAAAATCTACTATGATATATTACAATTGTTTGATTGTTTAAGTTTCCAATATAATGGCCAAGGCTTTGATTTTTCCCAAGCTTCATTGGCCTAGAGCCCTTGGCCCTTCCAAGAAAGTTGTCCAGATCTTCAATCTCAATCTACACAACAAACCACAATAGTATAAGATATAAGATATTTATCTATAATGATGTTAACCCTCAAACGAACGAAGGTGGAAAATCCGGAAAAGCTAAAGCAGAAGACAAAGACAAAGGCCAAGGCAAAGAGAAACGGAAGACAAAGACGCACAAGGAGAAGAGTACTAAATAAGGGAGAAAGGCGCACAAGGAAAAGCGCAAGTCAAAACTAAATTTGTAAAAGAGAGCAAGCGCATCATGGTTTAATTCAAGGAGCGTCGGGCTCTCACCCGTGCAATTTGTAAATGTAGACGGACGGTGGAAAGAAAGCTAGGAAGATAGAAGGACAGTGAAAAAAAGGGCCTAGGCTACGGCCGGCCATGTAAAAAAAAGGGAAAAGGGGATGACCGCCCAAAAGTGATTTTGAGTTTTGTATATAAAGTTGAAAAGTGAATGAGAAGCTCATTCTTGTGTGTGGCCAAAAGTAGCTTTCCTCTTCTTCTTCTTCTTGCTTGCTTGAGCTTGTGCTTGAGAGAGGGAGTGTGAGAGTGTGAGGGAGTGAGCATTGAGGGTAAGGGACCGAGGAGGAGAAGCTCTCCCTCTTCTCCTCTCTTCTTCTCTTATCTTCTCTTCTCTTGTCTTGCTCGCGGCAATGGAGCTTGGAGCTTGGAGCGGGAGGATCAATCTTTCTTGAAGCTTGCCCTTGGATCGTGGAGCTATCGGAGTGCGCGGGAGAGGAGGTAACTCAAGCGGCACGGAGGTAAGCTCACTACACCCGTAGGTATGGATGGCGCGTCGGTTATGTGAGAGATAGCCCATTAGTGCTCGGCTTGGAACGCTTGAAACAATAAGCAATCCGTGGGTCTTGCTAGTTGAGCGAAAGCTCCCACATTTTGGTTCCGTTGCCGGGACCAACGGATTCAAGCCTTGAGTGCTTGCGTGCTTCGAATCGAGCATCAAAGTAAGGGTTTCCCCGAACCGATGCTTGAGATAGGTAGGAAGTGAGGGGATTGAAGATAGTATTTAATCTCCTTGGCAAGTAGGTTTTTGTTTTGTTTGAGGTTTATCTTGTGAGATGGAGTAGTGTAGGTATTTACTTTGTGATTTGGATGCATTAGAGTAGGAGAAAACAAAGAAAAACAAAGAAAATCAGCATTAGGGTTTCTGTTGTCAAAACAGGGAAAGAGGGTTTGATTTGCTTTGCCGATTTGCATTTTGGAGTTTATTGGCTATTCCAAGTATATACAACTCTTCCCCTCTATCCATAGCTTTGATCTGGAGATATGTATGACAGGCTGTGACCTAAATCGTGTGATGTGGGCGATTTATCATCGCGCCGGCAAAAAACGCTCCGCGCTCGGCGTGTCTGAGTGACGGCGATTCTGGGCCGAGTCCCGGAATCGGCCCTCGGTCCACTACCACTCGGATCACTTGACTCGGCCCGTCCGAGCGACCCACTCGGCCCGGCCGACTCGGCCCAAAAACTCATTCGGCCCGTCTGAGCAACCCACTCGGCCCGGCCGACTCGGCCCTTGGACATTCCGATTCGGACTAGCCGAATTTGACATTCGGACCAGTCACATTCGGCCCTTCCTACTCGGCCCTCGGACGGTCCGAATCGGGCATTCGGCCCCTGTAATTTGGACCTGTTGGGCCGAGTTTAGATTTTCTCAAATTTTAACCTGAAGACAGTGAAATTAACTGAGAAACCATACATAGCCGAAACCATATCATAGATCGATCATTGGGCTGAAACTTAGAGCAATTAGTTCAAAATTTGACTATAAACGGTCCTCCAAATTGCGCATGGTGTTTACCGTCACGGCCCTGCGGGCCGAGGGGGACTGCCCCCCCGGATCCTCGCAGAGGGGGCTCTGCCCCCTCCGCACCTCCCCCGAGTAGGTTGAAGAGAAAACGTGCGCTGTGACAGGTCCTCCAAATTGGACCCTAGTGTAGCAATGGCTCTACACGAGCATGAAGTCTCACTTGCAATAGAGCAAGCAAAAGCCCATACCCGAACAGAGAGAAACAGAGACGCTAGAACATCAATGGGCCAATCTAGCCATCAAGGGCAAAAAGGCCACACCACGAGAACACAAAGACATTGTGTTTATACCATGTCTAGTCAGAGCGAAATGCAATATCAGCAAGCTATCAATGTGAGGATGACTAGACATGACAGTCCTGACGATAGATGTACCTTGAGCAGCGCTGCACAAATGACCCAATACCTCAGTAGAGAATCCACGCCTGACTGTGCAGTTAGGGACTCAAGGGCATCTGTCAGAAGACTTAAATTTACAAGCCAAGACCCGGAAGATGAAGACATAGTACCACCCGCCTATCTTAGGGTCAAACTCGCCGCGAAAAGAGAGCATACTATCGATGCTCTGATTGATGAAGGAGCAGATTTTAACATCTTGACCTATGAATCATGGACCCTACTAGGCCAACCAGAGCTCACACCGACTAGTGCAACTGTTAGCCCTTATGGGGGACACCCACAAGCACTCATAGGGAAGTGCAAAATCCTTGCAACAATTGAAACAGAAAGCTTGCATATCCTATTTCATATTCCTCCAAATAGTGCTAGTCGCGGGAAAGAAACCCTCCTAGGAAGACCTTTCAAAAGGGCGACCAAGTGTAAGGCTGACTATGTAGCACAAAGGATACACTTGACACTACCGGGTGTGAGGATAGTAACAACCTTTAGCAAGGGTAACCTCATCAAACCTCGAGGGAAAGGCAAGGAAGGTGCTGACGTAACAATAAGCCTACTAACGAGAGCAAGGACTTGTTGGAAAAACTGATACAAGTACAGGTCGAACAACGAGAACCAGTGAGTGAGGCCAGGCCTGAAACAAGAAGGTCAAGAGACAATGCCAAGGACGGGCTTGGGACTTACAAATATTGTAGAAGATCCCAAAAGAAGCCCAAGCCTTATAGATGCAGGCATCGATAGAGGGTCATCACAACGCCGCGATGGATATCCAAAGCATTGCTACGGGCTCAAGGGTACTACGCAGGTAACTAATGGATTTGGGTACCAAAATCCCCTGCTAAACCGCCTCTATCAGCTGAAGGCCAGAGTGCATCAAAAGCAATGAAGCACAGGAGGAAATCTAAGAGAAACTCTAGGTCTTGAGGCAAGAAACCAGATATGATTGATCGAAGGAAAGAGCCTCAGCCTAGCATGCTAAATAGATAGATGTCATATGTAGCCATTGAGCATGCACAAAAATCGTTAGTGCCCAAAGAGCCTTTGATTTCCCAAGGGGAGAATAAGCATCATAGGCACAACATTTCTCAAAGCAAGGCTGATCACTCAACAAAGCAAATGGCACAATCGTCTAATAGCCTCGAGCAAATCATTCAGTCAGTGCCAAGTCCACCTAAGAGTCCTAGATCTCCTACACCCTCTTCCCCTAAACGGACACAAGAAGCACAACACTCATCAAGTGCGGCTACTCAATCCCAATCTCGACCTGCATCAAAGCTTCAAAATGTCCAAGAGATAGGACATGACACCACCCTTAGCTCTCAACCTAAGGATGTGCCTGTGCAATCCACCGTGGCTAAATCAACGGATACTCGATCTACGCAAGTGAATGCTCTAAGGGAAACAAAAGACACGACCACTTCCAAATTCCTATAAGGAATTGACACCGCAATCCACTAATAGAAGCAAGTCCATTGAACTAGCTACTACTACTTCAAATCAGGGATCACAGCAGTCACAGCCCTTGGCCGTGACAAGACCCCTTGCGGAACGTGTCCTTAGTAGTTTACATGTGGAGGAGGTGTCACAACCAACTTCATTAACAAGTCCAGCCCTTCCTAAGCACCTAAAGCCTAGGCTTGAGGAGAAACCTCTCAAAGATGTGGTCAAGGAGATGGCGCATCGAACCACTCAACCTGACAAGGCTATTCCGTAGGCCACGACTAGGTCCCATGAGGACACACTAGAGAAGGGAAATGCTGAGGCCCAACCAAGCACATCAGCGGTGGTTGACCTAGCCCAAGATCCTGAGCCATTAGATGCACCTGCGCTGACCAAGAAAAAGAGGAGAAAACAGCGAAAACAACAACAGTTGGAGGTGGTTGTGGACCCCAAGAACATTGAGACCAAGAGCGCTAGAGAGCTGGGGAACAAAGCATCAAGTCCATCCACCATTGAGTCCATTGATGTCTCTCCTAATAACGGTGAAACCTCAGACACATCCATGTGCTCTGAAAAATCAAAGCAGCTGTTGCCATCAACAGTTGCTTTCAACACTCAATCCACCGACAATAGAACTCACATCGACCAATCAAGAGTGGATACAACACTGTCACGATGGGATGACGAATTCACACCAGTCATACCCAAGGAGAACCATGACGCAATAACGAAGCCTCAAGAGAAACATGGAAACCCCAAGAGCATGAGCAATCCTAGCGTTGACCAATCTTGCTCAATTAGGCCTGAAACCCCAGCTATGCTAAAGCCTAGACAAACTCCTAGAACCTTGCATGAGATGGCAACCGAGCAAGCCCTCGTTGAACATAGAAGTATCGCAAAATGCTTAGCTGAGTTGGATGCTAAGCTTAAGGTGTTCGCACGAGTCTACATCCTTGCGGACGTGGGTACAATCCCCAAGGAGCAGCGTGGAGATTACTTGCCCTTCCCTTTATCTTGGGAAGAGCAGGAACACCTTGATGAACACTATAGCAGGCTTTTATACGAACGCATGGACTCATCTCTGACGAGGAGGCTCACGAACTGCTCTTAACCGTCACATTCAATAAAGTGCTCTGCCGACCGAATCGTGTAGACATAGAGCAACTAAAGTGACTATCAACAGGCCAGAGTCAATTTGAACAACGTTGGTGTGAGAACCGCGTTGCAATGGCCGAACTAGGGGCTCAGATCATGATAGTCTCTGAGGAGCGATTGGCCAAATGGCCGTCTCAAAGAGACCCAACTTATGTGGCACCAACTTTCCTTCGAGTGCTGACTGACATTCGGGGTACGAACTTAGCTGGAACTAGCCTAGAGAGCCCTTTGATTAATAAGGTTCTCACTGAGGAGGAGTTACATGTTGCCAGTAGACTCGGACAAGGTTCCATGCTACTTGATGTGGCAAAATATCTATTGGTACTGAGTAAGCTGCCATGAGTGCTGGATGCGTGTGCCACACTCGAGTACAATCATGAGTTCTACAATTGGTTTTTATCCTCGTAAAGCGACATGGACTCATGGATATGTATATAAATAAACAATGACTTTTGTGACCCTATATAAACATCATCAACACACACAAGCAATAAAAACCCAAGCGCAGACAGAAGAATCGGGGCTAACAAGCTATGCTAAGCCGGTTCCCCTTCCACCAAATCATGTCCGCCTTTGAGCAAAGGGCATGCACCCGCATTGCCACCATGGAAAACCCTGGCCAACGTCCCTCATGATGTAAGCAGGGTGCAGTCCCTCTCTACACACTTTCCCTTCCCAGCCTATCCCTCCGAGGATGAGCCCTCCAAACGTAGGACCACCAACCGACGTAACTCGGCGTGAACCAAGATCTGCTAATGGCAGGAGGCTAAATATACATCACGAGGGCCATCCCTCTACAACAAGCACTACATGCCCCACCCCTCCCCTTCTCGTCCTATGCGCTTGATAACCTGTACTATAATCCCTTACATATGAATGGTCTTATCATGTGACAAATCCTAATCCTTGATTCGCATCTTACAGGCCCCCGGAGAGGAAAACATGGAGAACCAAGGACAGCTAGCTTGCAAGGACGCTCTCCACAGTCGACGGGAACATGCAGCATACGCCCCTCCGCCGGTGCGCTACGTGCCCACTCTTGAAAGGTACGCCAAGAAACGTGGCCCTAAGTGATACAGCCCCAGACTAAGGCCGAAGAATCCGCGGGCCAGGGGAGTGGACGCTCAAGGAGGCGTACATAATGTGGCAACACTAGTGGCACAAACCCCCAACGTACGCGCGGGCACCAGATGCTCAAGGGCAGAAAAGGCGGCCTAGGACATGGAAGAATTTAATGAACTGTTTAACGACATTTTGGAAACGATCGCGACCCAGGACTACACCATTCATGTCTCGGCCAACATGTTTCCTGCCCAACCTCACGAGAAGATGGAAAGAATTAGCATTTGCCTCATGAACATGGCATTGGACCATAGCAATGGTGAGGGCCAAACTCCATTTCATAAGATCCAATTCGAGATGGAGATTTGGTGGATTGGTGCACCCCAGGTACCAATTGAAAATCATCAAACGTTGAAATGGTTGTTTAACCATACAGGTATTTCAAATATCATTAAGTCTCTATAGATTTGAGTAAATTTAAAAACATAGAAGACATCTAGAATCCCATTCTTTTAATCTCTCTTAAGAATGTTCATATTTGTACTTTGCATGCAGAGATTAGAATAAGCGATAAGCTTCTCAGGTTGCATCTTGACTACGCATATTCCATTAAGCCATTATCTTTATCAGATGAGTGTATTGATAAATGCGAGGCATTACTATCGAAAATGGGATTTCATGGGGGCCAAGTTCACTTGAGAAAGGATCCAATACTTTCAAGAAAAACAAGAGATATCTTGGCCGATGTCTCTATGGGAGGCTCAAAAGCTAGACGATTCTTAGGAAACCATTCAGGAAAGCAGGTGAATGTGGCTTGGCAGTGTTGGAGAGAGCTATGTGAGATCACAACAAATGTTGCAAGCACGCCAAGGCTTGCGTTTTTAGAATGGAGGTCTGAATACACCTTGATGTTTTTCTGAAACTCCTCAGGCAACATAAGAAAACATATACATATGCGGAAGAGTTCAAAAGATCAATCACAAATCTTGTTCAAGCAATAAAAGAGGCATCGGGAGAAAAAGATATCACTTTTTATATGGTAAAGTAACAATTATTTAATATGGATTTATTTTGACAGGTTTTTCAATTGGTATAAAATTAGTGTTACTTTGTATTGCAGCATATTCTTCATATTCATGGGCCTTACTTTGTGGAGGAGCATGGCCCCTTAGCAACTTATAGTAACCAAGGCATGGAAAAATCCCACTATCAAGCACGCACAAGTTATTTTCGAAGCACAAGGCATGGGGGAGGAGTTACAAAAAGCAATGCTTTGGAGGAGCTATTAAATTGGTTTTTTCGATGATAACTTCAAAGAATGCAAATAAAAGACGGCGATGACACGAGTAGTTGCACTTTTATATATAAGAAAGAATATATACAAAGCTAGCTTTCCAAAACTCTCACATTCTCTTCCTCCTTAGGAATCTCTCCTCTATAACGTAGAAATTTTTTTCTCTTATAGCCAGCTATAGATTTTACATCAATTCGGTTTACAGCCAAGGCGTAGGATGTGAATGGCAAAAAGTATCCTGCTCTAGAAGTAGAGTAACCTGGACCGTAGCCAAAAATCCTAATTGTTGCAGTCTTTTCCAAAACCATTACTTTGTGGGCATTATATTGTAATCCTGAGAAACCTAGAAGCCTTGTAAGAGCTTTAATACAAAGTATGGGCCATTCTGCATCCTCTGAGAAACTACTATGAAGTACTAAAAAGGAATCAGGGTTAATCCTAGCCAAGTAGTGGCCGAGTGCAATGTCTTTCAATGTACGACCACCAGCTCTCGATCCTTTGCCTTGTCCCAAGAAGTTATCTGAATCAGCAATCTCCAACTGTAAATAAAACCCATACTGAATGAGCGTGAAATGCAAACCTACCAATGTGTAAAAGCAAATTCATAATTATCTTACCACTTGGTTTTCATCGTACTCCAATTTAACTGGATTTCATAAATTTATTAATGATTATGTCTCATTGGTGTTAATCAATTCTTTAACGTATTCAAACTCCTCTCTTCCAAAATTGGAAATTCCAAGTTGGATTTGAATGCGATCGAAGTCCTCATCAGTAATACTCAACTCTTTCTCACCTTCTTTGGCCTTTTCAAAACAAAGAGAGAGGGCCTCACCAACATCAATAAACTTATCGTCTAGAGTTTCTTTATCAAGTTTGAGTATCTCTTCCTTTGATTCATTCTCTGTGTCAATTATCCCATTTGCAGCGTCAGAAGCCTCTACAATAATTGCTAGACAATAATCTTCCCTAAGATTGAAAAGTTTTGGAATATTTGACAGTAAAATGTACTCCTTCTCCTTGAAAGGTATAGATGGTAGAGAAGGAATAGTATGGTGAGAACTCTCATCAATTGCAGGGTTTGTATCTCCTTGGCTCTCCTCAATGATAGTCTCAGCTTTGAAGTGAGCAATATCCAATTTCTCAGCAATAGAAGCCTCAAAATTTGCATCTACAACCTCCTCTGTTTCCTTTTCATCTGCCAGATCATCTAACATGCAAAAGCTAGCAGACTTTGCTCCTTCCAACTGTTGCTCATCAGCTTTCAGAGGATATTTGACAAGGGTGAAAACAATAAAAGAAGCAAATTTTGTCATCATCTTGCAGTTCTTGGAATGAGTGGAGCACAATATGTCTCTTGTATAAAACCTGTCTAGAGAGTGGGCACCACACTTTTTAGTAAACACTGACTTTTCATTTCCTGTTGACCCAATGGGAACATGGACATATTCATTTGTACCAACTTCAATAGAAGGACCTGCTAGATTTTCAAACTCCAAAAAGTCCTCCAAAATATATATTTTACAATATTTCAAAACACTATCAAGGTCCCAATCAGGATTAAAGACATTCTTCACAACTCCATAGAAAGAGAGATCCATGCCATTCTGAAGGATAAAATCAAGAATCCTCTCTGATGGAGTGACATGAGTAAGCTCTGATACTCCAAGACCTCTCATTGCCGACTTTCGCTTCCCTGGAGATGTGCTTGGCATTCTGACACTAGTGCCAGAGCATGGAGAAGAAACAGAATGCACAGGCTCATCACATGTTGAAGCCCTTGAGCCTTTTGAAAGCCTTCTTCTTTTCCCAGTTTCCTGGCAAAACCTTGGAGCCTAGAAAATCTGTGGGTTCAGACATGTTTCCAGCTTGTGCTTGATACGGCACGATAAGACTCAAACGCTAGATACGGATGTTCGTACTCGCGCCATATCAGTAATGCAAACCAGCAACTTTAAGAAAAGGGCCGCTACCATAATGAAGCGAGAAGGCAAAGCCAAAATCAGTGATCACGCACCCTCGCGCACAGAACAAGAAAGCCCAAAACGACGCGAACAGGCGAAAGTGCAAAAGAGGAACACTCGCTCTTGCACCGTATCAAGAGAAGAAACAGAGGTCCACAAAGAAAGTGAAAAAAGCCGTACGGATAAGGGACACCCCCTTATGTAGGCGCGTAATAATGCCACCTAGCACTAGCCATTGGGCTTCAACACGTGGCAGTAGCCGTTGGGCTTCGACATCTGGCACTAGCCATTGGCCAACACTTGGCCGACAAACACGTGGCAAACACGCGGACCGATCGTTAGTCAACACGTGGCATATGGACGATAGGCGGACACGCGGCACAATTAGTGCGAGACACGTGTCTGACACGTGTCATGGTTGACGAGGGTATATAAGGGGTTATTTTGCTTACGTATACACTTTACATTTCTCAAGCTCTAGCGTCTTGCTTGCCGATATGGTGCGATCCCAGTGTTGCGTTTACTACATTTCTGTTCTCTCGCGTCGTATCAGTTCCCGTCCTCGATTCAGAGCGAGTGTGTCTCTTTGTTGATTTCCTCACTTCGGTGGTCTTTAGTCGGTGCACCGATACGGAGTGAGGACGTCCTTCCGTAGTCTTCACAGTCTCCATCTCGCGCCATATCGGCCATCTTGTCCTCATCTCCGATATGGAGCAAGGGCGTCCTTCCGTAGTCTTTCCAATCTCCATCTCGCGCCATATCAGCATTTTTGTTCTCGTCTCTGATACGGCGCGAACGTGACGATTCGTTTGTTTTGTTTGTTCCTTCTCATACCATATTGGGCCTCCTGAGTTGTTGTCAGATTTTCGAGAAAGTTCCTATATCACTTTTTATCTTTCTGGCTCTTCTATTTTCTCCTCTGTATGGCAAGGACAAAGCAAACTGCAAGAAGAGTGTATGTGGATAGGAAGGACACTGGGGGTAGAAAAAAGTTACAATTTGATGAATCTGAGGAGGAGCCCTCTTCAAATATTGCTAAAGCTGGGCCATCAGAGGCCCCAGAGCATTTTGCCACAGAAATCCCCCCTACACCAGGTGTTAGCCTAACATCTTCCATGGAGTCAAAGCATTTTAGTGCAGTGAATGTTTCTTTTCCTGAAGTTGAAGAAGCAAAGGGTGAGACTTGCCCTGTGAAGGATTCATCCCCTCCAATTGCACCTGAGCCTATATCTGCTGAAGCCACTAAGCCTCCCAAGCCACAAAAGAGAAAGAGGAAGTCCTAGTTCTTCTACATCAGAGGTGTTTCAGTAAGATTAGAAAAGCCCAGAGAGCTATAGCGCACGTGTTTTCAAAGGCTGCTTTCATAAGAGATCTCTGATAGATTGTCTCAAGTGGCTACTGTCTCTGGTCTAAATAAGAAGTGGCAACTCTCAGCCATTCTTGCTCTACAAGAGGCCACAGAAGATTTTGTTATTGATTTCATGAACGATGCTTACATTGCTGTTGCGCATGCTCATAGAATTACCCTTATGAATAAAGATTTCAGCATCATCAGCATAATCAGGTATAGGTTCAATAAAGTGTTGAGGCCCTTGCCTTCCAATGATCAAAAAGCCCTTGAAATCCTTAACATTCCCCCGAAATTGTCCAGGAAAGGGAAAAAGCTAAAGATTGAGGATGTAACTCACCTTTACTCTACAAGGGGTGCCACCCAGCAAGAGTCTATCTTGAGTGAAAAAATTCAGGAGGTGTTGGAAACTGAAGACGAAGTTTACAAGAGGAAAGCCGTATCACTCGCTCCCGTTAACAACGAGAGGATGGGTAAAGTGTATGGGCAAACACTTGTGAATGTTTCTATGGAACCTGAGGAGGAATACCTTAGTATATCTCCCGAGGACAAGCCCATGTTGGAGAAAAGGGATGTCCAACTATCTGACTCTGTTGTTTTTTGTTGCATAAGGTAAGGCTTATATATATATAGGTTCAAGTATATTTTATATGTAATTTGTATTGATTTTGATTTATTCAAATAGCTTTTGCTATTGACTGCAGGGCATTCGTCTCCTCTCTCACTCTCGATATCCGTAGAACCATATATATTGTTGATCCACTTCTCTCTGTGAAACTATTTGCAAGATCTGGGTCTAATATTGCACCATTCTTTCGTACTTTCGATAGTGTGACAAATTACCACATATTTTTCCCTTATGTAGAAAGGTATTTTTCTTTTCTGTAGAGGAAAATTTATATTCATTTGCTTTCACCCTTCTGCTCACCTCTATTTTGAATTTACAGAGGGCATTGGAGTCTCATCTATATTAACTGTCTTACTAGAGAAATTATCTTTATGAACTCTCTCAGCGGTGTTCATGGCTAAGCACGAATGTATGTTGAAAGAAAATTACTTGCTTTGATTATATTTACAAAAAATATTTTGAACTTACAAAGCTTCCTTTTGCAGTGCTGGTAGACTTGTTTCTACATTTTTGGATACTACATATGAGGATCTTGCTGATCCTCAAAAGCCTTATACGTTTCTTCTACAAGAAGTTCCATTGCAAAGCGATGCGCATTCTTGTGGATGGAGAGTTATATCAAATATTTGCAGAACAGTGGATTCAAAGTTGTTACAAATAGGAGTGAATGTAAGTTAATTTCATTTGATTTTTGTGTAACCCTTATCATGATTTCTTTTCACTAACTTATAACATTTATTCTTACAGTGTAGAGACTATCCTGATTCATATGTTTGGTGGATAAGGGAGAGATGCATTGAGCTGATTTTGGACAAGGCAATCACACCATATGATCCTGACTCCCCTCTTCCTCCCAAAACTTCAATGGCCAAGGGCACAAGCAAGGGAAAGGGCAAGGGAAAGGATAAAGGCAATGGTAAGGGCAATGGCAAGGGCAAGGGCAAGGGCAAGGGCAAGGGGACCACTGCTGCAGAGTCTAAAAAAAAAGGAATGCCAATGCTTTCTCCTCTGAAATTTGATCCATCCCCTCTTAAATCCCAAGAAAAGAGAGTACCTGTAAAGGTGAAATTCTTTCAACAATCAAAGAAAGGCCCTGTGAGAAAAAACATCTTTGAAGAAATCGATAAAGAAACCACAAAGCCAACAAAGGAGAAGGCAGCAGATAAAGAATCAAAAGAGCAAACATAAGCATACACAAGCCTTATTATTTTGGCTTTGTACATTTATATGACATTTTTGTACCTCATGATGTAATGAATTTTTTCACTTATAAATCGAATGTAATGTACATTTTATTTATATACATTCGAAAGGTAACTTGCTTCATGATAGCTTATGAGTTCCCACTAAAAAATAACTTAAGGACAGTCTATTAAGATAAATTCTTGCAAAGTTTTCATTCTCAAGGCTCAAAACTCACAATTGTGGGAGACAAACAACTCGTACAAGAGAAAGAGCGCTTGGCTCTTTTACCAATTGTTACGCCATTCACTTTGAACTTATATCTAGGGGATGTATTGTCTAGCAATTCCAAGGTATCCCTCACATCTTTCAGACTCCAATTGGAAGTAACATTCACCTTCTTTACTTCTTCATGCGGCAAAATGTGCACCGCAATTTTATATGGTGTGCAATCTGTATTGGAATCCAAGGGAACCCAAATACCCAATCTTAGTTTGTATCTCCTGTAATCAAAGCCCAAAGCAAGAGTTTGCCGAGGGATACTGTAAGCCAAAGCCAAGGATTGAGGGCATGCACTGCACCTCAAGATATCACCCTTATGGTTGCACTCTGTAGATTTCCAAAGCATCCCTATAGTGTTGTCCAAATCCTCTTCCGAAAAGTTTCTACTTAGCTAGGATACCTTCGTTCTTTGTAAATTTGCTGTTTTGAAGCAAGCCACGAAGATATGGAGGGGTACAAACCATAATAAACGTATTCTTCTTGAGATCCTTCCAGCTATCATGGACTTTTGAATATCCTGAGATATTTTGAATTTGAAACTCTGCACCGTTACCTTGTCAGGAATCTCCCAGTTTAGAGATGAAAGGCTTGGCAATGGCAAATCTTCGATATTCCCATACCTATCCGCTTTAGAGGGAACCACATACTGCGCATAATATATAAAAACCTTGCATTTACTAAAAAAACACACAGTTTGATCGGCATAAACAATGTCTGCCAGTACCTTATGAATGGCATGGAAAGTCCCACTTAGGCTTTCCACAAGTTGCCATTCAATACTTGTTGACGCAAAGATATCTGCAATGACGAACCGGTTGTTAGAACTTGCCTAAATGGAAAAGAATTATATATGTTATTCAACTAATAACTTACAATGTGTTTGTTGGGGAACACGTTCGTTTGGAGACAAGTGCATATCCTTAGCCATGTAAACATGTTACACCTTGACAAACTACCCTTCGGGTATAATTTTGAAGGCAATGATACGCCCCTTCCAGTGATGTTTTATATCATCTCATTTTCTTCTTTTCATCTTATGTGAGAGACCTTGCAAGATGGCAGCATGGTAACCCAATCGTTTACAGTAAAGGTTTTGGGCTCCCAATTTTCATCTACTCCCTGGCTATAGACTGTGCAAGAGTGTATTAAACGAGAAGGGTGCCTAGAGGAAGCCATAAAAAGAATGAAAGCGCAGAGAAAGAAGCTCAAAGAGGGGTGAATGAACTAAAAAGTAGCGCCAAGAACACAAATGAGTATGTATTGGGCGCCAAAAAGAATATTAAAAGATCTCCTGACTTTCAAAAAACTCATTATTAATTTTATCACATCTCTGTCACGCATTTTGTCAGATTTGTAAGTAAATAACGTCTTTGGGACTCCAAAACATGTCAGACTTTAGGGATTTTGGCTAAAAAAGAAAAGAGAATCACGAAATGGACTCCACTATCTCTAAAAAAGAGGAGACAAGAATACCATATTCTTGCACACGTGGCAAACTCTCTTTGGCCCTTTCCTTAATCCCGTGATCAACAAAAGTGTATTTTTTGAAGCATTTTTTGCCCTAATGAGATCCTCCAATAACTCCTTCAAATCAAAAAGAACATTGAAAATTTCCTTGATATAGCTAAACTTGGAAGAATTTTCAGTTGTGTGTAAGAAATCAAAGAGTCTATCATCAAAAGTCTCCATTAGCTTCTCCTCATCCATTCTTTCCAAAGATAGCTTTCTCTTTGTCATCTTGACCAACAAAAGATTTATCCCTGAAAACAAAGCAGAATGGCAACAATGTCCAATAAAACAAGATGGAACCATGGAAAGAGGCCCCAAAATTGCATTTTTCAAGACAAAAAATCAAACAAGGAGAAATGTTTTTAATTGACCGGTGAAACGTGAAACAAGGTGTCTAAGGCAAAAGCCGGTGAAGAAATCGCGTTTCACCAGACACTACTTGAAGACGAAAGTTATTTGAAGATTTCACCGGTGAAACGCGATAGTTAGCAAAATACCACTAACCAGAGACATTATTTCGTATTTCTCGGTCAAAAGATGCAAAATAAGAAGAGAAACATGAACTATGAATTAATTCTATTAAAATACAAAAATTTATGATAAAATCCTTTCTAGAAGTTCCATGCTCCTTTTAAAAGACACAAAGCACACGACATCTGTAATTTTTTAAGTGTTATTAAAAATTCTTTCTATACTAATCAAATTGATTTTGTTCAAATACTGTAATAACAAAATTTTATTACCTATCAGAAATTGTTGAACTGCTCTTCAAACAGGAAGCAAGGACCTTGAAGGGAAGTCGAAACCAAATTTCGGGAGAAAGAAAGACAATATCGGAGAGAATGGCTTCAAAAAGCTTTTATATTGATTGTCAAACGTGTGTTGATTTTTCCAATGAAAAAGTTTGCATGATGATGGAAAAATAAACGCGATCACAAATTTGAACGAAATTTCCAATATTTTTGCACGCACGAAAGACCTCAGAATACGTACGCACTTGTCTCACTTAACACACCGTATCAAATTTCTCAGAAGACGTGCGCACTCCCTTTTTTCGAGAATACGTCACACGTGTTTTACTTAACACTTCGCTAAGTAATGCATGTACCATCGATTTTAAAAAAATCCCCCAATAAAGGGAACCAACAGCCAAATTCGTTTCATATTTTTATGGTCATGAAGCACATTTTCGTGGTCATGCAATAGGGTCTTCGAGCACATTTTCATGGTCATGCTGTGGTTATGAAGAAGTATTCGCATTTCACCAGAGCTATTAACAAAATTGGTTCTAAACGGATTTTTTTCAGCAAAGCGCCAAAGAAGGTATGGTTTTCTGCATCCGTCCTTCTCAATGCACAGGCATCCATTCAATGCATTTTTTGATACTTTTCCTTAATTTTTTATATTATTATGAGCTTATGAGCACTATAAATTTTTTTTTTCCATAGTGTGAGCATTCCTTAATGTTGTGGAGATTTTAGGCAATCCTTCAAACTTTTTCCTTAATGTTGTGGAGATTTTAGGTAATTTTAATAGCATTCCTTAGATCAACATTTTGTTTTTCTTCGTTTTGTTGATTGCTTTGCTATTTATGTATTGCCAGTGAAACACGAAAACAACATGCTACAAGAAGGCCTCTTGTCTGAAACTCGCGTTTCACTGGACACACTGGACAAGAAGTCCAGTGAAACGCGAAAACAACATGCTGCAAGGAGGCCTCTTGTCTGAAACTCGTGTTTCACTGGATACACTGGACACACTACAAGGAAGCCTCTTGTCTGAAACTCGCGCTTCACTAGACACACTGGACAAGAAGTAACATGTCTTTTTTTGGCAGATGGCTAGGACTAAAGCAACAGCAAGGAAAAGATTGATCCTAGGGGTTTAACATCAAAGATTCATCAATCTTCAAAGCCTCAGAAGCTCTCTAGAAAGTCAAAGCCAAAGAGAAAGTTTTCTCAAAATGTCAGGTGCCTAAGGGAGATTAGGAAGGCAATAAAGACTCTTGACAATGCAATTCCAAAGTTGTCTTTTCAGAGGCTTGTCAGGGAGATTTGTGATAAATATAGTTTGGATAGTTTCAGATGGACAAGAATAACCATTAATTGTATACAAGAAGCCATATAGGATTTTTTAGTTGAGTTTTTTCAAGATGCCTATATTTATGCTGCTCATGCTCATAGGCTCACACTCATGGATAAGGACATCGTAATTCTTAGGAGGCTAAGATATAGATTTTCAAAGGTCCTTGAGCCAATTCCCCTCACTGATGAGAAGACATTTAATATCCTTAATGTGCCCCCAGCTAGGAGAAAGAAAGATGATTCTGGTCCCAAGGTTGAGGATGTCACCCATGAGAGGGATACAAGGCAACATGAAAAAGAGGAGAAAGCTAAAGAGGAACAGGCAGATAAATGGAGAGAGTATAGGAGGCAAAGGGCTGAAGAAAGGGAAGCAGAGAAACTAGAGTCCTTTGAAAATGAGTTGGCCACCCTTCTTGAAGCAGCTAATCCAAAAGGATTCAATGTGTTTTGTTTCTTACCTAGTGACTTAGGCAAAAGAACTGAGATTATCTCCTTTAATGCTGCATTTGTTCAGATTCTTAAGGATAAAAGAAGAGAAATAAATGACAGTATTATTCTTGCTGGCCTAAGTTATATCCATCCATAATTACTTTTACTTTTTGATATTTTTTTAACAATAAGATTTTTCTTGTTTATAGTCACTATTTCTATGCCTTTTCTAGGTGTGTAATGCATGAGTTTCCTTTGGATATGCAACAAAAAATTGAGGTTCTTGATCCATCTATCTCATTCTTTATGTGGAACGAGCTTGATACACGTTTTGTTGAGCAATGGTTCAATCTGATTGACTTCTATACTTTAGAGCTCCTTATAATTCCATATAATGAAAAGTAAGTGACTCAATTTTCTATTAGAGTTTTTGAGATTTTATCCTACTAATTTGTTGAGATATGATTGCTTTCAGTTCTCACTGGAGCTTGATTGCAATAGATTGTGTGGATAAGCAATGTTTTTTAATAAACTCTATGAAAGGAAGCCATGGAAATGCTAAATTTTAAGTTATATTATCCAAGGGCTCCTTGATATTTCAATTCTTTTTTTTTTGTAATTACTCTAAATTTCAATATATTTTATATATAGAGGTGCAAAAAGATTAATTGAAGAGCTAGAGAAAAGACCCTCTATGCCGTCTGATTTGCTTGCAACAATGCAATATAGACAAGTTGCGATAAGTTATTGATTAAAATAATTGAAACATAAGTTTATTCTATGAACTACCATCCGTCCTCTTTATAGTTTTACTTTGTGTTGGTGGTTACAGTGTCCTCATCAGGATGATAGCCATTCTTGTGTGGCTGGAGGGTGATTGCAAATGCTAGAAGAATGGTTAACTTTGTTTATCTTAATGATGATAAACATGTAAAGGTAATATGAAAGATGATAAACTTTAAGATAGATATTCATTGCAAATAGTCCATTGATGATAAAAATATAGTCTATTGTAAGAACAATAATGAACTAAAACTCTTTTTTCTATAAATGTGTGACACTTTTCGAAGGATTACTATGCATCTGAGCATGTTTGGTATGTCAGAGCAAAGCTCTTGAAGTATATAATGGTCAATTGTATACAACCAACAACAAAGATTGGTGGGGATTTGCACCATGAAGGAGATGCGGTGCCTATAACCACGGAAGGTGAAGCCACAACTTCAACACCTTTACCCACACCTTCTATACCCAAGACATGAAAGAAAGGCAAAAGGACTCCTAGAAAGGATAGTTCTCCAAAAAAGAAATAGCTTTGCCATATCGTCTTGTAAGTCTTCATATATAGAAAATTTCCCTTCAGCCCTTGTATATCTCATAGAGATGGCAGATAGACATCTGCTACAAAATTTGTACATATATTTTATATTGATAGTAAAGATATCTTTTCTTGAATGTCCTTGCAGTGTATATTATTTTCTCTCCTTTTCGATATCTGCAAAAAATAAATTACAAATTTTTGTTAGTTAGGAAGTGAGATCTTGATATACATCTAAGTAGATATAATATGATGTGAAAACTTACTCGTTTCTTGTCAAGTTGGAATACAAAGGAGCATGGTAGTTCAATGTCTTCATTTTGTAAATCCATCCACACTTGATGTAGCATACATGATTTTGTGATCTTTAAGATTGCAATAATATCCTTGTTGAACCAAATATCAAGATCCACTATAGAATCTTTGCTGAAATCATTAAGATTCTGGTCTAAAGCAACTAGACTACTACCAACAAAATGCCATCGACTATAGTAAAAGCTAAGGATAAAATTTTGAGTAGCAATCATATATTTACAAGCTATAGAGTCTTGATCTATCTTACATATAATTTTTCCTTCTATCCTTGTATCCCATACTTCATCAACAAATTGTATGATATGATCATATGTTAGTCTCTTCACTGAAAGCATGGTTTTTGTTATTCTTATCTCCATATTAGAGAAGAAATCAATAAATATATTAATAGGCATAAACAAAGTAACTTTGCTTAGCCTACTTGAGATATTAGATTTTAGTGCTTTCTGGATCTCAGAAAATATCTTACATCTATAGCCCTCACTAGTAGCTGGGCTTGGCAAAGGCCACTCAAAGCTTGAAAAATCTGGCAAAGGAAAGAGGTTTATTGATCCCCATTGGCAACGCCGCATAGGAATAACATAAGAATGGTCATAATAGAATATTCCATTCTCTGCAAGTTATGTCTTCTTCGTGCCTCTATACATTTCTTCTCCAATTGAACCATGTATAACATCAATAACATCAATAATAGACTCCACTGGTTGCCATTCCTCAAGACTAGAGGGATTGACATCTACAAGACAAACAAATATTATAATGGAAAAACCTAAACCATGTTTAAGAAAGGAAAAACTTTAAGAATCAAATTCTTACAATTTGGTCTATGCATTGGAAGCTTTGAAGATCCAGGTTTCAAACACAGCTCTCTATGCATGAACACATGTTACACTAGTATCCCTTTGATGCTATTCTTATTTTCTCCAAGCTTAAAATCTCAGATTCTGCCCTTCCAAGCAGAGATAAACGAGCTCTCATATCTTTGCCTTTTTCCACGTTTTACTTGTTGCATGGTGATCCAACTACCTTTGCTAATGATAGTAGGAATCCATCTTCCATCAGTTTGGAATGAGTTAAACACTGATATGGAGTGTTTGGGAGCTTGGACGCCTTGTTGAAGGTCAAATTTCTATATCCATGGTAGAAGAGAGAGAGACATGCACAGAGAGAGAGAGAGAGAGAGAGAGAGAGAGAGAGAGAGAGACAGAGAGAGAGGACTAGGCTACCATAACGGAGGGAAAAACAATAGAGGAATAAAAGAAAGGAGGGAAAAAACTGAGCGCCATGCTTTTCACTAATTTGAATTTCGATTACATCAGTCATTATCATTAATCTAGATACATCATTAAATAAAAGTAGCTGAGACTTTATGCCATTAATGCAAAATATGTCATAATCACGAATATAAGAGACTAAAAATAGATAATAAAAATACAAATTCGTAATATTTTTATATTTATATATTTTTGTAAAATGATTTTTTAATTTTTTTAAAATAGAATTTCCGTTACGGAGGCTTTGCTCTTATTGGTCTAGAGCACTCTCTCTCCACATCCTAAAAGGCATTTTTAAGATCTCAAAACTCCCCTAATGGCTAGTTACTTTCCTTTCCTTTGACAATAGGCTATATTTCCTTTACTAAAAGCTGTAATAATCTTAACACTTGCTAAGTTCAAGTATTGTCATTGTGCTTTCTACTTGATATCGCATTTAGTCCCATTCTTGAAGGGCCTTCCAAGTAGGACTTCCTTTCCCAATCTTCTCAATTCAAAAGTAAGTAAAACATGATTTTCATGTTTTGAATGTCTATGGCCATGAGAATTTTGCATTTACCTAGGAGGAATATGGGGATCCTTCACAGGGATTAATAGCTACTACTGATCTTAGTCCATGCATTATAAGTCAGGATATTGAAATCTGCTTCTTCATCTATGAGACCATCAGTGATGCACTCTCTCTTAGCAATGCGTTTAATTGTAAAAAATGTTGATGGTATTAGCTCTTCATTGTCAGAGTCAATATTTGTGGCTTTGATCTTTCTAATTGCAATACCAATGCTGATTTCAATGGCAACGCATGACATTTCAAAACAAATTTGCATGTATTTTTGTATTATATTTCAACGATATAAGTGTGCTTTAAGTACTGGAAGTAATGTGAGTGCGAATACAAGGTGATAATCACGGCTCTTGTACTCTCATTTATGTACGTGGCCTAATAGGGCTTTAAGTTCGGTTCTTGGCCACTCTCGCTGGTTTCTAGAGTTTGCATTGTGTCGTTGCACTCAGTTAAGGTCTATCTGGGGGTTTATGGTTCAGCTCGGCACTCTTAGCGGGGTGGACAACTAGCTAGGTGGCTAGCGTCTCGTCTAGGTCTGAGATTTATTGATTTTCATGATTCCTTCGACAGAAAGGTGTTTTTTTTGCCAGTGTGTCCCCTGAGGGTTCACACGACTGCGCTCTAGATCATCAAGGTCTATAGATTTCAAATTTGGCAAAATTCAAAATTGACCAAGTTGGACAGAATTGCAGGGTCCAAATGTCAGATTCAGCTCGTTCAAGTGGCTCTGGGCCGAATGAAAAGTGGGTCATCCGAATGCCACATGGCAAATGTGAAGTGGGCCAAATATGAGGTGGCCAAATACGAGGTGGGCTGAATATGAAGTAGGACCGAATATGAGGTGGGCCGAATATTTAGGTGGGCCAAATATTTAGGTGGGCCAAATATGAAGTGGGCTGAATATGAGGTAGGCCGAATATGAAGTGGGCCGAATTTCGAGGGACAAATGAAGTAGGGCCGAATTGCTGATTCTAGGGTTCGCCCCTCACGGCCGTCCGAGTCTAGGACTTGAACAGGCCAAACATGACAGCACAGGCTGAAAGGCCGATTCTAGGGTTCGGCCCCTCACGGCCGTCCGAGTCTGGGACTTGAACAGGCCAAACATGATAGCAGGGTTCCATTTTCTCTCAAATCAAATGATTGGATGCATGGCAAATGACAAGCACTTCTAGAATGAATCAATAGACAAAGCTGAGGGTGTGTATATACCTGACGCGCTCGAAAAACTCCCAAGATAGATGATCGATTCGTTGCAATGAGTGGCTCTCTCTCTCTCTCTCTCTCTCTCTCTCTCTCTCTCTCTCTCTCAATGCTATTGCTGCAAAGGAGCTTTGCCCTCCTTGGCCTCTTGAGTTTTAAACCCTTGCCCAACTAGGGTTTAAACTCTCCAATCACTCCCTTTGCAACATTAACCCATTTAAGTGATCTTTTTTCCATTTTTTCCCCATTTGTGCACTGTTTGGGCATGTTTTGCAATAGCAACCCTAAAGCCTTTTCGCTTCGATTTCTTGATCATATCCTACTCTAAATGCGACAATAAATACTGAAATGATTCCTCCTTGCCTAATCATCAAATAACCAAAATACTTACTTGTTGAGAAGATTAAAACCCAAAATTGCCTATCTATCTCAAGTACCAGTTCGGGGATGAAACCCTTACTTCGTCACTTGATTAGAGACACGCAAGTTGGTCCCGAAAATGGAACCAAAATATAGAGGGCGTTCACGCTCAACCGCCAAGACCCATGGATTGCTTATTTTTTCAAGTGTTTCAAGCGAGCACCTATGGCTATCTCTCACCTAGCCGACACGCCTTGGATCCTATCGGGGTGTAGTGAGCTTACCTTGATGCCCAAATGAGTTGCCTCCTCCCTCACCCATTCCAGTAGCTCCACAATTCAAGATGCGAGCTCAAGCATCCTCAAACTTACAAAGGTGGAAAATCCGAAAAAGCAGAAGCAGAAGATAAGGCCAAGGCAAAAGTGAAACGGAAGACGAAGGCGTGCCAAGAAAAATCTAGAAACACAAGAAGCACAGAAAAGTCCTAAATAAGGGGAAAATGCACACAAGGAAAAGCACAAGTCAATACTTTTGTAAAAGAGCGCAAGCGCATCGTGATTTAATTTAAGGAGCGTCGGGCTCTCGCCCATGTAATTTGTAAATGTGGACGGGCGGTGGAAAGGAAGCTAGGAAGATAGAAGGACAATGGGAAAAAGGGTCTAGACCACGGCCGACCATGTAAAAAAGGGGATAAGGGGATGACTGCCCAAAAAGGGATTTAGGGTTTTGTATATAAAGTTGAAAAGTGAATGGGAAGCTCATTCTTGTGTGTGGCCAAAAGTGGCTCTCCTCTTCTTCTTCTTCTTCTTCTTCTTGCTTGCTTGAGCTTGTGCTTGAGAGAGGGAGTGTGAGAGTGTGAGGGAGTGAGTGTGTGAGGGTGAGGGACCGGGGAGGAGAAGCTCTCCATCTTCTCCTCTCTTCTCCTCTCTTCTTCTCTTCTCTTCTCTTCTCTTTCTCGCGGCTATGGAGCTTGGAGCGTGGAGCTTGAGGATGGAGCTTGCTTGAAGCTTGCACTTGGATCATGGAGCTACCAGAGTGCGCGGGAGAGGAGGTAACTCGATCCGCATGGAGGTAAGCTCACTACAGCCGTAAGGTAGGCATTGTGCATTGGCTATGTGAGAGGTAGCCATGGCCGCTCGGCTTGAAACACTTCAGCAATAAGCGGTCCATACATCTCAGGGTAGAGCTTCGTATCTCCCCTCCATTTTAGTTCCATTGCCGGGACCGACGGAATCGAGCCTTGAGCGTTGCACGCATCGAATCAAGTATAGAAGTAGGGTTTGCAGCCTGAACCAGTGCTCAAGATAGTTAGGAGATTTAGGAGGTTTTAATCCTTGGAGCAAGTAAGTATTTTGATTTATTGTTGAATATTAGAGTAGGACCATCCATCTCCATCTCTGTTTTTTATTTCTGTTACATTAGGTTAAGATTAGGATAGGAAAAAGAACGAAAACAGAAAGGATTCCACTGCTAGAAACAGGAAAATAAGGGCACAGATTCAGATTCTGGCTAGAAGAGTATGAGGGATTAATTTTTTAGGTTACAGCAAACTGGGATGGGGCAATAAAAGGCCCAGGGAACCAGGAAACACCACATTTGGCATTCTTCCTTCTGAGAAGAGAGTGAGCATGAGAGCCAGGGAGAGAGCAAGAGAAAGAGAGAGCTACGGGGAGATCGTTGAAGTGCCAATCGATTCAAGCACCGCATTGATTCCAGGTATGCCTGGTAGTTCCTTCTATTATTTTGCACCTATTTGGAAGGCACGGCATGATTCTGTGGAGTGGGCATTGACCTTGAGGCATCGCATGCAACCCGCAGGCCGTTGTCCGCACCGTCGGACCAGGCCGTCCGAGTCCCAGAATAGGACTACTCGATTCCGGGAGTCAAACCGTCCAACTTCGAAAATCGAACCACTTTTCCAATCCGACTCCCAAAATCGGACTACTCCGAAAATCGGACCACTTTTCCGATCCGACTCCCAAAATCGGACTACTTCAAAAATTGGACCACTTCGTCCGACTGCTATAATCAGACCTAGTGTCAAAATCGGACCATGTGTCTTATCACAAGAGTCGGACCACCCTGTCCGACAAGGGAAATCGAACCAAAGTAAAAATCAAACCCAATGCCAAAACCGGACCACCCTGTCCAATTTTCACAATCGGACCAGCCTATCCGATTCCCTGAATCGGACCACCCTAGCTGAGTCCCAAAATCAGCCCTCGGCCCACTACCACTCGGACCACTTGACTTGGCCCACCTGACTCGGCCCTCGGCCCACTTGGCCACTCGACCCTCTAACAACCAGACTCGGACTGGTCGAATTTGACATTTGGACCAGTTACATTCGGCCCTTTCTACTCGGCCCTCGAACCGGGCCGAATCGGGGATTCGGCCCTTGCAACTCGGACTTGTTGGGCCGAATTTGACTTTTTTCAAATTTTAACCTATAGACCTGAAACTGACTGAGAGACCATATAGAACCGAAACCATATCATAGATTAATTTCACTGTGTCCTATCATAAGAGTCGGACCACCCTATTCGATAAGGGAAATCGAACCAAAGTAAAAATCAAACCCAATGCCAAAACCGGACCACCCTGTCCAATTTTCACAATCAGACCAGCCTATCCGATTCCCTGAATCGGACCACCCTGGCCGAGTCCCAAAATCAGCCCTCGGCCCACTACCACTCGGACCACTTGACTCGGCCCACCTGACTCGGCCCTTGGCCCACTTGGCCACTCAACCCTCGAATAACCAAACTAGGACTGGTCGAATTTGACATTTGGACCAGTTACATTCGACCCTTTCTACTCGGCCCTCGGACGGGCCGAATCGGGGATTCGGCCCTTGCAACTCGGACTTGTTGGGCCGAATTTGAATTTTTTCAAATTTTAACCCATAGACCTGAAACTGACCAAGAGACCATATAGAACCGAAACCATATCATAGATCAATTTCACTGGGCTGAAACTTAGAGCAACTAGTTCAAAATTTAACTATAAATAGTCCTCCAAATTGCGTATGGTGTTTACCATAACAACCCTGTGGGTCGAGGGGGGACACCCCCCCTCGTGGACCCCTGAGAGGGGGCTCTGTCCCCTCTGCACCTCTCCCAAGTAGGTTGGAGAGAAAACGTGCATTGTGACAAATCCTCCAAATTGGATCCTAGTATAGTAATGGCTCTACACGAGCATGGATTCTCACTTGCAAAAGAGCAACCAAAAGCCCATATCCGAACAGAGAGAAACAGAGACCCTAGAACATCAATGGGCCAATCTAGCCAACAAGAGCAAAAAGGCCACACTGGAAAAACACATACGTGTTGCATTCGGACTGCATCTAGTCAAAGCAGAAAGCAACAACATCAAGTTACAACAGCGAGAATGACTAGATATGGCAGTCCTGACGATAGATGCTCCTTGAATAGCACTGCACTAACGATCCAAGACATCAGTGGAGAATCCACATTTGGTCGTGTAGTTGGGGACTCAAGGGCATTTGTCAGAAGGCTTAAATTTACAAGCCAAGACCTGGAAGACGAAGATATAGTACCACCTACTTATCTTAGGGAAAAGCTCATCGCGAAAAGAGAGCATACTATCGATGCTCTGATTGATGAAGGAGCATATTTTAATATCTTGACCTATGAATCATGGACCCTACTGGGCCAACTAGAACTCACACCGACTAATGCAACTCTTAGCCCTTACGAGGGACACCCACAAGCACTTATAGGGAAGTGCAAAATCCTTGCAACAATTGAAACTGAAAGCTTACCTATCCTATTTCATGTTCCTCCAAATAGTGCTAATTACAGGAAGAAAACTCTCTTAGGAAGACCCTTCAAAAGGGCAACCAAGTGTGAGGCCGACTATGTAGCACAGAGGATACACTTGACACTACCAGGTGTGAGGATAGTCACAACCTTTAGCAAGGGTGACCTCATCGAACCTCAAGGGAAAGGCAAGGAAGGTACTAACATAACAATCAAGCCTGCTAACAAGAGCAAGGACTTGTTGGAAGAGTTGATACAAGCACAGATCGAACAACAAGAACCAGTGAGTGAGGCCATACCTGAAACAAGAAGGTCAAGAGACAATGCCAAGGATGGGCTTTGGACTTACAAATATCGTAGAAGACTCCAAAAGAAGCCCAAGCCTTATAGACGAAGGCATCGATGGAGGGTCAATATAATGCCGAGATGGATATCCAAAGCGTTGCTACGTGCTCAAGGGTATTATGCAGGTAACCGGTGGATTTGAGTACCAAAACCCCCTACTAAACCACCTCTATCAGCTAAAGACCAGATTGCATCAAAAGCAACGAAGCACAAGAGGAAATCTAAGAGAAACTCTAGGTCTTGAGGCAAGAAACCAAACATGAGTGTTCGAAAGAAAGAGCCTTAGCCTAGCATACTTTATAAGCAGATATCATATATAACCATTGAGCGTGCACAAAGACCACTAGTACACAAGGAGCTTTTGACTTCCCAAGAGGATAATGAGCACCAGAGGCATAGCGCTGCTCGTGAGAAGGCTGATTGCTCAACAAAGCAAATGGCACAATCGTCTAATAGCCTCGAGCAAATCATTCAGCCAGTCCCAAGTCCACCTAAGAGTCCTAGATCTCCTACACCCTCTTTTTCCAAACAGATACAAGAAACACAATAGCAGTCGTCAAGGTTGGCTGCTCAATCCCAATCTCTATCTCCATCTGAGCTTCCAAATGTCCAAGAGGTGGGACATGACACCATCCGTAGCTCTCAACCCAAGGATATGCTTGTGCAATCTAAGGTGACTAAATCAACTCATGCTCAATCTACACAGGTGAATGCTCAAAGGGCAACAAAAGACACGACCACTTTCGATCGCCCTAGGGACTTGACACTGCAATCTACTAGTAGTAGCCAGTCCACTAAAATAGCGGCCACTACTTCCTATCAAGGATCACAGCTGTCACAGCCCTTGATCATGATAATGCTCCTTGCGGAACATGTCCTTAGCAGTTTACCTGTGGAGAAGGTGTCGCAACCAACTTCATTGACAACTCCAACACTTCCAAAGCGCCTAAAGTCTAGGCTAGAGGAGTTAAACAGAAGGGAAGAGCTAGACTCTCCAAAAATGGAGGCAGTTGTACCCTCACAACCTAGCGAGGCCATTCAGCAAGCCACGGCTATGTTCCATAAGGACACACTAGAAAAAGAGAATGATGAGGCCAAAACCAAGCACATCAATAGTTGACCTAGTCCACGGCTATGTTCCATAAGGACACACTAGAAAAAGAGAATGATGAGGCCCAACCAAGCACATCAACAGTTGACCTAGTCCAAGGTCCTGAGTCGTTGAGAGATGCACCTTCACTGACCAAGAAAAAGAGGAGAAAACAGTGAAAACAACAACAGTTACAAGTGGTTGTAGACCCCAAGAACATTGACACCAAGAGCACTGGAGAACTGAAAAATAAAGCATCAAGTCCATCTACCAATGACCCCATTGATGCCTCTCCTAATAATGGTGAAACCTCAGACACATCCGTGTGCTCTAAAAAATCAAAGCAGTCGTTACCATCAACGGTTGCTTGCAACACTCAATCCACCAATAACAGAACTCGCATTGACCAATCAAGAGTGGATACAACGCTGTCACAACAGGATGACAAATTTATACCAGTCACATCCAAGGAGAACTATGATGCAATAACAAAGCCTCAAGAGAAACATGGAAACCCAAAGAGCATAAGCAACTCTAGAGTTGACCAATCTTGCTCATCTAGGCCTGAGCCCCCAGCTATGCTAAAGCCTGGGCAAACTCCTAGAACCTTGCATAAGATAGCAATGAGCAAGCCCTCGTTGAACATAGAAGTGTCACAGAATGCTTAACCGAGTTGGATGCTAAGCTCAAAGTGTTTGCATGTGTCTATGTTCTAGCAGACATGGGCACATTCCCTAAAGAGCAGCTTGAAGAATATTTTCCATTTTCCTTACCGTGGGAAGAGCAAGAACATCTTGACGAGCACTATAACAAGCTCATGTATGAATGCATGCGACTCATCTCTGACGAGGAACCTGACGAACTATGCTTAACTGTAACAAATCTCTTAGAGTTAGAGCAACTAAAGCGACAATCAGAGGGTTGAAGTCAATTTGAACAACGTTGGTGTGAAAACTACGTTGCAATGGCCGGACTAGGAGCCCAGATCATGACAATCTCAGAGGAGCAATTGGCCAAATGGTGATCTCAAAGAGACCCAACCTATGTGGTACCAACTTCCTTTTGAGTGTGCTAACTACCATTCAGGGTACGGACTTAGCTGAAACTAGCCAAGATAACTCTCTATCTGATAAGGTTCTCACTGAGGAGGAGTTACATGTTGCCAATAGACTTGGACAAGGTTCCATGCTACTCGATGTTGCAAAATATCTATTGGTATTGAGTAAGCTACCACGAGTACTAGATGCGTGTGCCACACTCCAATACAATCCGGAGTTCTACAATTGGCTTTTATCCTCGTGAAGTGACATGGATTCATAGATATGTATATAAATAAACCATGACTTTTGTGACCCTGTATAGACAATATCAACACACACAAGCAATGATAGTCAAGCGCAGGAAGAAGAGTTGGCTTCAACAAGCTAAGCTCCTCGGGTCCTCCTCTCACCACACATTTAGAAGTTTTGTGACCATTCCCGCCTCCAGGTGGAGGGTATGTAACCCTCATTACCACCATAGGAAGCCCTGACCAACATCTCTGATAGTGTAGACAGGGAACCGTCCCTTTCTATACACCTTTCCCCCTTTCCGGTCTATCCTTTCGAGGATGCCACTCCATGACGACCAGTCATGCAACTTAGCATGAGCCAAGATCTACTAATGGCTGGAGGCCAAAGGAACATCATCATGGGGGACCATCCCTCTACAACAAACATTGCATGCATCACCTCTCCCCTTCTCGTCATGTGCACTTGATAACCCACTGTATAATCCCTTCCATGCGAACAATTTTATCCTGCCTCAAGGCCTAATCCTTGGTTCGCATTTTGCAGGTCCCCCTACGGTAGCCGACATGGAGCACCCAATGCAGTTGGCTTGCAAGGACGCTATCCGATGTCGAAGGGAGCATGTAGCACAAGCTCCTTTCCCAGAACACTACGTACCTACCCTTAAAAGGTATGCAAAGAAACGAGGCCCCAAGCAACACCGCGTCAGACGTAGGTCAAAAAATCCCTAGGCCACGGGAATAGAAGCTCAAGAAAGCACATGGGGTATGGCAACACCGATCGTGCAGGCTCCCATCAAGCACTCGGGCACCAGGTGCTCAAAAGAGGAGAGGGCAGCTCGAGATAAGCAAGAATTTGACACATTGTTTAAAAGCATTTTGGAAACAGTTGCGGCCAGGGACTACACCATTCAGGTCCCAGCCGACATTTTCCCTGCCCAACCTCACAGGAGCCCCTCACCAACACAGCCTCAGTCGCTCGACCACCCAGACTAACCCCGCCTCGTACAAATAGAGTATCCCCATCTTGTATAAAAGGCTTATCAAATGCTACCTGGCCATGACTTTTTGTCTTTAAATGGTTAAGTGCTGACATGTTCCTCAATTTTACAAACTTTTCATATCTGCGTTTAATATATTTCACGTCTTTAGCAAAAGAAAAAGCTAATCAAGCACAAGTGATAAGTATCTAAGCCAACACTATGGAATTTAGATAAGTCATTCCTCCTTGCGTTGTGCTGGTTTATTCTAGTTGCAGCATATGCCGTGCATGTGCTCTCATGAAGTGACAAGTGGATGCAGAATGATGCAAGTCTTTGTGCGAAAGTGTTCAATGCCAAAGTCACCGCAAGTCCACCGACCCCACAAAGAGCCACAACAAAGCCACGTTGCCGAAAGCAAAGATCACCCATACGAGTGCCCATGTCGCATGGGCCAAAGCATGAACTTAACTACTTACTCTTTTTGGGTTACACTACGCTGGGCACTCATGGCAGCTGTTACCCCAATTGTACCAACATCGCACGTTCCAAAGAGGGTTGCAATATCTCAAGTGTATCTCCCCTCTCAACGACTGCTTCTCTAACAATGAGGCTAGGGAACAATCATCACTGTAATATCCATTTCCCAAGCCTTCGAAGCTTGACATTTCCCAACCCATTGAAAGGCTGATAGCCTCAACATATTGCAATGGTTGTACTCAGGCAAGTCCCAAAAAAGAAAGAAAGAAAGAAAGAAAAAATACAAGAAAAAAAAAGAAAAAAAAAAGAAATAGATATGAAGCACCCACAATCACAGCACAGCACCTAGGGGTCCTCAAATTAGGTACGTCCAGTGACCTTCGACTAGCTCCATCCCTAGTCTCCTAGCCCCTTAGCATCACCCACAATTGTTCAAGGTACATCAAGGGCAGGACATACCTAGGGAGCTTGCCTCGCCTAAGATTAGACCTGTCACCCTGACCCATTCGTACGATTCCCTCTTGCACTCTGCCATTGCAATCAATTGTGGTAAGCACCGCACGAATGGCCATGAAAAGTACACCGTCCTCATCAAGCAATTCCAATAGCTCCCAGCTACTATCGAAAGTGTAGTGTCCCTGTGTTCAATTATGCTACGTCATGCACTCACAATGCAAAGGATGTCTCATACACCTTCACGTGTACTTCTTCTCAACATGGACAACTTTGCTTTATCCACACATTGTTACGAGAAACCAGCCTGTGGTCTTCTAACTACGTAATATCTAAGTATGCACGAGCACTCACATAATATCTGCACCAAAATATATACACAGTTTGGGTCCTCAAGTGCAGGACAATAGTCTCAGCTTGCTTCGAGTTCCGACTTGTCTCCCAAACTAATTGAACTATGTCTTGTGCACGATAGAGAAGACTAGCACTACCCCTAGGGAGAGACCACCTATGAGAAGTTTTCAATTGCAAGTATTGAAGACTCCAACGAAAGTGTTGTTCGCTCTTTATCGACAACCAATTCTTTATCATTCTGTAAGCCGGCCAAGAATTGTCATGTGCAGAATCCCCAATAAACAAACAATGGTGCTAGCCATCAATGCAATCCCCAACAAAGAACAGCCCTACCACCAACTCCAACCACCCTACCACCAGCCACCTAGGTCACCAACATGCCCTCAATGACCTTCCTTCACACCACCACCAATACTCCTCCACGGCAGCCACCAATGTCCCTTCCACCCACGTTTTCAGTGCTGCATACCAAAGCGTGCTACCTACGACGGTGACTACCATGGGACTGGCACTCGTCTAGGAGGGGGGTAATGTTAACCCCTCAAATGAACAAAGGTGGAAAATCCAAAAAAGCTGAAGCAAAAGACAAGGCCAAGGAAAAAGTGAAACCAAAGACGAAGGTACGCCAAGAAAAATATAGAAATACAAGAAGCACAGAAAAGTCCTAAATAAGAGAAAAATGCGCATAAGGAAGAGCGCAAGTCAATACTTTTGTAAAAGAGCGCAAGCACATCGTGATTTAATTTAAGGAGCGTCGAGCTCTCACCCATGCAATTTGTAAATGTGGACGGGCAGTGGAAAGGAAGCTAGGAAGATAGAAGGACAATGGAAAAAAGGGCCGTAAAAAAGGGGATAAGGGGATGACCGCCCAAAAAGGGATTTAGGGTTTTGTATATAAAGTTGAAAAGTGAATGAGAAGCTCATTCTTGTGTGTGGCCAAAAGTGGCTCTCCTCTTCTTCTTCTTCTTCTTCTCACTTGCTTGAGCTTGTGCTTGAGAGAGGGAGTGTGAGAGTGTGAGGGAGTGAGTGTGTGAGGGTGAGGGACTAAGGAGGAGAAGCTCTCCATCTTCTCCTCTCTTCTTCTCTTCTCTTCTCTTCTCTTCTCTTGCTCACGACTATGGAGCTTGGAGCGTGGAGCTTTTGGATGGAGCTTGCTTGAAGCTTGCACTTGGATTGTGGAGCTACCGGAGTGCATGGGAGAGGAGGTAACTCAATTGGCATGGAGGTAAGCTCACTACACTCGTAAGGTAGGCATTGCGCGTCGGCTATGTGAGAGGTAGCCATAGCCGCTCGGCTTGAAACGCTTGATCAATAAGAGGTCTGTAGGTCTCGAGGTAGAGCTCCATAGCTCCCCTCCAGTTAGGGTCATTGTCGGCCTTCCACCACCAATAGATTACAAGGGAGTTTAGTGCTTCCTAGGCCACACAAGATACTATCAGTGATTTGTGTTGAACTACGCATTAATTGCTAGACCTTTATACAAATTGTTGATCATATTCAAATGGACCGAGGAATGCTTACGCGCATATGAGGAATTGAAAAAGGCTCTAACCACCGCACCAATTCTAAGAGTCCCAAACTAGACAATCACCTTTCACGTTTGTATTGACACTTCGCAATTTGCTGTAGGAGCTGTGTACACCACAAGAATGAGTCTATCCATTCACTTTTCAACTTTTATACATGGGCTTTGAGTTGGGCTTCCACTTAAGTTGGGCGCCTGTCTTTCCTATTTGGTTTCTGGCCAGGCCCTGCCTAATCTATGTGGTTTATATTTGGATTTAATTGACTGTTATGAAAGTGAACAGGAGCTCATTCCCATGCCCTTGCCAAGCTATGAAAAATATTACAACTTGCACAGGCAATGCCTAGCTTTCAAAATAATATTACAATTAATTCTACAACTATGAGATTTGACCAAGAAATATTATGTGCCTTGCGTCCTTTGCTTGATTTGCGTTTCTCTTTACTTTTTCCAACTTGTGCATCCTTGCCAATTTTCTTTGATTAATATTGGCCGTAGACTTAGCAGAAAATACGAGGGATGACTTAGTTGATTGCCTTAGACGCTGCCTTTACGACATTTTCAAAAAGCTATGATCGCTTGTATTTAGGTCTTTTGAACGAACCTATAGCAACGGAGAGGTGTGTACACTCCCTTGCTCTTGGGAAGAATCTGAGTTTGTATTCGTTAAGGCTCCCGAGGCAGCTAAAGAGTTAATCACCACCGAGATATCCAGAGAACAAGCACATAAACAATGCCTCATTACCTCTTATAACAAGAGCATGATCCTAGCCACAGATTAAGAAATTGAGGAGTTAAAAGCTTGCTGAAAACAACTCACTTTTCTTGCAGAAATGGTACACTCTTCAACTCCAATGGGAGCTAGAAGGATGCCAAATCATGACCAATGCTGAGCAAAGATGCCCGATCAAAACAACGCGGAATATGACCCAACCTATGTAGCTCCAACTTCTTATAGGGTGTTGACCACCATCCATAATCGATCCCTAGAAGAACACATAGGCATCCAACCTTTCAACATGGACCGCTATGCTAAGATAAAATACAACCCCAATTTCTACACTTGGCTCATGCAAAAGTGAAGCCCCACGAATAGGTGTTCAATGTGCTTAACCCTTTAACCTCTATCCTATGAAGGATTCTTCTCATTCCCAAGGGGGGAGGGGTTAAGGTGAAATCAAACATGTAAGGTGAATGAAACATGCAAGGAAAAATTTAAAGCCTCACTCAATGTCTAAAATAGATGAAAATCAACTTGTGATTGAGAAAATGTGTCATTTACTTAAGCATTTCATTCTTTCCATAAGCACACAATCAATTCATGCTTATCTTTAAGGTTAAATCAAACATGTAAGGTGAATGGAACACGCAAGGAAAAGTTTAAAGCCTTAATCAATGTCCAAAATAGATCCAAATCAACTTGCGATTGAGAAAAAGTATTATAAAAGTTTCGCAGGTGGCATGTGCAAACCCCCGTGTTGGGGAGCCTGGGCTGAGGTGTGTTGAGAAAGCTCCGAAGAGTGCCTTGCCAAAGTCAAGAATTGATGTTGTGGAGTATATTTATTTTTTTAAAAAAAGCCTTCTTGATGATTTTTATGATCTAGAGTGTGACCTACGAGGTTTGATGGAAAAGCTAAGGTATGGAAGTGGAAACCGGGCAAAGGCCCCATCCCAAATTCGTTTTGAGCTGCAAAAGAAGATGAGGGTGATTGAAGGGACCTCTCTAGCTCCCTCACCCACGGTGTTGGTGTCGTGTCGCAGCGCGTTGATAGCTCCACCCACCCACCATGACATAGGCCCTGGCAATCTTGTAAATGCTTTCTATCTATGAATATGACTTGAAGCCGGACTGCTTGAAGGAAAATTCTATGTCTTTACTTAAGTATTTCATCCTTTCCATAAGCGCACAATCAATTCCTACTTATCTTTAGTAACAATTATCTTAAGAACACTAGTTGTGAACTATGGCACCATAGCAGGAACTCAAAATGGCAGCACAGCAGGATTGAGCCCACCGTCTTTCGTAAAGCAGCATTGAAGAAGTGGTAGCCAAGGAGAAGGATACCAAAAGAGTTGTAAAGCAATGCAACCTGGCCAAGTACGTGGAAAAGTTTGGGCAGGAAGCAGATTACAACAAGTGTGTAGAGTTCCTATGAACCTATGACCCTGAGAGAGCTTGCGACATGGTGATAGTTGGAAGAGGAGAAGGAGCCAAGCAGGTATAGGTCCAACTCAGAAAGGCCTTGGTGGAGAAGGCATTGGGCCTGGAGCACAAAGTGGAAAGGAGGCCCAAGCGGGATGTCTATGCCATGTTGAACATGAAGAAGAAACAAGTCAGGTAAGGATGCAGGCATCCACTCTTGTTTTCCAGCTAGAGGTGTAATGCGCTCATGCAAAAAATCAATGTACCCATGCTGGAGAGCTTAGCAGCTCACTCATCGGATGAGGTTGACTGGAATGGCTATGTGCAGAAAACTATCGACCAATCCACCAAGGCACTAGCCCTTGGAAGCAAACTAGCTAGGTGGGGAATCCCCGACATCGAAAGGAGGAGCTAAAAGAAAGAAGCCATCATCTAAAGCCTCATTCATTGGGTATGGGGGAGTCCCGATTGCTCTTATCCAAGAGGCAGTGAAAGAAGCGCAAAATGAAGGAGAAGGAGTTGATGAAACAACACCACACAGATCACCTCACCATGAGAAGATGCATTCAAGTGAGAGAACGGTGAGTGATGAAGAGGGAGAACAAGAAGCCCAATCTAGCCAAAGAAAGCCAAGAAAGGCAAAAAAGAAGACCTCGCAGAAGAAGGCAAAAGAGGAAAGCAAGAAAAAAGGAGAAGGCTAACTTACAAAAGGCTAAAAAAGAGTCTAAGCAAGAAGAGGAAGAAATGAAGAAGAAAGAAAAAGAAGAGTCCAATAGGTTGAAGGAATAATCGAAGAGAGCTGAGGAGGACATATGAAAGAAGGCAGCTGAAGAAGAGGAAGATTTGAAGAGAAAAAAGGAAGAAGGCCTAGCCCTGACAACACGCTTATCCATAGAGCAACAGTGTAGACAAGATGGGCTGAGTGCCATGAGCCCACCAAAAGTTGAAGGCCCAGGCTCAAGTGCACAAGTGCTAGAGATCACACCACCCGCAGTGAAGGAAGGTAAGGGCAAAGCCCCAATCGACCCCATTCCACCTTCCCTAGTACCCACCACCACAGCTGTCACACCCACACAAGGCACCCCACCCAAGGTTGATTCTAGCAATCTTGTGGCATGGGTGCAATTTCTTATTGAAAGAGAACTAGCACAGGGAAAGAGTGTAAAACCCGAAGGGTTGGACAAAAGAGACTGGCAGCATCAGCAAACGCTGAGTCGAGACAGGACCCGAAGAGGCAGAGGGTAGAAACCTCCACGACCTCCATTCCCACAATGATGATGCTACCTACAAACTATGATGAGTACGTCAAAGAGCTTCTTTCCCTGTTAGAGAAGGCTAAAGAGGAGAAAAATGTAGCCGAGCTGAGTTGGAAGCTGAGGAGTCCATGGCCACATTCCAATTAGAGAAAACCCGACAAGTAGCCATGTGCCAAAAAGAAATATATGAGCTGAAGCAGGAGCTCAAGGAAAAGGAGGAAGAAGAAGAAAACTGGTGAGTGAAGCTGGATGAACAGACACTAGGCCTCATTGACTTGGAGCAAAATAATGCGAAGCTATCAGAGATGTACAAAGAGCTGTAAGGGAAAATGAAGAACCTCTAGGATGCCATAGAAATGTTAGAGGTAGAAAGAGAGGAAAGAGCCCGCAGATACCAAGCAGAGATAGGAAAGTTGAAACAAAAGATAGCCTTGGGGCAAGAGGAGCAAAGGAGGTTGGAGAGAGAAATTGAAGATCAAGAGCAAAGACTTATAATCCTTGCTCAAAGACAAGGAGAGAGCCCTGAGGAAATGAAGAAGAGAGCAAAGGACTAGGCCAATCATAATAAAAGAAGAGTCAAGGACTTGGCATGCTGTCTAGCCCGGGTGGAAAAAGAGAAAGTGCTAGTCGAGAGCATGGCAAAGGCTGTCTAAGTGAGCCTAGACACCCAACAATGAGCCTTCCTGAACACACTACTAGATATTACTCAAATAGACGAATAGGAGGCCGTTGAGAAGCTAGGGATTACTCGCAGGGCCCTGTTAGTAGGTTTGCATATGCCAGTGCAAGTCGTGGGTATCAGCCTTAGTCTCGAGGAGCAAAGAAGTTATCTACTACAAGCAGGCTTGACCCCACAAGAAGTGGATGCATTAGGGTTTGCTGAGGGGGCACCATAGGAGGATAGGCAAGGAGAAGAGACCGGAACAAGCTTTGAGATGGGACCTCAAGAAGAAGGACTTGTCCCATAGCCTCCTTCCCCACGACCAGAAGAACAGCATCAGAGGTGGACACCTCTGCCCGCTAAAAGAAAAGTGGAGCTTAAGAGGAAGAGACAGCAGATGGTGGAGCAAGCAAGGAGAAGACTGAATGCTCAACCAACAATGGTGCCAATATCTCCTATCCCACCAAGTCAAGATGACTTCCCATCAAGCTTTAATGCAGAGCTCATAAATTGGGAGCAGCAAGAAAATGCTCGTAACCCCTTCGACTTTAATTTTCGATTCCCCACCAACTTGCACATAGAACTACCACTCAAGGTGGTGGAAGAGGTAGTTAATGTTGGAAGCAAGCTGGAAGAGAGATGGATCTCCGAAAGAGAGAAAAACCCTACCTTGTGGGGGATAGAAGATGCAAAGTTTTGGCAAGATAAAGTTTTTGAAGTGCCTAGAGTAGTGACGAGCTACGAATGCTAACCTACAAGGAGAAGGCATGTTTTTAATGTAAACATGGATACCTGGATGGCATTTTGTAATACCCTACCCTTCGAAAGAAATAACCCAATATTCATGCCATATCCTAGAAGGGTAGAAGTGGTATTGAGGTGACAAGCTCAACACATGCGGACATTGATGATGGACCGCTTAGTTAGATGGGTCCACACATCTACACTTAGCATGTTGCTGGTCATCATGACTCTCACATGGCCACTGACTCATTACTTATTATATTCAGGTTGTTACACCTATTTATAGCTAGCATAATTATAGCGCCAGTCGACTAGTATAGTCGGTTATGCATTTTTTGACTTAGTAGGCCACTTTCCTTTATGTTGTATCTTATCTATACTTTCTTTACATTGTAAAGTATGTGAAAGAAGAAGAAAAACCAACAAGAAAACGTTTTGGCCTCCATCTCTCTTCTTGTCTCTTGAGTGAGCTTTTCCTTGTGCATTCTATGTGTGTTTGGCGCAGTATCTTGAGCAAGTCCCCCCACCATGCAATTTGTGACATAGTTTCAGAGTTGCACCACTGATTGAGACTGGTTTTGAAGGCTAAAGCAAAGGAGAGAAGCCAAGGATTCAAGCAAGCAAGCAATGGGTAAGAAGCTTTCCCATTCTCCACTCTTTCTCTTGGACAGTGCCTGTGGAGGCACTGGAAGTAGGGCAGAGCAAAAATCTCAGATTGCAGTGAGATTTAGTATGCGCGAAGAGTGATGTGTATTCTATAGATTAGCCCTTTAGGAGCTTTCCCACTGTTGTTTTGGCCATCAGAGGTCATTTTGGGCCCCATTTGATACCTGCAAGGTTGTGGACAGCAGTTCGAGGTATCCTATAATTTTAGATGTGTCTGCCGTATACAGGTGCACAAGTTACAGATTTCATATCTGTAAGTTCAAAGGTGTTTAGCGAATAAACACAAGGTTTATCTGCAAACTGGTTTGCAGATTGCATGTATTGTTGAGCAGACAGTGAAAAAGGTTATATGGTGTATTGCTGTGCACTACAGGTCAAAGGTTGCAGAAGATTTGCTTGCTGTTTGGTATTAGTTTTGTAATAGTGTCAGAGAACAGTGGAAACCCCATCATTGAGAAGCTCGACAAGAACAACTACCCTTCATGGAAGTTCTGTGTGATGAACTTCCTTATTGGAAAAGACCTCTACGAGTTTGTTTCAGGTGAAGAAAAGGAGCCGTATGTGAGTGATCCTCCAACTACAGAAGAAACAAAGGCATGGAAGGAATGGAATGCAAAAGACAAAAAGGTCATATATCGGCTGTCTACAGTAATTGACAATAATATGCTGGGACATATCAGAAATGCAGAGAATTCATATGCAGCTTGGATCATACTTGAACGTATGTTTTTCGTAAATACAAAGGCACGGAAGATTCAACTCAAGCAAGAGTTGAATACATTGAAGAAAGGGAAGATGTCTATCAATGAGTATGCACTGAAGGTAAGGAGCATTGCAGATGCCTTGGCAGCGATTGATGCAATGCCCGATGATGATGATTTGGTGTCGTCTACCTTAGGTGGACTTAACAATGAAAAGGCTTGGAAGTCTTTTATAACTTCTGTATATGCCAGAAAGCCATTTCCAAATTTTGATGAGTTGGACTTCCTTATGATCACTAAAGAGATCAACATGTAGAGTGAGATATTTGAAAAAGGGGGTGAATAGATCCAAGCTTTCTAGTCCAGTTCAAGAAGGGGACGTGGCAGGTTCTCTTCAAGTGGTCGTGGTTATGACAACCAGCAAAACAGATTGAATCAGCAATTTGGCAACATGCAGGTTTCAGGAGGTCATGGTAACTTTAGAGGTAGGGGGAGCTTTAGAGGAAGAGGTGGATGGCAGAACAAAGGTTCTAACATTTCTGGTATTGTGTGTCACTACTATGGCAAAACAGGTCATATTGCAACCCAATGTTATGCTAAGAAAGATGATATTCGCAATGGTAAGTTACAACAAGGAAAGTATGCATTGTCTTCACGAGACAGAATGAAGACAAAAATGAACATTTGTTTGTTATGCAGCATATGTTGAATGCTATTACAGGAAAGAGAACACATGATGATGTTTGGTATGTTGATTCAGGTGCATCCAATCATATGACCAGCCGCCATGCAAAATGGTTTGGAGAGATGCAAGATTTGCAAAATATAGGTTATATGTAGATGGGTGATGATTTATGCCACCCAATTTCACACATTGGAAAAGTTCCCTTGTCCTTGCATGATGGTAAGACAAAGAGTCTTTTAGATGTATTACATGTGCCATCTATTACAAAGAACTTGGTGTCAGTCAGTCAGTCAAATGGTAGAGCAAGGGCTGCAAGTCAGGTTTAATGCAAAGGGCTGCTTTGTAGAAGACTTCAATGACAAGTGTAGGTTGGTTGCAAAGGGAAGTAGAGTTGGATATATATTTACTCTGGATGGTGGAATTCCTACTATGAATGCTGCTATGTATGCTAAAGGCAAAGGTGTTGTTGCAGATATTGAAATTTGGCACAAACGCATTGGGCATGCAAATGTTCAAAGGTTGAAATTAATGCAGTCCAAAGGGTTGGTTACACGTTTGCCTACATTTAGAGTCGCAAAATTTCATAAGGTATGCGAAGCATGTTAATTTGGTAAGCAAGCAAGACAACCCTTTTCACATGATAGAGATGTAAGCAGAAATATCATTGATATTGTGCATACAAATATTTGGGGCGTACACAAAATGTATCTCTTGGAGGCAGTTCATACTTTTTCACATTCATTGATGATTGTTCTAGAAAGCTGTGGGTATATTTTATGAAGGAAAAGAGTGAAGCGTTTGGCTGCACTTGAAAGAGAAACACACTTGAAAGTAAAGTGCTTGAGGTCAGATGGAGGGGAAGAGTACCTCTCGAATGAGTTCAGTGATTTTCTGAGGTCTCATGGGATAAAGAGACAGTTCACATGCAGGTATATCCCACAGCAAAATGGGGTTGTGAAAAGGAAAAACAGGCATATTGCAGAAGTTGCACACGCCTTGTGCCTATGCATTTTTTATATGAGGCTATTTATACTGTTGATCCAAAGGCTGAAAAGTGTGTCTTTATACTCTTTATAGCAAAAAGAGTATCGTTGTTATAACCCTGTCACATGTAAGTTCAGAGTGAGCAGGGATGTCATCTTTGATAAAATGAGTAGTTGGTATGCATCTAGTGGTGATGCATTGGATGATGATGATGATCATGATACTCATGTGCAAGCTGAAAAGCAAGAATCACGGACTCTTAGTGGACCAGAGACATCATCTGATAGTCCTTGGTCTGGGAGACTAAGGAGTAGCTCTACATCTTCAGGTGCATCTAGTAGCACTACAGGTAAAGACAAAGGAAAGAATAAAGTGTCAGATGGCATTGATGTAGTTCTTGATGGAGACTCAGTGGCTCAGAGAGATTGGATGATGAGCTTGGTATTCCTTCAGCGAGGACTCCAGGTGTACAAAGAGCACGCATCAATGCAAAGACTCCATTGAGTGATCCAGTAGTATGCAGGTCTAGCAGGGTGAGATACCCTATTAACAGATTTGGTTTTGAAGGTTATGCAACTCACCATTATGCTTATATGGTGAAAGTGATTGAGGATTTTGAGCCCACATATTTTGAGGAGGTTGTTGGTCATGCTCATTGGGATGCAACAATGGATGAGGAGATGGCTGCATTAGAGGCCAATAAGACTTGGGATCTAGTGTCATTGCCGAAGGGCAAGGAAGCTAACGGATGTAAGTGGGTTTATAACATTAAGCACAATGCAGATGGTTCTATTAGTAGGTACAAAGCTAGGCTGGTTGCAAAAGGCTATGCCCAGACATATGGCATAGATTATGAAGAAACCTTCAATCCAGTTGCTAGGATGGCAACCGTCAAATGTGTGATTGCTTTGGCAGTAGCCAAAGGTTGGAGTTTGCAGCAAATGGATGTGAAGAATGCCTTCTTGCATAGTGATTTGCAGGAAGGAGTGTATATGGATCAGTGAGCAGGTTATGAAGATTTAGAGCATCCCATGTATGTATGCAGGTTGAAGAAGACGCTCTATGGGCTCAAGAAAGCACCTAGAGCATGGTCTAACAAGATCAGAGAGTATCTTGTCAATATTGGCTTTTATGTTTCTGATGCTAATCACTCACTTTATGTGAGAAAGGGAGATGCATGTTTGGTCGTCATAGTCATCTATGTGGATGACTTGATTATTACAAGTGATAGTGGTAGTGGGATTTCTGAAGTCAAGGACCTTTTGAAGAAGAAGTTTGCGATGAAGGATTTAGGTGAGCTAAGATACTTCCTTGGTATTTAGATAATCAGATGTGATGATGGTATATGGCTGTCCCAAAGACAGTATGGCTTGGATATGTTGTCCAAGTATGACAGCATGCAAGCCACTTTCAGTCCCATTGGAGTAGAATGTAAAGTTGAGTGCTGATGTTGGGGATGAGATAGAAGACCCTACTATATTCAGGAGAATAGTGGGGAGTTTGATCTACATGACCATTACAAGGCCAGACTTGAGCTACATTGTTGGTCTTGAACACAATATTGGTGAATTTGGGAATTTCCCAAAAGATTGGGACTCATGGTCAAAACTTTGTTTTGATCATAACTTGAATACTATTGCTTCAAATTTTACAGTCAATAGCTCATTAGATTTCATTTTCAAAGCACTTTCCAATGATAGGTCATATGATGGGATTTTGAGATACTTAGGGATATGTTATCTGGAGCCCCCTTTTTCAAAAATTCAAAGATTGGAATTGGGAGATTTCCAAATTCACTAATATGGAGTTCTTGTGAGTCATTTTATGCAGGTATCTAGAAAGCCACATTTGGATGCAGTCAGACGCATATTGAGATATGTGAAGTCCACATTACATTATGAACTTTTCTATGAGGCAGGTACAGATGTACAGGTGTTTGGATACACAGATGCAGATTGAGCTGGTAGTATGTCTGATAGAAGATCTACTAGTGGATACATATTCTCTCTTGGTAGTGCAACAGTTACTTGGAGCAGTAAAAAGCAATCTACAGTTGCTTTGTCGAGTACAAAGGCTAAGTATAGAGGTGTTGTTGTTGCAGCATGTGAGGTAGTATGGCTGCAAAAGTTATTGGATGATTTAGATATGTAGATCGAAGGTCCAGTTGTCATTTATTGTGACAACATGAGCAGCATACAGTTGGCTAGGAACCCTGTGTTTCATTCCAGGACAAAACATATTGAGGTACACTATCACTTTGTGAGAGAGAAGGTACTAGCAGGTGAGATTGATTTGGTGTATGTTAGCACATATGATCAGATAGCTGACATCTTCATGAAGGCATTGGGTACAGAGAAGCTTTAAAAGTTTCGAAGCTTACTTGGAGTTGCAGAGATGCAGTTGAGCTTGAGGGGGAGTGTTGGGATGGCAAGCTCAACACATGCGGACATTGATGATGGACCGCTTGGTTAGATGGATCCACACGTCTACATGTAGCATGTCAGTGGTCATCATGACTCTCACATGGCCACTGACTCATTACTTATTAAATTCAGGTTGTTACACCTATTTACAGCTGGCATAGTTATAGCACCAGTCGACTAGTATAGTCGGTTATGTATTGTTTGACTTAGTAGGACACTTTCCTTATGTTGTATCTTATCTATACTTTGTGTACATTGTAAAGTGTGTGAAAGAAGAAGAAACCAGCAAGAAAAAAATTTGGCCTCCATCTCTCTTCTTGTCTCTTGAGTGAGCTTCTCCTTGTGCATTTTGTGTGTGTTCGGGGTAGCATCTTGAGCAAGTCCCCCCACCACACGATTCGTAATAAGTGGACTTTAACAAAAGCATCCTCGGGCGCTATGATTTTCCATGAATCTATAATGCAAATGCTACTAAACTTGAAGAGACCCTCATCTTTATATCAGAGGACCTATACGACTCAATAGTCTGTTTCATAGATGAGTTCTCTTCTTGCCTCAACCCCGCCTTCGTCATTACATGTAATTATCTTAGACTGCTTAGGATTCTACTTAGACAAGATCCCACGCCACAGAAACATCGCCTCCCAGTACTCTTTTTTTATCCCAATGACATAGACAGCTGCGCTATGGCTAGATTGATGATGCGAGCTACTCTACTCCCCTCATTTTGCCTAGCCCTCTTGGAAGATATAAATGATAGCCGCTTTACCTATTGCAATCATCAATTTCTCTCCACCACCACTCTCCAAGTACGCTTGAACCTCAAGGGGTACATGTAGAGTTGGCAATTCCTTAATAAATCCATTAAGCCCCCAAGTCCTCTCCATAATGACTCTGATGATACGGATTAGACTACCTTCTATTCAAAACAAAAAAAATAAGAAAAGAGAAGAGAAGAAGAAAGAGAAAAAGAAAAGAAGAAAAGAAAAGAATAAAAGCACAACACACAAGAATCACAAGAAAAAGTACATGAATCACCTCACTCCACATAGGTCATAGTCGCTGCACCTAGGGGCCCTCAAGTTAGGTGTGTCCGGTGGCTTCGGTCAGCCAATCCCTAACCCCGCTTAGGTCAAATCAAGGGTAGGACATATCTAGGGAGGTCACACTCGCCTATGGTTACCAAGCAACCTCATTACTTACAGGATTAGGAGTCACCCAAGGCTCCAAGAGCCAATAAAAAATCCCCACAGTTGCGAAGCAGTTACACAAATATCAGCCAGGCAATAACCCATACTAATTTGTAGAGTAGTTCGAGCAAGTCTGCAAGGCTAAAGACCTCACTAATCTTACCTAATGCTCACAAGCCTTTGGCCTGTGCCTAGGCAACAAGGGTAGAATATGGTACACGAGCTTAGACACTATAGAATGCAACAACTTCAACAACCTCAAGAATCTCTTTATTAAGAGATTTTCTGAGGCTAGGTACTCCGATAATCTCATAGTTCAGTTGATGAATGTCAAGCCAAAGGACAAAGAAGACATTAGGGACTACATTACCCACATGCGGAGTCTCTATAAGAGAATCCCAACTACAAACGACCCACCGAGAGAGCGGTCTCCACAGTATTTATCAATGGAATACGCAATGAAGAACCCTCCAAGGCCAAGGCCTTGGAGGAAACTCGAGCTTGCAAAGAGACGCACTAGCTAGGGTCTTTGAAGAGGCCATACGAGTGGACAACCAGCTCAAGGAGAGAAGCTCCACAAGCTCAAATCAAGATGATGCTAATTCTAGATCCTTAGAAAGGGCCACAACATCTAGCAAACGGTCAGTCCCGAGCACCCAAGATAAAGGAAAAAGTGTTGACTAGAGCTAAGAGCTAGTAGAGATGAAGATGAAGCTAGCTAGAGTGCAAGAGATTGTGAGGAGACATGCGCGCCCACATGTCCAATGCGTACATTGTGGTGGAAACCGCCTTCCAATAGAGTGTCAAGACCCTCGGTCTTGACCTTGTGCCAATTACAATAGATTCGGCCATGATGCCATGCATTGTAAACTACCAAGGAAACTTCCATACTCGAAGCCTTACAAGCAGCCATACCTAGGGAATAGGCCACCAAATATCTTTGGCAAGGGAGCCCCATTGGCTCTTTTGGCACCTAATGATGTGAAACTAGCCATCCCTAGAATGGAAATTAATCCCACAGTCATACTAGATTGCCTAAACCTTTCGTAACCCACCCACCGTGCGATGCTCTAGTCCACTACATGGAGGATCCAAATGTTGAGGAGGCATATGTGAACTCTTACGTCTCTTACGACGAAGAGGATAATCCAATTCTTATGGACTATCAACCAGTACCAGTGTGATGGCATTAGGCAAAGGTAGAGGTAGATACCTAGGAGGACAGACCCAAGAATCGATTGCTTGTTGGACTTATGGTCACCCAAGATACATTTATTCGCACTACCTCGAGAGAGAGCAAGTGAATTGAGAAAAATATAACCTCAGATACACATTGTGCAAAATCACCCACCTGTTTGCTGATTTCCCTAGACGAAAACCATCCTCTAGCTAGGCAATCGTGACCATAGTATCATTGGGGATGTTTGGAGTCAAAACACTCAATGGAGAGGCTATGCCCATCCCATTGCATGTTATGACTAGAGCACGGATGAAGCGAGCCAGCATATCGCTACCAGGGCCTAGTAACCTAGACGTAGCCTCAATAGGAAGACAGAGCCATAGGCGACGAAAGAAGAAAATCGAAGCAAAGGTCACACTTAAAACTGAGAGTGCCACAACACTACCTATGGGGAAGAAAGTCATGGACGTAGAGGCAAAAACATCCGCTCCGAAGACTACGGAAAAAGGGAGTGCTAAGGTCGAGGAGTATCCCAATTCGAGGCGTCAACTCGAAGCCATAGATAAGGTCAACGAGTGAGTGAGAGAAGCCCAAGAACACTTGAAGGATGGTGAGCCCATATTAGAAGATAAATTCGATGATCTCTCTAGCATGAGCACACCGGTCTCACCTGCACGACTAAAGTCGAGAGATGCCACTACACCTCAAGCAGTACCAATTAGACAAAGCTTGAATGCCATGAGACATCAGGCTAGCCAGGGCCATTGGCCAAGAAGCATGGGATTAGAAAGGAAGCAAGCAGCTAGAAATCTTCTTACAACGCTAGTAACCACCCCTGTAACCTCGAGCTTAGGAGACCTGCTTAAGTAGCACCCGACATTGTGGCAAGAGTTGAAGTAATGGGTGGAAGGGCCAATCGAGCAAGGGGCAACTGATTTGCATGACCACGGCACAGTGACACAAATATCGAGCTCGGCGCTACACTCAATGCCTAAGTCCTTACACGTCAATAAACTTCATCTTCTACTTATTGCCTTTCACTGAGTGTAACAATACAAGGTTGCCTGGCTCGGAGTCTTATTGCTTGACATGCTTGTTAAACCAGCTCTTACGTTGTGCCTTTTTGCAAATCAGCCCATGGGTAGCTAGAAGTCGAGTTTTGGATATGAGTTCTAGCTCAACTAGGCATTCCGTCCATACCTTCTTTTCATCCCATCTCTCTTGAGGCCACTCTCACACTAGGGACAAAGAACTCTACAGGTAGAATAGCTTCAGTTCCATAGGTCAACCTAAAGGGAGTTTGTCCTACAACCATTTTATAGGCTATTCGATAGGCCCATAACAATGCCATCGGCTTGTTGTCCCAGTCTTGCTGTATGAGGCAGAGACTATATTGGTCTTCAGGACGTCTACCAAGATCTTTTTTGTAGATTCAGCCTAGCCATTTCCTTGAGGGTAGTAAGGTAAGGATTTTTTTATGAATGATCAGAAAGATAGACAGGAGGTGAGCAATCACTCATTGATGAAGTGCGTACCTTGATCACTAACTAGTTTGATATGGCAGCCAAATCGCGTGATCACCTGCTCCCAAAGAAACTTAGCAGTGGTTCTAGCATCGTTTTTCCTGGTGGCTCGTGCTTCTATTCATTTTGTGAGATAATCCATGGCAACTATAATGTACTTGGCCTGTGAGTATTGTGCTACAGGACTAATCATCCCGATGAAGTTAGTTTCCCATTTTTCAAATGGTTGTCTTGCGATGATTGGGGTTAGCTCCATATTGTCCTTGCAAACTAGGACCTTGGTCCATTGGCACTCATCACAGTACTTCACAAAACGTGTAGCATCTCGAAAAAGCATAGGCCACCATAGTTGAGAGTGTAGAACCTTGCGGGCTATCATGTCTCTGCTGAAGTGTCCTCCAGTAATTCGTCCATGTGCTTCTACAAGTACATCATGCATTTCATGCTCACACACACATCGTCATAGTAAGCCATCTTGTCCTAACCTATAAAGTTGACTAGCTATTAAAACAACTGATAAGGTTGTATCTTGAGGATAAGTCGCCTAAACCGAGCCTTCTTGATAGCTCTTTCAAGTAGTCCGTGCTCTAGCACTTGGACTATATCATCTGCCTAGTATGGCATTAGATAAGCTCTAAACAAGTCCTTGTCCCTAGACAAGTTACGTAGATGCGCCTCTAGCAAAGTGTCTATAATGCCTTGTCCCACGGCTTCTCCTATGGGGATGTGAGACATATGATCAGCCATGTAGTACTACTTTTCTTTACTTACAACCACGGAGAAGTCAAATTCTAAAAGCAGAAGTAACCATCAAGCAATGTGTCCTGTAGCGCAAGGTTTATTAACAAGATAAAGCAAGGCTTGATGGTCAACAAAGAAAGTAAAAGGCGTAGCTAGAAGATAATGCTGAAATTTCTTTACAGCAAACGCCATGGCCAAACCTTCTCTCTTAGTCGTGAAATAGTTCATTTCGGTATTAGTGAGTTGTCTGCTAGAGCAAAGCTCACTGGGTAGTATAAATTTTGTTCACCAAGCTAGCACAATACAGCTCCCACAGCGAACTTCGAGGCATCAATATGAACATTGAATGTTATGGTCCAGTCTGGGGCTCTGAGGATTGGTAGAATTGTCAGAGCCTTTTTCAATCTTCATATGCGCATTGGCATTCCTCGGTCCATTCGAATATTACGTTCACCAGGCTAGCACAACACAGCTCCCACAGTAAACTTCAAGGCATCAATATGAACGTGGAAGGTTATGGTCCAGTTTGGGGCTCTTAGGATTGGTACAGTCGTCAGAGACTTTTTTAATTCTTCATATGCACGTTGGCATTCCTCGGTCCATTCGAATATTATGAGCAGTTTGTAGAGTTGTCTAGCGATTAACATATAGTTCAACACAAATCGTCGGTAGTATCTTGTATGCCCTAGGAAGCACTGAACTCCCTTGTAATCGGTTGGTGGTGAAAGGTTGAAAATAACCCAAACTTTCGAGAAGTCATTGGCAATGCCATTCTTGGACACCATGTGTCCTAGGATGCATCCATGCTTCATCCAGAACTGCGACTTAAGGGGATTCAACGAGAGACGATACAATCTACATCGTTCAAAGACTATGTGGAGTTTGTCTAGGTGTTCCCAAGGGTGTTCCCTCCAGGTTGAGTGAACACAAAAATCGTCAACAAATACTTCTAACTCTTGCCTAAGCATATCCTTAAAGATGGCACACATGAGCCATTGGAACATGGTTGGGGCATTTGTCAACCCAAAGGGCATGACTATGTAGGCAAAGTCTCCCCACTTGGTAGCAAATGCGGTCTTATTCCTATCATCCGAATAGACTTGCATATAATTGTAACCTGAGAAGCCGTCTAGGAAACTGTAGGCCTCTTTGCCAACCACTCTCTTGAGCATATGCTTAGTAGTGTATAGCAATGGATAATTGTCTCTCTTTGTGGTAGCGTTGACTTTCTTATAATTGACACACACTATGATTTTTCCGTTCTTCTTTAGGACGATTACGATGGGCGAAACTCAGTCTGTGTGCTCAATTTCATAAATGAATCCAGCTTGATTACATGAGCGTGCTTGGGATTCATCGGGTATGGTTGCTGCTTGATTGGTGTCGCATTTGCTGTCATGAGGTTGTTATGAGTCACTACACTCGGATCTACCCCTTGCAACTCGTCAAGGGACCAAGTAAATACATCTATGTACTCTCGTAAGAAAGCAATGAGACTTGCTTCTTCCTGCTTGGTCAAGTCATCCGCTATGAAGATAGGTCAAGACTTCTCCCCTTTCTCAGCTAGGTTAACCTCCTTGACTTTGACATGCCCTTCTATAGATTCGTTCGCTTGTCCTTGCCTCTTGGCATCCAGCAAGATCACTACTATATTGCCTTTCTTAAACTTTGTGAATCACTTCGATAGGTCTTGTCAGTTTTTCTGCTCTCTACCTTCTGAATTTCTAGGTTGTCTCTTTCTTTCCTCCTTTAACCATCGGCGCCTTAGGTGGACTGGTAGGTCTCCCTTGGTGCATTTGGTCTTACGTTGTCAGGGTATCTCAGGATTGCTATCTGAGCTTACTTTAGACTCGGAATTGAACTCTCCATCCTTGCTAGAAGAGGGAGTCTCCCATGGTGGTTGTAGCTCTGTCAGTGATTCTGTTCGAAACAGTGGTGTGACACTTGGTTGGGCGAGGCCTACTTATTCGTAGTCAATCGCCCCTATGCGCTCGAACCACATGCAATCACACTCCGTTCTCATGACTCCTTTTTTTATCCTAAAGATATTCTTTCTCTGCGGTTTGGAGTCCACTCATATTTTCTTGATTATGTGTCCTTCATTGTCGTACTCTATCGTGCCGATTTCCTCTTCATTCTCTTCACTAAAGGAACAACAACCTTCGTACTTGTCATCTGAACTATCTTTATCTAACTACTTGTCATCTTCTAGGTCTCAATACTTCTCCTCCTTCTCATTGGTGACTAGGGCCCAATTGTACATCAAGTTCAAATCGTACACCTTGGTCCACCTCCACTTGGGTTCATCCAAGAGATCCTTGAGGAGTTTAAGATTAGTGGTTGGATTGTTGGCTAGCTTGTCTATCAAGTGCTCTAAGATCTTGTGGAGATCTCTTTTGTTTTTTGGGATATGAAATGTGATAGGTGTGGGCCGTCTACCGAAGCTTCTAGCCATCATACTACAAACTAATACTGAGGGTTTATCCTTGGGCTCACTGATTGTTTTAGTAGCTTTTTTGTATTTCTCATTGTCCGAGAATGGTAGATCGATTGTGGCTAGCACATGCATCCAATCGCGTTCATCCTCAGGGCAAGGGATATACTTTGTTAGCAGTCCGTAAGATTTTCTAACTTGCACAACTCCCTTCAGCATGGCTGAAATGGTGTCTAGATCAACTGGCGTAGTCTTCCAGGTATCCATCTCTACCCTTACTACTTCCATTCAGTTGCTTAAAAATATTAGACCGTTTCCCCAATCTTCGATGACTCGTGCATTCCGCATCCAAGGTCAGCCTAGCAGGATATCATAGTCAACTCCCTTCATGATGATGAAGTCTACCGAGAACTTGACTCTTGTGATCTTCAATGGCCAATTTCTCAACACTCCAAATGGCTTTACTTTCATCCCATTGGCCAACGTGATATTAAACCTAGCATTTTCAATAGGTGGGTTACCCCAAGCCTGGAGCATTGTGCAGCTGAGTACACTGACTCCTGCCCCTCTGTCTACAATCCCTTTCCTTGTGGCATCCCCTAGTCCTAAAACTGGCAAGACCGCATGCATCTCTGTGCCCTCCCAAAAAATTAGAATGAGGGTGAACTGATGTAGAAAGCCCGAGTTTTCCAATCACCAAATTGATGTCATAACTATGCAATTAGAGGTGAGGCCACAAGTTTCCATGAAAATGTTGGGGCTTTGAATGAATTTTGTGATTATGTGTGAGTAGAGCTTTCATGGCTGAACATAAAGTGTTTTTCATTATTCTTTAAATAAATTTGATCCATGAGTTTGTGATTTTCTCATCACGAACTTACTGAGTATTGCAAGTGGATCTAGGAAGAGAGTTTGTGATTTCCCTACCACGAATGCTCATAGAATTTCAAGCATCTTTACAAAGAGGGTTTGTGAAAGGCTTAAGGGTCAATGGGTCAAGTGTATAAGTGAGGCAAAAATATGTGACACTTTAGTTTGCTTCCCATACATACAATAATCACATATCTCAAAGTCTAATTTTTTTTTAAAATGAAGATACTACAAACAAGAAAGAGTTTTCAATCCCATCACAGACATGTGGACCAAACAATGATACCAAAGAGATGCAGACAGTTGCTTAGTCACAACTAGAATATGATCCTTTACACTAGACACATGCAGAGTATAAAGTGCTAGAGTTTGGCCCTTGTGCAACAACAAGAGACCCCTTGCAAATCTTCTGTGAGTGACTATCAAATACAACATGGTATCCACATTCATCTAATTATCGAGTACTAATCAATGTCTTTTTAAGATCTAGTACATGTCATACATTCTTGAGCACAAAGGAAGAACCATTAGCAAGAGATAGGTATACATCTCTTGCTAATGGTTCCCACTCCAAAAATTTTACATGTATGATCATTGCCCAAACAAACACGACCTACTCTACCTGCATATCATATAATGCAAACCACTCCTTATGTGGAGTAACATGAAAAGATGCTCATGAGTCAATGATCTAGTCCTGCAAAATGCCATCATCAAAGACAAGTAGAAATGCCAGATCAAGTGTAGAGACATACAAGACATCTTGATCATCATTATTATTGCAAATGGTATTTACTTCTTCAATCTTTTCCTTGGGTTTGTATTCCTTTTTACCATACTCAGAAATCTTTTGTTTGAAGCAATCTTCCTCTCTCCATAGTAGAAACATTCTATATCCATCCTTGTGCAAAACTTGCTTCTAGAGTTTCCTCGCAAGATTTTCCCCTTGCATTTACCTCCCTCTTGTAATAAGTTCATTGGAACCTTTAGGAGTTGCATTTTATTCTTTCGGTTGACCTCTTTAGTAAGCAAACAGCTCTCAACATTGAACTAGTCAAGCTCTAGTAGGTGCTAAATTGTTAGTAGTAGTTATAAAAGTATCCCAACTTTTAGGAAAGGTCACAAGCAAAAATATGGCTATGACAGAGTCCTCAAAAGTATCAAAATTATTTAAGTGGATAGACATAGATTTCCCCTCTTTCATAAAAAGATCAATGCACATTTTCAACTAGTAAACTTGGACTGCATGACTTTGTTTTTCATAGAGGTTACAAAGCTTTCTCCATACACTATATGCACCAATATTTGTGTCATTTACATTATAGTAAAATAACTTAGAGAGTGTCAACATGATAGTAGAGCATACATGCTCATCTTATTTATCCCAAACATCTCTATCTATGCCCTCAATCTTCACACTGTTGCATTTAATGGGCTTAACATGTTTCTTTTGCACCAAAACATTATAGATTTGTTCCTTCCGATAGGAGAAATAAGTACCATCCAAATTTTCAATGTTAAATAGTGCATTTTGCAAAGTAGATGATGAAGCCATAACCATTGGAATAGATACAAAGTAAGAAGCAACCAAAATAACGTCAACTACACCAAGAAGAATACCAATAGTACTATAAACTGAGTACTACAATAATACCCAACCAATGGCAAAAAAATGTTAAATAGAAAAATTCTGATGCCCAAAAATAAAATTCCAAGCACTTCTCAATGCATGCTAAGTTTTCTTTAAAAATTTTGAAATTTTTTGATAGATTTTCCAAGGAAAAACAACCCCCAAAAACTTGCATAGAAATAGCTTTTTAGGCCTTCCAAAAACTAGTTTTCGTCTCTGTAGTGTGAACATAGACTAGTTGAACCAATTCACTAAAATAGTGAACTAGTTCTAATATTTCCCAATGTGAAAACAATTTCATACAAGTGGCTTAAAAAATAACCAATTCAAGCCACTAGTGATTGCATATTGATTTCCTTCCCTTCCCTTCCCTTTAGCCACTAGGGCATAGGTGATTGCATGTTGATTAGGGACACCATGTCACTCTCTAGACAAATGTATTTCCTCATTATCACATGACAAAAACATACGTGTAAGCCACAGAAATAGTGATAAAAGTAAATTGGATAGTAGTCACATAGGTGACAACTTAGTTCACAATCACCAAGAAACTAAACACGTGGTTGTTTAAACAACCAAAGATCATGCTAGTTCCTTAAGTGACCTAGTTACGTATGCCATAAATAGTTTGCTCATTGTCTAGGAAACTCAAAAGGATGTCTCTTATGCTATCAAAACTGAGATTGACCTAAACAATTAATGTTTATAGCATCACAAGATCATGCACTTTGTTAGTAACAAAATAGTATAAAGCATAAACAAAAGTAATGATGATGATGATGATGATAAACCAACTTAGAGAAAATGACACTTATTGTTGCACACTATATGTGGGGAGCCTTTATACAGGATACAAGTTTGACAAGAAGTTTGATGAGATTCAAGAGAGTTAAGTGGTATGAGAACTCAATAAAACTTACTATAGCACTCTCCTAGAGATACCCAAAAAACACTTTCTAGAGTAGCATATAATCTTCTAACACCCCCTCTTGATACTCAATAATGATGAGTACCAACAAAATACAATGTCATAAAGAAGTCAACAATGTGTAGGAAGCATGGATGACTCCATCCTATAAAAACTAGATGTGCCACAAAGGTAGCACAAAGTATATTCCTCAAGGATAAAGTGTGGGATTAAGAAAAAAATCTCTCAAGTTGTAGCTCACCAAGTTCTAAGGTAGACCAAGAAAAAGTTCTTCAAATTTCAAAAGAAGACCACCCAATACTCTTCAACCATATGTGGCACTTGGAGAGTCACACAATGTCAAACAAGCAAAATGAGATCCCAAGACACTAACCACTTCAAGAACTAGACCCACAAAGCACCTCCCAAACACCAATACTACAATACTATAAGAAAATGAAACATGAGATGTGGCACCTATGACAAACATTTTTCAAGGTGAGTGCTAGATATATTTGTAGTGAGCATTGACTATCCCTTCTCAAAATCACCACTTTTGGCAATCCCCCCTCTCACCAAGTGTACTAGGAAGTTACTATCGTGGGCTAGAAGGGAAGCTCAAAGATAGAGGTGACCACATTCCTTACCATCGTATCAAGTACCATTCACAACAAGCTGGCACCCAAAGTGTAGCATCCCCCTCTCAAACACCACTTTCCACAATCCCCCCTCTCACTAGGTGTCTTAGGAAGTTGTTAGCATGGGCTGGAAGGGAAGCTCAAAGGTGGAGGTTGCCGCATTCCTTATATTAGGGGAGTTTTGAGGTCTCGAAAATGTCTTTTAGGATGTGGAGAGAGAGTGCTCTAGACCAATAGAAGCAAAGCCTCTATAACGGAACTTCTATTTTAAAAAAATTTAAAAATCATTTTACAAAAATATATAAACATAATAGTATTACGAATTTGTATTTTTATTATCTATTTTTAGTCTCTTATATTCATGATTATGATATCTTTTGCATTAATGGCATAGAGTCTCAGCTACTTTTATTTAATGATATATTTGGATTAATGATAATGATTGATGTAATATAAATTCAAATTAGTGAAAAGCATGGCACTCATTTTTTTCCCTCCTTTCTTTTATTCATCCATTGTTTTTCCCTCCATCATGGTAGCCTACTCCTCTCTCTCTCTCTCTCTCTCTCTCTCTCTCTCTCTCTCTCTCTCTCTCTCTCTCTCTCTCTCTCTCTCTCTCTCTCTCTCTCCATGGATACAAAAATTCGACCTCCAACAAGGTGTCCAAGCTCCCAAATCACATCCATAACAGTGTTTAACTCATTCCAAACTGATGGAAGATGGATTCCTACTATCATTAGCAAAGGTAGTTGGATCACCATGCAACAAGCAAAACGTGGAAAAATGCAAAGATATGAGAGCTCGTTCATCTCTACTTGGAAGGGTAGAATCCAAGATTTCAAGCTTGGAGCAAATAAGAATAGCATAAAAGAGGTACTAGTGCAACATGTGTTTATGCATAGAGAGCTGTATTTGGAATGCGGATCATCAAAGCTTCCAATGCATAGACCAAATTGTAAGAATTTGATTCTTAAAGTTTTTCATTTCTTAAACATGGTCTAGGATTTTCCATTATAATATTTGTTTGTTTTGCAAATGTCTATCCCCCTAATCTTAAGGAATGGCAACCAATGGAGTCTATTGTTGATGTTATTGACGTTATACATGGTTCAGTTGGAGAAGAAATGTATAGAGGCAGAAAAAAGACAGAGCTTGCAGAGAATGGAATATTCTTTTATGACCATTCTTACATTGTTCCTATGGGGCGTTGCCAATGGGGATCAATAACCCTCCTTCCTTTGCCAGATTTTTCAAGCTTTGAGTGGCCTTTGCCAAGTCTAGCTACTAGTAAGGGCTACATATGTAAGATATTTTCTGAGATCCAAAAAGCATTAAAATCTAATATCTCAAGTAGACTAAGCAAAGTTACTTTGTTTATGCCTATTAATATATTTGTTGATTTCTTCTCTAATACGGAGATAAGAAGATCAAAAGCCATGCTTTCAGTGAAGAAACTAACATGTGATCATGTCGTACAATTTGTTTGATGAAGGATGGGACACTAGGACAGAAGGAAAAATTATATGTAAGATAGATCAAGACTCTATAGCTTGTAAATATATGACTGCTACTCAAAATTTTATCCTTAGCTTTTATTAATCTTAAAGGTCATAAAATCATATACGCTATATCAAGTGAGAATGAATTTACATAATGAAGACATTGAACTATCATACTCATTCATATTCCAACTTAACAAGAAACGAGTAAGTTTTCACATCATATTATATCTACTTAGATGTATACCAAGATCTTGCTTCCTAACTAACAAACATTTGTAATGTATTTTTTGTAGATATCGAAGAGGACAGAAAAGAATATACAGTGCAAGGATATTCAAGAAAAGATATCTTTACTTTCGATATAAAATACATATACAAATTTTGTAGTAGATTTCTATATGCCATCTCTATGAGTTATACAAGGGCTAATAAGGGCAAATTTCTATATACGAAGGCTTACAAGGCAATATAGCAAAGCTATTTCTTTTTTTGAGAACTTCTATTTCTTTCTAGGAGTCCTTTTTGCCTTTCTTTGATGCCTTAGGTGTGGAAGGCATGGTGAAAGGTGTTGAAGGCGTGGCTTCACCTACTGTGGTTACAAGCACCTCATCCCCTTCATCATGCAAATTCCCACCACTCTCTGTTGTTGGTTGTATACAATTGACAATCATGTACTTCATGAGCTTTGCTCTTATGTACCAAACATGCTCAGTTGTATAACAATCCTTTGAAAACTATCACCCATTTATAAGAAAAAGAGTTTTAGTTCATTATTGTTCTTACAATGGATTATATTTTTATCATCAATGGACTGTTTGCAATGAACCTCTATCTTAAAGTTTAGCATCTTCCATATTAGCTTTACGAGTTTATCATCATTAAGATAAGTGAACTTAACCAATCTTCTAACATTTGTAATCACCCTCCAGCAAGAATGACTATCATCCTGATGAGGACACTGCAACCAACAACACAAAGTAAACCTATGGAACTTATTTGTGGTAGTTTATAGAATGAACTTATGTTCCAATTATTTCAATCAGGAACTTACTGTGACTTGTCTATATTGCATTGTTGCAAGTAAATCAGAAGGCATAGGGAGCCTTTTTTCTAGCTCTTAATTTAATTTTTTTGCACCTCTATACATAAAAGATATCGAAATTTAGAGTGCTTACAAAAAAAAATAATTGAAATATCAAGGAGCCCTTGGATTATACAACTTACAATTTAGCATTTCCATGGCTTCCCTTCATAGAGTTGATGAAAAAACATTACTTATTCACACCGTCTATTCCAATTAAGCTCCAATGAGAACTGAAAGCAATCATATCTCAATAATTTAGTAGGATAAAATCTCATAAAATCTAATAGAATATTGAATCACTTACTTTTCATTATATGGAATTAGAAGAAGCTCCAAAGTATCAAAGTCAATCAAATTGAACCAATGGTCAACAAAACTTGTATCAATCTCATTCCTCATATAGTGTGAGACAGATGGATCAAGAACCTCAATTTTTTGTTGTATATCCAAAGAAAACTCATGCATTACACACCTAGAAAAGGGATAGAAATAGTGAGTGTAAACTAGAAAAATCTTATTGTTAGAAAAATATCAAAAAGTAAAAATTATTATGGGTGGACATACCTTACATTAGGGGAGATTTGAGGTCTCAAAAATGCCCTGTAAGAAATCCTAGAGAGAGAAAAAAATTTAAGAAATAAAATCATTTTATAGAATTTTTAAAAAGTTTATATTTTGGTAAGTTAAAATATCAAAATTCGTTAATCAGTCATTGTCGTGATATTCTCGTGGTCACATCAAACCTAGAAATCTAGGTTGCCATAAAGTTGGCAAAGGTTGTCATAATGAAGATCTTACCTCTCCTCATTAAAGTGAAAACTAATATTCAATTTGAATTTTGGTGGATACTCGATTGCCTCCCTCCATCGTTTCTCTCTTCTTTTTTTCTCCTTCTTAGTAGTCTCTTCTTTGTTTTCATTCTTGCTTCTAATCATATCCTTAGCTATGGATCAATCACCCAATGATCTCTGTAACTCGGCTATGGATCAATCATCCAATGATCTCTGTAGCTCTCATAAAATACCTCTCTATCATCTTCATATTGAGTTGATAGTGAGTATGAACCAATAAGAAAGAGAACAAAATCTATCACGGTTACAAAGTCTATGAAACATATATTGAGGTTTGAAGGAAATAAGAATTTTGATCTTTGGTTAGATGGAAAGCTATATCCCAAAGATCCTAGCAGAAATAGGACTCCTCCTTTCTATAATAGCTCATCATTAATGAGGTTTATTGGTGATGGCTACAATGGATTTTTAGGTTATACACTTAACCTTGTTACAGAAAAGGATATCCTTGGACTAGAGAATCATCTTTTGATGAAACACAATATAGAGTTGTTGCAAAAGCTAGAGGATTGTCAACAAAAAATTCATTCATTGGAAAAGAGTATCAAAGCTTATCAACGAAAGCAAACTTTATTAGGCCTTCGAAATCGACAAAGAGCTCTTAAAAATATTGAGAATCTCAAACGAGGAGGAGGAGGCTGTGGTAAAAGAATCCAAGTAGTAAGGTATATTTTTTTTTTACTTTGAAAATCTTAAATATGGCTTTATTTAAATTACTTGCATTGATTTGTGATGTTAATTTTGCTTAGATCTCTTCTACAACCAAATGCAAGTGAAAGAGATCCTTTAAAAGCAGCTCAATTTTATTATCATATTCTTCCTTCAGTAGTTTCAAATGATATTTTGGAGAAGAAGAAATTTAAAAAGGCAAAGAAACAATGCTTGGAGTCATTTGTAAAGAATCATTCTTTGGATTCTGAGTTAGTACAGAAGACACTAGATAGTGTTGGTATCAGTTGAGATGCTTATATGCAACTTATCCAGCTTTTACAATCAAATATGAAGCAAGGACAGGTACGCAATTGCATACTTCCAAAGCCATTTGTGGCTAGGACTATCAGACAGAGAGTTAATAACAAAGTGATGGGGATTCTAGGTGAGCCTTTTCATATCAAGGCTACCTTCAAGGGCAAGAAAAAGAAGGTTACATTCAATGAATTTAACAATATTTTCCTTGACTTCCCCACCCTACAATGCTTAATGATCAAATTTTATGACTTGTCAATAGCATAGGCACAAGGAGTGGCTAGATTTGTGATTGAACTTCATGAAAGTGAGATTCTGAAATGTAAAAAATTGGAGAGAATCTCTATCACCTTGATGAATAGAGCACTTTCATCAGGTCATTGCAAATCACTCAACATCATTTAGTGTTCATTCTGAATATAACATCTAGTGGCTAGGAGCATTTGAGGTAGATACTGAGAATTTTGATATATTATATTGGGTTTTTCATCAAACATCAATACCTAATGTTATTCAAAGGCAACAAGCAGGAGAAGAGCTATTTGTTGAAGGATTTGGGAACTACAAGATTGAGTGGCACATAACTGGTGACCTAAAGACACTCAAATGTATGTATAATGTATCAAAGGGAGCCAACTCGAGATCTCCTTGCTTATACCGCATGTCACCAGCTGCAGAGTTAAACACAAGCAATTGGAATAGAGCTCCCTCTAGGCACAATAAGGATCCACAGTTTAAACTAGTCTTGGACATTCCTTCAGCGAATGCCCATATTTGTATACTTCATGCACTTTGCAGGATAATTGAAAAGCTTATTCATCTCTATATAGGATTTGCGTGGAAGCTAAAGCCATTATAAGATGCTATAACAAAGGTTGAAAAAGTTCTCTCTGCAATTGGTTTGCATGGTGGCAATGTTGTTATTGAACTAGATCTTCAGAAGTCTAAGGATGGTAATTGTGTCCCAAAAAAACCATCTATTGGTGGAGTGAAGGCTAGAAGGTTTCTAGGCTTTCATGGGAGACTTGGCAAGATAAACTCAAGAAATGGTGGCTCAACTATTAAATTTAATCAGTGGAAATCCCTACATAATGCAGTTAAGGATCACACTGATAATGGACAAGCTCGGAATAGAAAAGCTAAAGTTTGGGAAACACTAGACAAAGTGTTTTTTTATTGTGATAAGACTGAATGGAATGATGATGATCTCAAAGACTTTAAAAACCAATGGAACCTTTTCAAAAAGGCGATGACAGAAGCTTGGGGTGATCAACACTTTACTCACTATATGGTAAGAATTTTGTGTATGTTTGTTTCTTCATTGTCGAACTCGTATAATATTTTTTAATAACTTTCTTTATTTGTTGACTATGCAACATATTTTATACAACCATGCTCCATACTTTATTAAACAATATGGATCTCTATCTATCTGGTCAACCCAAGGTATGGAAAAATCACATTATTAAGTAAGAACAAAATTATTCAGACACACAAGACATGTGTCAAGATTGTGGGAGAGAAGGAAGGAGTCTCACTTGTAGCTTTCTTACTTGCACAATGGGGGAATGCACACAAGGATGGAGGCTGAAAACAGTTTTCCTCTTCTTAGTTTGTGTAAGCCAAAAGAACTCTAATACAAAGAAATAGAAGAACCCTATATATGGATCTCAAACCAAACTCAACTAACTAAGGTGGCATACTAACTGAGCCACGAACTAGAGTAGATAAGGATAGCTGTCATCTAGCTATTCTTCATGGGCGGTGTACCAACCGCATCTACAGCTAACAAGTCGGTGACATAAATGCACAACGGTCACCCTGGCATATCACGAGTGGAGCTCGATATCTCAACACTCCCCCTCGAGCTCAATCCCAATTCCTGCACACCAAGCAGGTCTCTGAACTTGCGCAGCTTGTCTGCACCCAATGCCTTTGTAAATATGTCAGCTACCTGATCCTCTGTGCTGACATAAACTAGATCAATAAGACCTAGTAAAACCCTCTCCTGCACATAGTGATAATGCACCTCAATGTCCTTTGTTCTAGCATGATAGACTGGGTTATTTGCCAAGTGTATACTGCTCATGTTGTCACAATAAATGACAACTGGCCCATCTGTAGGCTGATGCATATCATAAAGTAGCTTATGCAACCAAGCTACCTCACATGCAACCATTGCTGCACCCCTGTACTTAGCCTCTGTGCTCGACAAGGCAACTGTAGGCTATTTCTTGCTGCTCCAAGTGACTGCAGCACTCCCAAAAGAGAAAACATATCCACTGGTAGATCGTCTATCAGAAATACTACCAGCCCAATCAACATTAGTGTATCCATGCAACTATATATGAACCCCAGTCTCATAAAATAGTCCATACTGCAATGTGGACTTCATATACCTGAGTATGCATCTAGCAGCATCCCAATGCGGTTTCCTTGGAGCCTGCATAAACTGACTTACCAATCCAACAACATAGCTCAAATCTGGCCTGGTAATAGTCATATAAATCAAACTTCCTACTATGTGTCTGTACATAGTAGGATCTTCCAGAAGCTCATCTGCATCTGCGCTTAGCTTCACATTCTGCTCCAAAGGAACTAAAATAGGCTTACAACCTGTCATCCCATATTTGGATAGCATGTCCAATCCATACTGCCTCTGCAAGAGCTGTATCCCACTTGGTGATCTAATCACCTCAATGCCCAAGAAATAACGCAGCTCTCCCAAATCCTTCATCTCAAACTTCTGCTTCAATAGCATTTTCACATGAAGGATATCTTCATCACTGTCACCTGTCATAATCAAATCATCAACATAAATGACAAGTAGCATAATACCTTTCTCTGTTTTTCTCACATAAAGTGAGAAATCTGCCTTGGAAATCTGAAAGCCAATAGTGACAAGATACTGTCCTATCTTGTCAGACCATGCTCTAGGTGCTTGCTTCAAGCCATACAATGCTTTCTTCAACCTGCAAACAAACTCAGGATGAACACTATGCACATAACCTGGTGGCTGCTCCATATATACCTCTTCTTGTAAATCACCATGCAAGAAGGCATTCTTTACATCCATCTGATGTAAAGACCATTCTTTTGATGTAGCCATAGCAATGACTGCTCTTATGGTTGCCATCCTTGCAACCGGACTGAATGTTTCTTCATAATCAATGCCATATGTTTGTGTATACCCCTTGACTACTAATCTTGCCTTGTATCTGTTCACAGAACCATCTGCATTGTGCTTCACCTTATAAACCCACTTACAGCCAATTGCATTCTTAAATTTAGGCAAAGGTACCAATTCCCATGTAGCATTTGCTTCCAAGGCATCCATTTCTTCATCCATGGCTTTCTCCCATTTTTCTTTTTCCATGGCTTGCTCAAAAGAAGTGGGTTCTGGTTCCTGTATCACTTTGACCATATATGCATAGTGAATGGCTGTAAATCCATCATATTTCAGCCTATCCACAGGATATCTAGCTCTGATAGACTTGCGCAAAGTGGGTTCACTCCCAGATACTTTCAAAACATCCCTGGTCTTCCTTACTCCAGGTGCAACAATAGAAGGAATACCCAACTCATCATCAATGCTCTGTTCTAAGCCACTGGATTCACCATCCACATAAGAGTGACCTGCATTCACATCAAACATGGGCTGATCTACCTTCTCTTTTCCTTTTCGTGATACCTGCATACCACTATCTGCATTGCTTTGAGAAGATTCTCCTGATCTCAATCTGCCTGTCCATGGCGAAGAATGTGAACCACTGCTAGAGGACGCTCCAGGTCCACTAATATCTTGTGACTGCTGCTGTGAATTCTGTGCAGCATTACCATTTTGTGCATCTACATTATCAATCACATTTACTGGTTTATACCAGCTACTCATCTCATCAAAAATAACATCTCTGCTCACTGTAAACTTACGAGTAGAAGGGTTATAGCATATATACCCTTTCTGCTCTGCAGAGAGTAACCAATAAAGATGCACTTCTCAGCTTTTGGACCCAACTTGGATCTCAACTCATCTGGCACATGGACATAAGCAATGCAACCAAAAATCTTCAAATGAGAAATATATGGTTTCCTACCAGTATACCTCTCCTCTGGAGTCATCCCATGTATTGCTGCAGTGGGAGTCCTGTTCATTATGTAGACTGCTGTAGCAATTGCTTCAGCCCAGTAAAAATCTGACAAGTCTTTTTCATTGAGCATGGCACGAGATACCTCTCCAATATGCCTGTTTTTCCTTTCTGCAATTCCATTTTGTTGTGGGATATGACTGCATGAATATTGTTGCTTTATGCCATGCTCCTGCAGGAACCTTGCAAACTCATTTGAGAGGTACTCTTCCCCTCCATCTGACCTTAGACATTTTATTTGCAGGCCTGTTTCTTTTTCAACCATAGCTTTAAGAGTTTTGAAATACCAAAAAACTTCACTTTTCTTTTTCATAAAATACAATCAAACTTTTCTGCTATAGTCATCAATAAAAGTGACAAAATAATGACAGTCTCCAAGAGATGTAGCTTTAGTAGTCCACACATCAGAATGGATTAATTCCAATGGCTTCTTACTCTCTTGAACATGTCTAGGAAATGGTTTCCTTGCCTGTTTTCCAAACTGACAGGATTCACATACCTTATGCATTTCTGCAACCTTGAATTTAGGCAATCCTGCAACAATATTTTGGGCCTACATTGATTTAAGTCGCTGTACATTAACATGACCAATGCGTTTATGCCAGATATCAATATCTGCAACTACACCAGTCCCATGTGCAAACATTGTTGCACTCAATTCAGGCATGTTTCATCCAATGTAAACATTATGCCCTTCTTCTTTCCTTTTGCTATCAAGCGACCTTTATTTTTCATATCCTCAACAAAGCATCCATGAGGATTAAATCTGACCTGCAAGCCCTGCTCAACCATTTGACCAACAGAAATCAGATTCTTGGTGATATTCGGGATATGAAATACATCGGACAGGTATTTCTTTTTCCCATCCTGTATAGACAAATGAATTTTTCCAATCTGCACAATAGGATGTGCAGTATCATCACCAGTCTCCACAAATCTGGTTTTTCCATTTTCCTTGCATTCTCCATCCATTCTGCATGACCTGTCATGTGGTTTGATGCATCTGAGTCAACATACCATACATCATTGCTTTCTTCTGCACTTGTCACAGAATTGTTCATGTGCTGCACCATAAACAAATGCTCATTTCTGTCATCACCCTGTCTACTAGAAGATGCATAATTCCCTTGTTGCAGTTTTCCATTCATGATGTCATTCTGCTTTTTATAGCAGTCTTTAGCCATATGACCCATTTTACCACAGTAGTAGCATTCAACATTACTGTTTGCATTTTGGCCTCTTTGCCATCCACCACGACCTCTTTGGCTCCCCCTGCCTCTAGAGTCATCACGTCCTCCTCCATAGGACTGGTTTTCTTGAGTTTGCTGCATATTCTGATTTCTACCACGGGCTCCAGATCGGCCTCCTCTACCTCTGCCTCTACCTCTTCCAGCATTTGAGTAGAAGACAGCTTCTTTTGAAGTTCCTCCTGAAGAAGATGCACCACCATTTCTCTGCTTCTCGGAAATTAGAAGAGCAATCAACTCCTCAAAATCAGGAAATCTTTCACGGATGGAAATGGATGTTCAGAACTGTGCATAATCCTTTCCTAGACCATTCAAGGTCACAGAAACTAAATCATCATCTTTCATTGGCGATCCAATGGAAGCAAGTGCATCTGCAATCTTCTTCACCTTCATGTGGTAGTTGTTGATGCTCATGTTTTCTCTTTGCACATTGTGCAACTCTTGCTTGAGCTGCATTTTCCTGGCTTGCGTATTTGTGCTATACATTTTTGACAAAGTATCCCATGCCTCCTTTGGCGTACTTGCATCTTGAATATGCACAATCATAGAGTCTGAAATGCTGATAGACAACCAGTACATAACTTTCCTGGCTCTCTCATGCCATGCTTTAAATGCCTGCATTTGCTGTTGATTGGGAACATCATGAAGAACTGGTTCTTCTTCATTTCCTGCAACAAATTCCCAATATCCTTTTCTCATAAGGAAATTCATCATTCTGAACTTCCATGCTTGGAAGTTGTTTTTGTCAAGCTTTTCAGTGACAATTTGTGAAAGAGAATCAGACGCCATTACAGAACACTGCAAAAAATTCTGTCATTGCAAAGAACACAGCTTCAGCCTCACAAGGGCAAATCTGCAAAACTGGCGAAAGTGGTATCTGACCACACAGTCACTTCCTAGTGACGATTTTGCATCAACAGGCAAAAAGGATGATTCTGTAACTCCCAATGTCTCTGCGCACAGGCATACGATGCAATTTCTACAGTAACTTTTCACCGACTTGTAGAACAGTGGTCGCACAGCATAAAACTAGGCCTTTTCCTGAGTGTGTGCAGAAAACTTCTACCTCCAAAATAGGCCCCGAAATGGCCTCAAATAAAAAAAACAGGGTCGCCGAGGGCTAAAGGCTTCCCCCGCAGCATATACTGCCCTCTTGCTTCACCGCAAAGGGCGTCTCAACTTGAGACAATGCACTCTTGTACTTTCCGGCTGTGCTACCTCAGAGACTTGCTCCCAAAACAGAAGAATGAAAGCAACACTGGTCCTCTTACCAGAACACCGCGAACTTGGCTTGCTTTCTTGAGCTCCTTACCATGAACAAGGCTCTGATACCATGTCAAGATTGTGGGAGAGAAGGAAGGAGTCTCACTTGTAGCTTTCTTGCTTGCACAATGGGGGAATACACACAAGGGTGGAGGCTGAAAAAAATTTTCATCTTCTTAGTTTGTGTAAGCCAAAAGAACTCTAATACAAAGAAGTAGAAAAACCCTATATATGGATCTCAAACCAAACTCAACTAACTAAGGTGGCATACTAACTAAGCCACGAACTAGAGTAGATAAGGATAGCTGTCATCTAGCTATTATTCATGGGCGGTGTACCAACCGCATCTACAGCTAACAAGTCGGTGACATAAATGCACAACGGTCACCCTGGCATATCATGAGTGGAGCTCGATATCTCAACAACATGGAGGTGGAAGACACAAAGCCAACAGTTTATTAGAGGTCTTTCAATGGTTCTATCGACAAATCTGGCATAAATTCAAGCTTAAAGATACAACCACATCAAGCAATATATCATCTTTAGCAAGGACTATACAAATTGTTACCCAAAAAAAATTTAAATTCGACGCAAAGCAAAGATTTACAGAATGGTTACAAACTAAACAACGAGTTGGGAAAATATGGGTTTCAAGAAACCCTTGATCTTTGGCATCTTCTAGTTTGATTGTGTTGCAGAAGAGTCCTTAGTTTCAAATACCTCGACAGGGCCTCTAGAGGATTCCTTAGTTTTAGGCACCTCAACAGGGCCTTCAGAGGAGTCCTTGATTTCAGATAGCTCGACAGGGCCTCTAGAGGAATCTTTTGTTTCATCCCACTCAATAAAACCTCTATATTTCAAAAACTCCTGTTTTCGATTGTCTAGAAGAAGCTTCAAATTCTTACTATCTCCTACATAAGAGAGCAAATAGGAGCCAAGAACTCCAAAATATCCAACTCTAGATCCACTGTATCCAGGCATGAAGCCAAAAACTCTTATGGCTTCTTCCTTCTCCACTAAAAAGATCTTGTCCAAACCTCTGCTGAAAACTTGAGATCCAATTACCTTTGAGATAGCTCTCAAAGCCATCATTGGTAGACTTGGAGAGCTTGACAATCTACTATGATATATTACAATTGTTTTATTGTTTAAGTTTCCAATATAATGGCTAAGGCTTTGATTTTTCCCAAGCTTCATTGGCCTAGAGCCCTTGGCCCTTCAAGAAAGTTGTCTAGATCTTCAATCTCAATCTACACAACAAACCACAATAGTATAAGATATAAGATATTTATTTATAATGCATAATAAAGTCTAACATAAACTCAATGGGTAACTTCGAATTATATTTCATACCTTAGGGTGTTCGTCTTCTTCGAGAAGACTATCATCATAAAGATTTATTGAAAATCTTAGGTTTCTCATCTGATGGAGACTTCAATCTCTCTTCATATCCTACATCATCAATATGAAGTCTCTGCTGGACCTGCAATAACTATTCTTCTATAGGTAGCCCCTCCTTTTCGTATTCTACGATCTGATTAATACATGTATGTAAGGCTATAGAGCTATCTTGGAAATTCTCTCCCTCAACATCAAGACTTGCTAGTGGTTCTTGTTCATAACCTATAAAATTCATATCATTTTGGCCCCAACCTACAAGGATTGCTAAGCAATAATCTTCTCTAAGATCAAAAAGATGTTGAATATCATTTGGCAACACATATCTCTTCTTGTTGATAAGATAAGTCGAAAATATTGGAACACATGCAAGAGGACCTTCTTCATCAACCTGTGCACTTGGCTTGATCTCCTTTTCTTCCACCATTGTGATATTGTCACTCTTAAACAAACCTACATCAAAACCTTGGATAAGTTGATTCTCAATATCTTCTTGGAACATCTCCTCCTTCTCTTCGACCTCCTTATCCATACTTGCAATATCCTCTAGCTTTCTCTATTGGGCTACATCTGGAGAAGAATTTTCCAAGTACTGAAGATACACAATAAATCCAACATCCTTGTGGATCAGAAGGCATTGGTATTGATACCTATGGAAAGGGAAACATGTTTCTCTCTTCCTAAATTCCTCATCAATGAGGTTGAACCTGCCTAGCAAAGTTGATCTGGCTATACTGATGGCTCCCATGACATCACTATAATGAACAAATCCATTGACTTCTAAACCTTGCACATGTCTATCATAAAAAAATAGGTACTCCTTGAGTTTATCTTCAAGATCCTCCAATAACTCTTTCAAATCAAAAGGAACATTGAAAATTTCCCTGATATAGCTAAACTTGGAAGAATTTCTAATTGTGTGTAAGAAATCAAAGAGCCTATCATTAGAAGTCTCCATTAGCTCATTCTCATCCATTCCTTCCAAAGATAGCTTTCTCTTTGTCATCTTGACCAACAAAAGATTTATCCCTGCAAACAAAGCAGAATGGCAACAATGTCCAATCAAACGCGATAGAACCATGGAAAGAGGCCCCAAAATTGTGTTTCACAAGACAAAAGATCGAAAAATGAGAAAAAATTTTATGTGACCAGTGAAACGCAAAAACAGGTGTCCAGAGACCAAAGCCGGTGAAGAACTTACGTTTCACTAGACACTACTTGAAAACAAGCATTATTTCAACATTTGATGGGTGAAACGTGACAGTTAGCAAGATATCACTAACCAGAGACATTATTTCACGTTTCATTGATCAATAGATGCAGAACAAGAAGAGAAACATAAACTATGAATTAATTCTATTAAAACACAGAAATTTATGATAAATTCCTTTCTGGAAGTGCCATGCTCCTTTTGAAAGACACAAAGCACATGACATTTGTGATTTTTCCAAGTGTTATTAAAAAAAATTTCCATACTAATCAATGAAATTTTGTTCAAATACTTGTAATAACAAAATTTTGTTATCTATCAGAAATTGTTGAAGTGCTCTTCAAACAGGAAGCAAGGACCTTGAAGGCAAATTGAAGCAAATTTTTGGGAGAAAGAAAGACAATATCAGAGAAGATGATTTCGAAAAGATTTTATGTTGATTGTCAAACGTGTGTTGATAGTTCCAACGAAAAAGTTAACGTAATGATGGCAAAACAAAGGCGACCGCAAATTTTAAGGAAATTTCCAATATTTCCGCACGCATGAAATACCTCAGAATACGTGCGCATGTGTTTCACTTAACACACCACATGCAATATCTCAGAAGACGTGCGCACTCCATTTTTTTGAGAATAACAGTCTCAAAATACGTCGCACATGTTCCACTTAACACATCGCCAAGTAATGAATGTACCATCAATTTTTAGAAAAGTCTCCCAATAAAGGAAAACAACGGCCAAATTTGTTTCACATTTTCGTGGTCATGGAGCACATTTTCGTGGTCACGCAGCAGGGTCTTCGAGCTGTGGTTGTGAAGAACGTATTTGCATTTCACCAAAGTTATTCACAAAATTTGGACTTTTTCCAGCAAAGCGCAAGACAAGGTATGGTTTTCTGCACTTTTCCTTTGACTCGCGTTTGAAAAGTTAATGTCTATGATATAATCTAGTGGTACTATAAAGAATTATTTTTTTCCTAATGTTTTATAACATTGCTTCTATGGCTTTAATGGTGTAGAGATTGTAGGTAATTGTTATGGTATTCCTTAGGTTAATGTTTTGTTTTCCTTAGTTTTGTTGATTGTTTTGCTATTTATGTGTTGTCTGGTGAAACGTGAAAATAATATGTTGCAAGGAGGTCTCTCTTCTGAAACTCGCGTTCACTGGACAAGAAGTAACATGTCTTTTTTTTGCAGATGGCTAGGACTAAAGCAACAGCAAGGAAGGAGAAGATTGATCCTAGGAGTTTAGCATCAAAGATTCATCAATCTTCAAAGCCTCAGAAGCTCTCTAGAAAGTCAAAGCCAAAGAGAAAGTTTTCTCAAAATGTAAGGTGCATGAGGAAGATTAGGAAGGCAATAAAGGCTCTTAACAATGCAATTCCAAAGCTGTCTTTTCAAAGGCTTGTCAGGGAGATTTGTGACAAATATACTTTGGATAGTTTTAGATGGACAAGAACGGCCCTTAATTGTATACAGAAAGCCACAGATAATTTTTTAGTTGAGTTTTTTCAAGATGCCTATATTTGTGCTACTCATGCTCATAGGCTCACACTCATGGACAAGGACAATATGGTAATTCTTAGGAGGCTAAGATATAGATTTTCAAAGGTCCTTGAGCCCGTTCCCCTTACTGATGAGAAGATATTTAATATCCTTAATGTGCCCCCAGCTAGGAGAAAGAAAGATGATTCTAGTCCCAAGGTTGAGGATGTCACCCAATGAGAGGGATATAAGGCAACATGAAAAAGAGGAGAAAGCTAAAGAGGAACATGCAGATAAATGGAGAGAGTATAGGAGGCAAAGGATTGAAGAAAGGGAAGCAAAGCAACTAGAGCCCTTTGAAAATGAGCTGGCCACCCTTTTTGAAGTAGCTAATCCAAAAGGATTCAATGTGTTTTGTTTTTTACTTGGTGACTTAGGCAAAAGAACTGAGATTATCTCCTTTAATGCTGCATGTGTTCAGATTTTTAAGGATAAAAGAAGAGAAATAAATGACAATATTACTCTTGCTAGCCTAAGTTATATCCACCCATAATTACTTCTACTTTTTGATGTTTTTTTAACAATAAGATTTTTCTTGTTTATACTCACTATTTCTATGCCTTTTCTAGGTGTGTAATGCATGAGTTTCCTTTGAATATGCAACAAAAAATTGAGGTTCTTGATCCATCTATCTCATACTTTATGAGAAACGTGCTTGATACAAGTTTTGTTGAGCAGTGGTTCAATCTGATTGACTTCGATACTTTGGAGCTCCTTATAATTCCATATAATGAAAAGTAAGTGATTCAATATTCTATTAGATTTTTTGAGATTTTATCCTACTAATTTGTTGATATATGATTGCTTTTAGTTCTCATTGGAGCTTGATTGCAATAGACTGTGTGGATAAGCAATGTTTTTTAATCAACTCTATGAAAGGAAGCCATGGAAATGCTAAATTGTAAGTTATATTATCCAAGGGCTCCTTGATATTTCAATTCTTTTTTTTTGTAAGTACTCTAAATTTCAATATATTTTATATATAGAGGTGCAAAAAGATTAATTGAAGAGCTAGAGAAAAGGCCCCCTATGCCATCTGATTTGCTTGCAACAATGCAATATAGAAAAGTTGCAGTAAGTTATTGATTAAAATAATTGAAACATAAGTTTATTCTATGAACTACCATTTGTAAATTTCATAGTTTTACTTTGTGTTGGTGGTTGTAGTGTCCTCATCAGGATGATAGCCATTCTTGTAGATGGAGGGTGATTGCAAATGCTAGAAGAATGGTTAATGTTATTTATCTTAATGATGATAAACATGTAAATGTAATATGAAAGATGCTAAACTTTAAGATAGATATTCATTGCAAATAGTCCATTGATGATAAAAATATAGTCTATTGTAAGAACAATAATAAACTAAAACTCTTTTTCTTATAAATGTGTGAAAGTTTTCGAAGGATTGCTATGCATTTGAGCATGTTTGGTACATCAGAGCAAACCTCTTGAAGTATATAATGGTCAATTGTATATAACCAACAACAGAGATTGGTGGGGACTTACACAATGAAGGAGATGTGATGCCTATAACCACGGAAGGTGAAGCCACATCTTCAACACCTTTACCCACATCTTCTATACCCAAGGCATCAAAGAAAGGCAAAAGGACTCCTAGAAAGGATAGTTCTCGAAAAAAGAAATAGCTTTGCCATATCGCCTTGTAAGCCTTCATATATAGAAATTTGCCCTTCAGCCCTTATATATCTCATAGACATGGCAGATAGACATCTGCTACAAAATTTTTACATATATTTTATATTGACAGTAAAGATATCTTTTCTTGAATTTCCTTGCAATGTATATTATTTTCTCTCCTTTTCAATATCTGCAAAAAATAAATTACAAATGTTTGTTAGTTAGAAAGTGAGATCTTGATATACATCTAAGTAGATATAATATGATGTGAAAACTTACTCATTTCTTGTCAAGTTACAATACAAAGGAGCATGATAGTTCAATGTCTTCATTTTGTAAATCCATCCTCACTTGATGTAGCGTACATGATTTTCTGATCTTTAATATTGCAATAGTATCCTCATTAAACCAAATATCAAGATCCACTATAGGATCTTTGCTAAAATCATCAAGATTCTGGTCTAAAGCAACTAGACTACTACCAACAAAATGCCATCAACTATAGTAAAAGCTAAGGATAAAATTTTGAGTAGCAATCATATATTTACAAGCTATAGAGTCTTGATCTATCTTACATATAATTTTTCCTTTTGTCCTTGTATCCCATCCTTCATCAACAAATTGTATGACATGATCATATGTTAGTCTCCTGAGAGCATGGTTTTTGTTATTCTTATCTCCATATTAGAGAAGAAATCAATAAATATATTAATAGGCATAAACAAAGTAACTTTGCTTAGGCTACTTGAGATATTAGATTTTAATGCTTTCTGGATCTCAGAAAATATCTTACATCTATAGCCCTCACTAGTAGCTGGACTTGGCAAAGGCCACTCAAAGCTTGAAAAATCTGGCAAAGGAAGGAGGTTTATTGATCTCCATTGGCAACGCCGCATAGGAATAACATAAGAATGGTCATAAAAGAATATTCCATTCTCTGCAAGCTCTGTCTTCTTTCTCCCTCTATACATTTCTTCTCCAATTTAACCATGTATAACATCAATAACATCAACAATAGACTCCACTGGTTGCCATTCCTCAAGATTAGAGGGATAGACATCTACAAGACAAACAAATATTATAATGGAAAAACCTAAACCATGTTTAAGAAAGGAAAAACTTTAAGAATCAAATTCTTATAATTTGGTCTATGCATTAGAAGCTTTGAAGATCCAGGTTCCAAACACAGCTCTCTACGCATGAACACATGTTGCACTAGTACCTCTTTGATGCTATTCTTATTTGCTCCCAGATTAAAATCTCAGATTCTACCCTTCCAAGCAGAGATAAACAAGCTCTCATGTCTTTGCCTTTTTCCACGTTTTGCTTGTTGCGTGGTGATTCAACTACCTTTGCTAATGATAGTAGGAATCCATCTTCCATCATTTTGGAATGAGTTAAACACTGATATGGATGTGATTTGGGAGCTTGGACGCCTTGTTAAAGGTCGAATTTTTGTATCCATGGTAGAAGAGAGAGAGAGAGAGAGAAACACACACACACACACACACACACACACACACATAGAGGACTAGGCTATCACAACAGAGGGAAAAACAATAGAGAAATAAAAGAAAGGAGGGAAAAAATTGAATGCCATGCTTTTCACTAATTTGAATTTAGATTATATCAGTCATTATCATTAATCTAGATATATCATTAAATAAAAGTAGCCGAGACTCTATGCCATTAATGCAAAAGATGTCATAATCATGAATACAAGAGACTAAAAATAGATAATAAAAATACAAATTCGTAATATTATTATATTTATATGTTTTTGTAAAATTATTTTTAAATTTTTTTAAATAAAAGTTTCGTTATGGAGGCTTTGCTCCTATTGGTCTAGAGCACTCTCTCTCCACATCCTAAAAGGCATTTTCGAGACCTCAAAACTCCCCTAATGGCCCAGCAAGAATAATATAGTCATTTACTTCTCTTCTTTTATCCTTAAGAATCTAAACACACTCAACATTAAAGGAGATAATGTCAGCTCTTTTGCCTAAGTCACGAGGTAAAATGCAAAATGATTAGCTACTTCAAGAAGGGTGGTTAGCTCATTTTCAAAGGACTCTAGCTCCTCTGCTTCCCTTTCTTCATCTTTTTGCCTCCTATACTCCCTCCATTTATCTGCATGTTCTTCTTTAGCCTTCTCCTCTTTCTCATGTTGCCTTGTGTCCCTCTCATGGGTGCCATCCTCAACCTTGGGACCAAGATCATCTTTCTTTCTCCTAGATGGGGGACATTAAGAATATTAAATGTCTTCTCATCAGTAAGGGGAACTGGCTCAAGGACCTTTGAGAATCTATATCTCAGCCTCCTAAGAATTACCATGTCTTTGTCCATAAGTATGAGCTTATGAGCATTAGCAATACAAATATAAGAATTTTGAAAAAACTCAACTAAAAAATCTTATGTGGCTTCATGTATGCAATTAAAAGTTGTCCTTGTCCATCTGAAACTATCAAGACTATACTTGTCACAAATCTCCCTGACAAGCCTTAGGAAAGGCAGCTTTGGAATTGCATTGTTTAGAGCCTTCATTGCCTTCCTAATCTCCCTCAGGCACCTGACATGTTGTGAAAACTTTCTCTTTGGCTTTGATTTCCTCGGATGCTTGGTAGGCTTGGAAGACTAATGGATCTTTAATGCAAGGCCCCTAGGATCAATCTTCTCCTTTGTTGTAGTAGACTTGGTCTTGGCCATCTGGAAAAAAAGAAATGACAAATTTCTACAATGTCCAGTGAAACACAAATTCTTCAAGTAGACCCTCCTTTGCACAAGAGAAATTCACGTTTCACTCGACACGTAAAAATTTACAGAAAAATATAAATAATCCATAATCTCCTCACTGTGTAAATCTAGGACAAAAACTATCAATCACACCACATTAAAAAAAATTTAACCAACAGGCCTATCTCTATCACTACCACAACTGCCCTTGAAACACGAAAGGCAACGTCATAAAAATACGCCTTTAGAACACGTCCCGCTTTTCACTGGAACCAATGCTTTCCAAAGTAAGGAATGTAGTCCCTACCAGTGAAACGCAAGAGTAGGCTACCGAAAGAGTAGTGCAAAGGGAATTTTGTGTTTCACTAGAACGGCACCTTGCAAAACTGGAGCAAAAGCGAGAACATAAATCTGCCCAAAATGACGTATAAAATGCGAAGCTCTTTTTCAGTGACAATTTTGCACAGCTCTCTTGCATTTGACAAGAATGCTTCATTCCATTTATTAAAATTGTTAGCAAAGTAAGTATCCTAGGGACCGAAGTAAGGCTTAAATGAACTAGGAATTTGAGCCATGGAATGGTTGATCTTACCGTATTGTAAGCTCAGAACTCTAGACAAGATTCTTGCTTGTTTTGGTCTCCTGTTAAGCTGCTGGCTTGATAAGCGTTGAAATTGAAAAACATTTAGAAAATTTGTCAATTTGAGGCCTTTTTTAGGCATTTACTTGCACGTGCTAAAGGTACATGCCATAAATAATGGTAAATTCAACACGCACAAGTGTGCACGAGCTTCCATGCGATTTTCTTTCTAAAAAGTAGAATGGCACCGCCAGACCCGCGAAAATTTTAAGATTTTCTTGAAAATTGGAGAAGGCTTTTATTTTGTAGTCACCAAGAGTACCTTTTGGCGCAAAATTCTAGGCCGACGTTCCAAATTTAATGTGGTTACTTAAGTAATATAAAAATCTTTTTGCCACTATCTTTTCCAATTGTCATTGTTTTCTCTCGAAATTTTTTCAGAGTTGTTCAAACAGGGAGCGAGCAGCAATCAACGATTTTGAATGGAAAGAACACCTCCAAACTTTACAGGTAATTAAATTTCATTATGGAAATTATTATTCGAAGAATGTTTGATCGATATAATCAGAAAAATGTAACATTTGTTGAAAATTTTGGGAGATGTTGAAAAAAATTTGAGAGATGTTGAAAAGAAATTCGTTTGTTTTGCTTTTTGTTATTTTGCTGGTGAAATGCAATATCTTGCTGCTTAAAAAACCTACAATGCTAGTTTTTGCGTTTTATATGCTACAAGTTGATAGTTAGTATTTTTTCTTTTGCCTTCTCAATTGTTGTCTGGTGAGACACGAGAATAGCTACTATAAGAAACCAGCATTTGTCAAGCATATTCGCGTTTCACCGGTTCTTGGTGGATTTTTTGTTCTTTTCTGATTCTGTCGGATGAAACGTGATTGATATTGTGTTTTGTCTTCTAGACCTTGTCTGTCTCGTGTTTCATCGGTCATGGCAGCTAGCTTAACTTCCTTTTTCCTTTTCAGAGATATATCTTCTGTGGAGTCAAGATGACTAAGAGGAAGCTATCTTTGGAGGAGTGGATGATGAGGATCTAGAGGAGACATCTGATGATAGGCTTTTTGATTTTTTTCATAAAACTGGGAATTCTTCTAAGTTCAGCTATATCAAAGCAATTTTTAATGTTCCCTTTGATTTGCAAAGCTGATCTTGAAGATAAAATCAAGGACTATAGAGAGTTTTATGATAGACATGTGCAGGGTTTAGAAGTCAATGGATTTATACATATGCAAACTTCTTACCATATAGTGAGTAAAGTGTTGATCACCCCAAGCTTCTGTCATTGCCTTTTTGAAAAGGTTCAATTGGTTTTTAAAGTCTTTGAGATCGTCATCATTCCGTTCAGTCTTATCACAATAAAAAAATACTTTGTCTAGTGTTTCCCAAACTTTAGCTTTTCTATTCCGAGCTTGTCCATTATCAGTGTGGTCCTTAACTACATTATGTAGGGACTTCCACTGATTATATTTAATATTTGAGCCACCATTTCTCAAGTTTATCTTGCCAAGTCTCCCATGAAAGCCTAGAAACCTTCTAGCCTTCACTCCACCAATAGATAGTTTTTTGGGACACAATTGCCATCCTTAGACTTCTAAAGATCTGGTTCAATAACAACATTGCCACCATGCAAACCAATTGCAGAGAGAGCTTTTTCAATCTTTGTTATAGCATATGTTCTAGTTAATAATGGCTTCAGCTTTCATGCAAATCCTATATAGAGATAAATAAACTTTTCAATTATCCTACAAGGTGCATGAAGTGTACAAAAATGGGCATTCGCTGAAGGAATGTCCAAGACTAGTTTAAGTTGTGGATCCTTATTGTGCCTAGAGGGAGCTCTATTCCAATTTCTTGAGTTTAACTCTACACCTAGGAACATACAGTATAAGCAAGGAGATCTAGAGTTAGCTCCCTTTGGCACATACATACATTTGAGTGTTTTTAAGTCGCCAGCTATGTGCCACTCAATCATGTAGTTTCCAAATCCTTCAACAAATAGCTCTTTCCCTTCTTGTTGCCTTTGAATAACATCAGGTATTGATATTTGATGTAAAAATATAATATATCAAAATTCTCAGTATCTACCTCAAATGCTCCTAGCCACTAGATGTTATATTCAGATTGAACACTAAACAACATTGAGTGATTGCAATGACCTGATGAAAGTGCTCTATTCATCAAGATGATAGAGATCCTCTCCAAATTTTTACATTTCAGAATCTCACTTTCGTCAAGTTTAATCACAAATCTAGTCAATCCCTGTGCCTCTACTATTGACAAGTCATAAAATTTGATCATTAAGCATTGTAGGGTGGACAAGTCAAGGAAAATATTGTTAAATTCATTGAATGTAACCTCCTTTTTCTTGCCCTTGAAGCTAGTCTTGATATGGAAAGGCTCACCTAGAATCCCATCACTTTGTTATTAACTCTCTGTCTGATAGTCCTAACCACAAATGGCTTCGAAAACAAGGGAGGGAGGCAATCAAATGTCAACCAAAATTCAAATTGAATATTAGTTTTTACTTTAATGAGGAGAGGTAAGATCTTCATTATGACAACCTTTGCCAACTTTATGGCGACCTAGATTTCTAGGTTTGATGTAACCATGAGAATATCACGACAATGACTTATTAACGATTTTTTATATTTTTACTTACCAAAATATAAATCTTTTAAAAACTCTATAAAATGATTTTATTTCTTAGAATGTTTTCTCTCTCTAGGATCTCTTACATGGCATTTTCGAGACCTCGAAACTCCCCTAATGCCACTACATCAAGTACCACTAGCAACAAGATGGCACCCAAAGTGTAGCGTTCAACTAAGAAAAATGCTATAATGTCTCTAGTTTTTAAAGGCAAAACATTTTCTCTCACAATCAAATTTTTCATACTTATGAAAGCCACAATTTACATCAACAAAAATTTTCAAGTTTCCTAGATTTCTTAAAGATCATGAAACTCATTTCCTAAGGCATGTCATGTTTTCTTATACACAAAATTTTAGGGTATCAACTAAAGATTATGACAACACCCTTGAATGTTAAAGTTGTTCCTCAACCTTTATCTACAAACTTATAAATTCAAAATTCACTTAAGGCAAATTCAATCTTAGATCAAAGTTTTATTATAAGGATAGAACCATCATCTTAATTAAACCTATTTAGAAAATCCAATTTTATTTCTAAAAATTACATTAGGATCTTTAGTAGAAGAAACTCTAGGATTGTCAACTTAGAATATTATCCAAGAATATGTTATAAATGCATTTCTAATTTAAAAAAATATTAATGAAACCTTAAGTTGAAAAAAGCCTAGATTCAAAATCAATGAGAATAATTATAACCTACTAACCTACTAGACCCTAAACCTAATAACCTACTAAGCTACAGATTCTAGATCAATCACTATATATATAACCTATAATCCTGCTAGACCCTAAACCTAATAACATGATAAGCTATGGATTCTAACCTACTAAACCTAGTACTAATTCTAAGATGCTAAACCTACTAACATACTAGGCGCTAAACCTAATAATATGCTAAGCTACTAATACTAACTAGCCTACTAAATTGTACATCCTAAACATAATAACATACTAATCTACTAATACTAACTAGCCTACTAAATTGTACATCCTAAACATAATAACATACTAATCTACTAAATCCTAAGCCCTAAACCCCTAAACCTACGAACCTACTAAACCCTAAACCCTAAATCTATAGCCTACTAACTTACAAAGCCCTAAACTCTAAGCCTAATAACCTACTCAGCTATCAATACTAACTTGCTAGATTTGCTAAGCTAATAGACCCTAAGTTAATAACCTAGTAAAGCCTAGACTCTAAACCTACTATTGTTATTTCTACTAGACCCTAGGCCCAATGGCCTTCTATGCCCTAGATCTACTAACCTGCTACAACTAACTTGCTACTATACCTATATCTACTGCTAGTTAATCATTTGCATCTACTAATCTAGCCAATCAATCTATGTATCTAATAATGGTTTTGTATATTAATGGTGCTGAGACAAACCTTTTAAAGTCCTTGGGGTCATCTTGAGGCAAACCTCTTAGTCCATGGGGGCATCTTATAACTCCACTATCTTTACAATAAAAACTTAATTCTCCCTTTTTTCCTAAACACCCAACTTTCATCTACCTACTAAGATAAACTTAAGCTCAACCAAACCTCATGCAAAGGGTGGATAGTGTCTCGCTTGGGCCAATAAGAGTTGAGATCTTTCCACACACTTAGTATTTCTAAAGCCACAAGCACCCACTCAATCGAGTAGTGCAATACTAAGTCAAGAGCTATCTTGAGCATGCCATGGGCTCACTTTAGATCACCCACTCAACTGAGTAGTGCAATACTAATTCAAAATCTCTCCTAAACAAGCGATGGGCTCACTTTAGAGATAACCACTCCTTAAAGATCTAGATATTTCAATGACATAGGGTTTCTCCTAGCATAGTAGTCTATTGGGTCATCAACCTTGGTCAAAGGAGGAACTAGGGTGCTAAGCCTTAGCTCTAAAGCTCCTCTCTATCTCTATATTGAGGGTGCTTATAAAATACCCCTCCTACGTTGTGGTGGTTTATCCAATTATTGTGAGGGGTTCATGTTAGCCTTTTTAAAGTTTGTTTTACAAATTTAGGGATCGTGAGATCACCTTCTTTCCACCATTTTGAGTTCCTTATTATTCTCTACCTCCACCACTACAATTTACTTGATTTTAAGTTTCTTGTAACTATAAATGAGTTGGTTAAGCTAAAACCCTACACTCATTTTGGCAAGTTAATGACACTTTATTATTAATCTTAAAATTAATTAGAAAACATTAAATACACTATTTTAATCCACTATTTACATCTACCAAGTAATAATCAGCTAATTTAAATAAAAATTAGTCTAATCTAATGGTTAATATCAAAATACTAATTTAAAATTATTAATTCTTCTTATCTAGTATTTCATGAATGAGAGAGAGAGAGAGAGAGAGATCTATGCCTATACAATTGTGACCTTGTTAAACTACAACTAGTCTAATAACCCTAATAGCTACTATCTTAGTAAACTAGTCTACTAGCCTATAAACAAACATAACTACTAATGTACAAAAGTAGTAACCTACTAACTAATATACTAACCAAAATGCATTCTAATAAATCTAATCAAGAATATAGATCTACAAGCTAACCTCCAAATGTACAAATGTAAACGTACTGTTGCAGGCTTAACTGACTTGTTTTTTGGACATTTTTTTGTTGTTTTTGTGAGCTCAATGGCTAATTTTGTGGTTGATTAATTGGTTTTTGATGGCCTTGTAAGTGTTTTGGAGTGTGCTGGGATGGTTTAAGTAGGTTTGAGAAGCTCATGATGGTTTTTTGTTGAGTTATGATATTATGATAGGTTCTGTGGTGTGTCTGTTTGGTGCTAGGTCTAATTTGCCTCTGTGGGAGTTTGTTTTCTTTCTGTATGAGAGGTTGAGATAGTTTATGAGTGGTTTGAAGAATTATTGAGAGTGTGTTGGATGTTTTTTGATAAATTGGATTGGTTTTGGTATGAGCTGTATGGTTTTTATGCTTTCTGTTGACCTTCTATGTAGTACTCTATTGAGCTTCTCTGTGTCTTTTATGTGTCTTCTATTGTCTTTTGTTTGCTTCTATGAGTGTTCTATGGGATATATTTTTAGCTTGGGGACGTGTTCTTGTCTTGGAAAGAGATGAATGGAAGATCTTTGTAGCTTGATCAAGTGGAAGAAGTAGCTAATAAAGACTTGAACTGAAGACTGAAGTGACAGTGACAATGTTGAGCTCTCAAGGGACACTGTAGTGGCTCTGGTGCCTTTTCATATTACACATACCTTTTGGGAGGTGTATCCACGGCCAAGGAGAGATTTTAGATGATTCATTCAATGTATTCTTGGTTACTATCATGTACTATTTTGAGAGAGCATATGTGAGAGAGATCTTGTATGAGAGATAGCCAATTTTTTATGAAACACAATGTATCTATGAGTGAGACTATGAGAGAGACAAAGAGAGACTATGAAGACTATGAAATATGAATAATATGTGATCAATTACATTCAAGATTTAGCATTCCTTTGTGTTCCTTTGGTTCTTTATTGGTTTCTATGAAGAATATAATAAGTTTTGTTAAAGATAAATCCGTGGGAGATCGTACATATGATGTTGCGTGAAGATTTGTTGTTCCTAGTGTTCTTTTTCTTCTTGTGGTTTCTTGAAGAATGAAAAACATGCTTATTGGTGTTACAAGATAGATTTTCTTGCAGCAATTTCCCCGTATATTTGGTGTTTCTCTTGAGGCTCCATGTTTTTGGTGCGCGGCCAGGGAAAACTGCCATCAACAACAAGCACTTAGAGAGGCTGAAAATGGAAGAAATGGCACTGTTGAAGAGGAAGAAAAGTAATGGAAGAGTGTAGAATCCCTTCTACCCTTGAAGAGTTGGAAATTTTCATTACCAAAGCCACTTTCTACAAGAATTTCATCCCTCGATGGTGAAAACATATCACTATCCTGATGTAGGCTCTATGTGACAGACTATTCCCACTATCTTTTGAAGCTACAAAAAGTTATGCCATTATAGACAACTGTCTTCCAAGAAATTGAAGAGCAAAGTAGAAATAGAGAGAATGATTATCAATGGGAGATTTGGCCTTCATTGAAGAGTTTCCAAACATTATCAAGTGGGAGATTGTGAAGAAGCTTCAAGAATCATGGTATGTGGAGGTTCATAAGAATAAGAATGAAAAGAGCTGGGACCTGTTTGTAGATGCTCAACAGCAAGATACGTGGGACTCATGGTGCTCTAATAATCTTCTATTTGTCCAATCCCTTCCCCACCCACCTGTCCTATTTCCCCCAATACCCGGGGTTTCCCCTTTCCCATTTGGCAATTTCTCCTTTTTATTGTCTTTCACTGCACCCTTGCTTCACCAAAAATGCACTTTAATGTTACAGTCCTATTTGTCCCTTTGAATTGAACACTTTTTCCTTTTACAGTCCCCTATCCCAACTCACGATTCATGTGTTATTAATTCTTGAACACTTTTACGCTCTTCGAATGTATTTACATGGAAACGCCCCCTATCATCCCCAAAACTAAAATCTAACCTTACAGCCATGTTCATCCCTTTGGACTGGGCATTTTTCCCTTTTATCACCCTCTATTCCAAGCAATGGTTTGTAAGTTATTAATTTTTGAAGGATTTTACGCGAATCGAACATGTTTCCATGTGAACGGTCCTTTGTTGCACCGGAACTTCAATTTGATCTTACAGTCCCGATCCTCCCCCTCCCCTAGGTATGTTTCCTTTTCATAGCCCATCATTCCAATGCATGGATTGGCTGTTATTAATTTTTGTGTATTTGCTAGCGTATTTCCTTTATGTTTTTACTATTTTTCCATGTGAATGTGCTCTATTCTCATCAGAAGTCTGTTCTAACTTGATAGCTCAGTGCATCTCGTCCCCCAGTCATTTTTCCTTCTTCCTGCACTTCATTTTGGCAGACGAATTTTTCATTATTAAGTTTTGACCGTGTTTTCATAAGCATTTTTCGACATTTTTCCATATGAACATCCCTTTTTGCCACAGGACGCATCATTTGCATTGTCTAGTCCGTTTCCCCCGTTGCCCTACCCACTTTTTCTTTTATTTGTGCTTCAATCCGACAAACCAACTTTTTGAAATTAAAATTTTCGTAATTTTTTGGGTGTGTGCCTTTTCTCTTTGATTTTTTAACAAAAAAATAAAAAAAAAGAAAACCCCTTTAAAATTTATTTTTTAAAAAACGACCCCCACTCTGCCTGTAACTAACCCACCCTCCACTCTCCTCTCTCTTCTTTTTCTCTCTCCTATTCTTTCCTTATGTCTTTCCTTCTTCCCTCTCTTTCTCTCTCCCCGACATCATCTTCTTTTTCTCCCTCTTTCTCTCTCTTCTCCTTCTCTCTTTCTACGTTCTTCTCCTCCCCCATCCCATCCCTCTTCTTCTTCTTCTTCTTCTTCTTCTTCTCCTTCTTCAATCTCCTTTTCATCGTGTTCCTCCCCTCCTCCCTCTCTCCTCCTTTGTTTCTTCCCTCCACCCTCTCCCTCTTCATCGCCTCCTACTCCTCCCCCTTCTCCTCCTCTTCCACCCTGCTACCCTCGCCAAGTCCAACCTCCTCTTTCTTCCTCGTCTCCTCCATTTCTTCCTCCTCCCCTCTTCTCCGCCTTGCTTCCCTCCTCCTCCTTTCCCTCCCCGTGCCCACCTAGGGAGCGTCGCCGCCGTTCGACGCCCTTGATGTCGTCGTTCTTTCTGACACCGCTATCACCCCTAGGACAACGCTCACTGTCGGGTTATCTGACATTGGCTTGTTAGTCGGAGCTGCCATGGTGGACAAGCTCAGTCGCCCCTTGCAATCGCCATCACTGTGTGTTCGCTAGAGTGCTTGCCATTGTGACCTGAAGGCGCCGCCTGCCCCCTCCACTCTTGATTGTTGCCCGCCCTCCTTGCAGCCACCACTACCTCTGCCTCTACATGTGCTTCTCCCCTTCCTTCTACTCCAACAGCCGCTCCTCCTTCCTCTTCCTCCTCCTCCACCTCAACCTTTTCCTCCTCTTGCACCACCACTCACTTCCCCCCCAACAATCCCATTACCTAACGAAACCCCCCACCCCCCCCCCCCCCCCCACCCCCCCAAAAAAAAAAAAAAACCATTCTCCCTCACTCGATTCCCTTCCCCCAACCCCCCACTAACCCCCTTTCTCACACCCGGTTTCCCCAAACCCCCCCCCCCCCCCCCCCCCCTCCAACCAAACCTTTCCTATCCCCAACCAAAAGCCCCCTTGCTCCCAATGGCCCCCCACACACCCCCTTTCCCCCCGACCAGAGAAACCCCCCCCCCCCCTTTTTTTTCCCCATACCCTCTGTTAGCCCCTTGTTCCACCCCCTCCTAAACCCATGTTCACCCGCAGACAACTCCGCACCCATACCCTCTCCCCTTTGACCACCCCCTTTCCCACTGCGACACGCGTAGCCTCACCCCATAGGTGCTATTCGTGCATCGGCATTCTCATAGTTGATCGTTTGTGATTACGTGTGCTTGGCTACTTAGCTCCTCTTCACACGTGAGGACGTGCATGTAGTCTCGTCTATGCCGTGGAGCTATTGCTGCTATTCACATGCAACGTAGCAGGTCCGGGTACACGCCTTCCCGCCAAATTTTTAAAAATGTATTTTTGAAAATCAATAATTAATTCACCAAAAACCCTTTTGAAAAAACAACAACACAAATCCTGTAGAAATTTCTAAAAATAAAAAAAGAGAAAAAATTGAATTAAAAACTCATAAATTAGCTGAAAGTTTGGAGTAAAAATCCATCAATTTAATTTTTTTAAACAC